>NC_134220.1:15160435-15463465 GCF_965140235.1 Caretta caretta | reverse complement strand
AGTTTGCGAATTCATAATTAAGGATTCTTCACTGACAGGTAATAAAGTTATAAGCCATTGAGACATCACTTCTGAGCATGCGCAGTAAGACCTGCTAAGATTTTTCTTTTTTTAAGCCTACTGAAGCCATGTTCCCTGGTGATATTATAATACACCTTTTCCCTGAGTAAAGAGCCAGCGGGCACAGAGACTGCTGTCAAGTTGCTGCTGGGACCTTTTGTACAGGGAGACTGTTTCAGCAAGTTGTTAACATTAAAAATTCTGCCACAAATCAATGCTTTTGCGTCAGGAGCTAGAGAAAATAGCAAGCATTAAAATATTATGTCTCTCTTTCTCTCCTGGGATTTTAGGACCTTTGCTGTCTTTCCCTGCATTATCCAGTAGTTTAGAACGTTTTTTTTTTTTTTTTTAATGAAAGCTAAGGTACAAGGCAGCAGCACATCTGCTTTAATGGCTGTAACACAGCTTTACAGAAAACTGTCTCCAGGTGAACAATAGCTTCCTTTCCATCCCCATTCCACTGGTGGCACACATGTGATAGCAAAGAGCAATATAGTAAAAAGTTACCACGTTAGCAAGACAAACAGGAAGATACATTGCTATGTACGTGCAACTTCACTGAGTTAAGCATGCTGTAGATACTGCAGTTCCAGATTTTTATTTTAGTGGGGCAATCATAATATTGCACAAACTGCCCCCCAGTTCCCCCCCCATGTTTAAGGAATATGTGATTGTGCAGTATTTGCAGGAGTTGGGGATTTGCACATTATGCATAAGTGAAGCCACATATAAGTTACATGGATCATCCCAAAACAAGCATTGATAAAGCCTTTGTGCCATATCACACCTGCATATAGTCTGTATAGAACACATTACAGGAAGAACTATTTTACAAATGTTTTAGAGGTTTAAAAAAATGGAATTGGGACTATTTCTTGTGTACTTCCCCAAGTGATGTCTGGTGCATTAATTAGCACGAGGCCAACGGTACAGGGCTATAGAGGAGTAACAAACAACAGAAAAGTTTTTTTAAAACAGCTTTTCTACACAGTCTAACTCAGGACATTCAGGGGACACCATCATAGGGCCTAATCACATCAGCCACACTATCAGAGACTGCACATCTACCAATGTGATGATCTATGCCATCATGTGCCAGCAATGCCCCTCTCCCATGCACATTGGCCAAACTGGACAGTCTCTACGTAAAAGAATAAATGGACACAAATCAGACATCAAGAATTATAACCATTCAAAAATCAGTCGGAGAACACTTCAATCTCTCTGGTCACTCGATTACAGACCTAAAACTCGCTATTCTTCAACAAAAAAACTTCAAAAACAGACTCCAATGAGAGACTGCTGAATTGGAATTAATTTGCAAACTGGACACCATTACATTAGGCTTGAATAAAGACTGGGAGTGGATGTATTATTACACAAAGTAAAACTATTTCCCCATGTTTATTCTCCCCCCCTCCCCCCACAACTGTTCCTCACATGTTCTTGTCAACTGCTGGAAATGGCCCACCTTGATTATCACTACAAAAGGTTTTTTTTCTCTCCTGCTGGTAGTAGTTCACCTTACCTGATCACTCTCGTTACAGTGTGTATGGTAACACCAATTGTTTCATGTTCTCTGTGTATATAAAATCTCCCCACCGTATTTTCCATTGCATGCATCCGATGAAGTGAGCTGTAGCTCACGAAAGCTTATGCTCAAATAAATTTGGTAGTCTCTAAGGTGCCACAAGTCCTCCTGTTCTTTTTTAGGATACAGACTAACATGGCTGCTACTCTGAAATCAGGACATTCTGGGACCAGAAGTGAGTGAGCTCTATTGGGTGGATTTGGGACAGGTGTACATTCCTTGATGGTACAAATGTCTGTTATCTTGCAGTCCCTGAATCTGTTCACTGTAACAATCTATGACATCTCATCTTTTGCATAGATTGTAAGCTCTTTGGTGCAGGGACCAACTTTTAGCTGTAAGTTCGTGCTAGCTGCTGCACAGTGGGGCTTAGGGCTCTAGGTGCTACCATAACGTTAATGATAACACAGCACCCTTTCCAGCCTTTTGCATGGTCACGAGACATCATATTTTATTATTATTTATTTGTAATACCATAGTGCCTAGAAACTCAATGAGGCCCTTTGTATAACCATTGTATAAACACAGTGCAAGACGACTGTCCCTACCACATGGAGTTTGCAATTTAAGAATAAGATAAAAGACAACAGATGGATGCAGACAAATAGATCGGGGAGTCCAAGGAAACAATGAGACAATACTGGTCAGCATGGTAGGCAGTGGGATAGCTTTAAAGCGGTCACTGGTTGAGGAGGGAGTACGTAAATTTGGGGAACAAAATCCACATTTGAAGGAGGGGAGGAAACAGTGTGCAAATAAATGATGGTTGTTTGAAACTGCTCCGAGTTATCAGTAGCCCCAGAGTGGATGGATTAGTGGGCAGGCGAGGCGGTCAAAGTGGCTTTATCCTATGGCTATGTAAATATATCACAAGAACAATACATACAAGGTAGTGTGGCTTTTGTTGGTTATGGTATTGAATAATATTGATTATCCCTTTTAAATTCTAGTATCAGAGAAAAGTCCGATCTCCATAGCTACTCTAGTATTTAAAGCATGAAGGCTAACACCACCATGTATTCTAGCATCATTGCCAGAGACCTGGAGTATGCAAGAAACAATCTTTATGAAGACAGGTTTCAGAGGAACAGCCGTGTTAGTCTGTATTCGCAAAAAGAAAAGGAGTACTTAAAGAAATTGGTTAGTCTCTAAGGTGCCACAAGTACTCCTTTTCTTTTTGCGAATCTTTATGAAAAGTCTTATCACACATTAACTGGTGTTTTCCTAGAACTGTCACATAAATTGCAATGGTTAGGGGAAAAAAACAAAAAAGCATCTAGCACCAGTATTTCCAATTCTTTCGAACTCACACCTCCATATGGAATCCTGAAGAAGAGTGCAGGTGGCCGGCTCCTGTTGAGGGTCAGGAAAGGATGACCTCCAGGAAGCGGTGACCTCCAGCCATCTGCCAAGCCCTATTTATAATAAGTTACACATATGCCCACCAAAGCTCATTAAAATGCATGAGGGTTGAACCCTTCATGTCCATCTTTGGGAGGCTCACCCTGATATTATCAGGGACTCTTCATCGGATAGGCCACTTGGATAGATTTTTTTTAAATCTATTAACATTGACATCACCATCTTATCACCATAGTAACATATGGTTAGCTTACAAGTCTCTAATATTTCACCCCAGCTACCAACACTCATCCTGTGGTGCCTATTGATCTCTCAGACATTTTCTTCCAAACTCAGCAGTTATTTTTCAAAACATGAGCATACAAACAAATATAAACTCAACAGATTTATTAATTTACTTGTGCTAGCTTATCTATATAGTATAGCTACCTTAATCTAAGTCCCAAGGCCTAATAGTGGCTAAGCGAGATATCTTTCAGGCATAAGCCTGTAGGTTTCTTGCATTTCAGCTTCAAACATTAAGCTTTATTTAAGCCAGTTACCTACCAGGTATTAGTGTCTTATATCGTGCCCTTATAATAAATTAATTTATGTGTTACAAGCTACAGCGGAGTGGTACAAAGTTTTCATCGATAGTTGCTTGGAACACCAGGTGTAACTCACTCATGCTCCATCACTTGTGGGCCATAGGACTCCTGCAGATAAGCCCCTGATCACCATATATCCCATATAGAATACTTACACCTCTTGACTACCACCTATAATAAATAGCCTTATGTCAACACTACCTTGCATTGAGGAAGTGTCTTCACTTAAATTTGTCTCCCTCGGACATAAGTGCCTCTCTATCCGATATGGGAACACCACCTCCCCCAGCGGTGTAGAGTCAGGGTCAATGTAATCAGGTTGATGCAGAGTCAGTGTACAGACTGCATGGCTTATATCCATTGTTACTGGCTTTCAGGAGATGTCCCACAGTGCCCTGCAAGGACAAGATCATGGATACAAGTGCTCCTGGTGAGGACATGCGCCACCAGCGATTTAATAACTACAGCCACCACGGTTTAAGTCCACATAATTTTGTTGTGTAGACATGGCCTGTATTTCCTTTTCCACTATCTCCCAGTCTCAGTGAGCCCTGTGGCCAGCCTTCCCAAAGCCTTCGGGAAACCACCGGGAGGCTCTGCTGGGTGCAGAGAGGGAAGATCAGTACAGGGTCTCCCAGGAACTCAAAGCCAGGATGGGTTTCCTCCGGATAGATAACCAGCCTACCCAAAGCTGGAGCTGCTCGGCCCCCAAACCCTCCAGCGGCTGCCTCCCGGAGATGAGTCTTCTCTGCACAGTGCAGACCCCTCGGTCTCCCCACAGATCAGTGTTGGGGGCTTATGAGAAGAGGCGGGGGGCGGGGGAGGGTGTCTTTTGATGTCTGAAGAGCAGCTGGAGCCTGTAATCGCTGCCGAGGCAGAAACGGCTCACACCCACTGCGCGTGGTGCAAGGAGGGACAGAAGCCCCTCGCAGGCGAGTCTCGCGGCTGGGCCCACACACGAGGATCGGGGCCCTGCTACTCCCCACCCCCATGCCGGTGTTTTGACATGACCGTCGGCGGAGGCTGAATAAAGAGACGTCATTTGGCAGCAGCCCGGCGTGCGCCTGAAGAGAGGATCGGGGAGGAGCGGACCGAGGAGGGGGGCGGCAGCCGAGTTGGCAGGGTGGGGGCCAGGATTACAGCAGCTTCCAGTGGACGAGGGCAGAGAGTGGGAGCAATCCTGCCGCTACCGGCCTGAGGAGGAGCCCCCGGCAGAGGAGATTTGCATGCTGCTGCCGGCTGCTGCCGAGGCGATTGCAGAAGGGTCCTATGCAACCCAAACCCCTCCCCACCAAATCAAGGGCAGAGCGGGCCAAAGGGCTGGCTTGAGAGAGCCAGGAAGGCCACCCCGCGGCCTGGAGAGTTTGCAAAGAAAGGAGCGATGCTCCCCAGCTGGAGGACAGCGTCCCCGGGAGCTCCGCCTGCGCTAAGGGGCGCAAGGAGAAAGAAACACAGCCGCCTTCGCGCCCCACCGTGCGGGGCTGCGAGGCGCAGGGCGGGAGATGAAGGCTGCCCCGGGGAGCCGCCGCGCCGCGGAAACAGAACCAGCAGCTGGATTTTGCGCAGGGGCCGGATGGTTTCCCTGTAACAGATGGACGGTCTCGCACCCAGGTTGCAAGGGGAGGCGAACGTGCGTGATGGATGGCGCGGGCCCGCCCTCGGGGGTGGCCGGAGAGCTCTGTTGCAGGGGCTGGAAGATCTTGGACAGCCGGGCTAATTGCAGCTAGGGGAAAGGAGCCTGTATGTGAGTATTACCGTGGATCGATGTCCTGTATCCGGCGGTGGCTAGAGACATGATGATGATGATGATTTCAGCTCTTGTTTTCGGTGGGATCCCCAATGCAAACGATTTGCCAGATTATCAGGGCGCTTTCTTCTCTCATTGAGCACGGGCCTTCCAGCATATTTCTGGTAACCCCTTTGTGTATCCCCCTCCCCGCCCCCCGCCATAAAATTAGAAACCAGTTTGCATTTTAATATAGGGGTAATTGCTTCAAATACGTCTACTTTAAGCAAACAGACTCCAATTTTGATTGAGTTTTACGGCTCCTGCGGAAAGACAGTAAACAGAGACGCCTAATGCACTGCTTTACAGGCTGCACTCATGTTTTAAACTTTCCTTTTAAATAGCTGAGTAGTAGATGGCTTGGCAGAGCCCGTCTAACAAGCAAGACGCGGCCGTGCTAGAGGTATTACAGTAGTTGATCGCCTTGGCAGGTGTAAGGCAAGGGAAGTGGATGTTATTTGTTTCCCCCCGAAGAGCATACATTTGTAGGCAATCCAAGCTACGCTGCTGGGTTGCCAAATCTGCAACATTCCCATGAAGTTCTGCACGCAGCAAGCGAGCTTTTCATTGCTCAGAGGCGTGACAGTAACAGCTCCAAACAGAAAGAAAGACAGAAAGAAGAGCAGCGCTAGCTAGTGGCCGTGATAGAAACTGCTCAACGTCCCTGACTCCGGCACTCTGGGGTGCTGCGTATTTCCCCTGCTAAAAATCTGCCGCCACGGGTTAAAGCAAATAAAATAGACAGTCGCACCCGTTGGGTTGCAGATCAGGCTTAGTCTGAAGCTCGGTCCCCTCCATCTCCTTGCGAACCAAGGGGAACGTAGTAGGAGAGGCGTGTTACAGTCCAGTCCTGCCTCCCCCACTCTCCAAGGCGGCAGGATCGACTGTGAGGAGCCACCGGCGATGGGCAGGGCAGGGGTTTGGGGTGTGCATCTTATTACGAAGTAAATAGAGTAGCTGCCTGGGTGTCCAAGAGTTGGCGACAAAACCATTGTTAAGAGGTACAGAGTGGTACAGTGCATGGTTCCCACCATGAGCAGCAGAGAAACCAGCTGCCAAGGCTGTCTAATCCATCATATTTACCAGGAATTGAAGCAAATCAAACAAAACTGGAGCAGACGCTAAACCGAACACACGCCTCTTAGGCTGTGATCTGGGGGAGCTGCCCAAGAAAGGAAGTTCCAAAAGGATGAGCGCTCCGCTACAGAGCTCTGCGGCCAGTCCTGGAACACACAATTCCAGGAACCAAATCTAGGGGGATCCCTGTTCATCTCCATTTACCATGGCAGGGTGTAAGATGAGAGGTGGGGGTGATCCCATGCCCAGCTGAAATGAACTGGAGGGAGGGCAGGGAGATGTTTGCTACTGGACAGAATATGGGCACAGAATGAATGGGATCGGAGCACCCATTTCAGGGTGAGCCTGAAGTGTATTGGGTTGACAATTATTCCTTATCCCTAAGCTTCCAACAATATTTTAATATCTATAAGATGCACTTATTAATCTCTAGGCAGTTTAAAGAAACCATAACTCCCCTTTGTCAAATGCACACTTATCAATCAACCCTTTCAGAAAGAGAAGGCTAGGTAAACGTATTGGCCTTACGTGTCCTGAAGGTCAGACTTGGGCTGTTAGGTAGGATTCCAGACTTGAGGACCCTCCTCCACTGCTAACGCTCTGCTCCAAGGGATACAAAACTGACACTTGTATGTTAATTTAAATACAGCAAAACTGTAGGTCAGCCATTGAGCAAACTTTAAACTGGCATATGCTTCTGATAAATTGGGAGTGTTTCATTAGCCTCAAACTGCCAGATGGCACTGCACACTTCCATAGCATTCTGCCGTGCCAAGGTCTTATGTGAATGAATTTTCCCAAAGGTTTAGAAGGATCTGAAATCTTCCGAAAACAGGAGTTTGAATAAACAGTAAGCAAGCCTGGTATGAAGATGCAAAATGCTACTTTCCAAGCAAAATTCTGGAAGTTTCCCTGAGTAGCATTTAGATGGGAGGCTCTTGGGGAGAAAAAGCTCTGGAGAGTGCAGGTCTAATTAGTATTTTCCTTTCCATCTTCTGCTTTGCCATTGCCTTCTCTATTATTTCCTCATGCCATTTAGACTCATAGACTAAGGTCAGAAGGGATCATCATGATCATCTCATCATAGCTTTTGCATAGTGCAAGCCACAGAACCTCAACCACCCACTCCTTTAATAAGACTCCTAACCTCTGGCTGCATTACTGAAGTCCTCAAATAATGATTTAAAAAGACTTGAAGTTACAAAGAATCCACCACTGGCACTGGTTTAAACCTGCAAGTGACCTGTGACCCATGCTACAGAGGAAGGTGAAAAACTCCCCAGGGTCCCTGCCAATTCCTGCCATATTTGGGGTCAGTCAGTTAGGCTCTGAGCATGTGGGCAAGACCCATCAGCCAGACACCTGGGAAAGAATTGTCTGTCCTAATTCAGAGCCAGAGGTGAAAGTAAGCCGGTACACCCTGGTACGGCATATTGGCAAGAGCCGGTGCGCCGTACCGGGGTGGATCGGCTTCCCCAGGCGCAATTTAAAGGGCCTGCGGCTCCCAGCAGTGGCTGCAGCCCCAGGCCCTTTAAATTGCTGCCAGAGCCCTGCTGCCAGAGCCCTGGGGTAGTGGCGGCGGGACTGGGACAGCGATTTAAAGGGCCTGGGGCGGTAGCAGTGGCCGAGCCCTGGCCCCTTTAAATCGTCCCCAGAGCCCCGCCGCCGCTTCCCCAGGGCTCTGGCAGGCTCTGGGGACGATTTAAAGGGCCCGGGGCGGTAGTGGCAGCCGGAGAGCCCTGCTGTGGAGCCCTGGGGAAGCGGTGGCGGGGCTCTGGGGACTATTTAAAGGGCCCAGGGCGCCAGCTGCTGCTACCGCCCTGGGCCCTTTAAAACGCTGCCAGAGTCCCCGGCTGCCGCTGTTACCCCAGGGAGGGGGAAGGAGGCACTTGCCGGTACAGGGTGGGCAGGGGCTGGCTCTGACCTCCCCCAGCCCCATCCCTTCTGCCCAAGGCCTCGCCCCTTCCAGGGGCCAGAGCCTAGCCCCGTACCTGTAAGTCTAGTGTCCCATCACCAGCCATGGGAGATATTTGCAGCATGCAGTCATAGATCTGCTACATGCCACTGTAGGCAGTCTCATCATACCATCCCCTCCATAAAACTTATCAAGCTCCGTCTTGAAGCCAGTTAGCTTTTTGCCTCCAATGCTCCCTGTGAAAGGCTGCTCTAGAACTTCACTCCTTTGATTATTATAAACCTTCATCTAATTTCAAGCCTAAATTTGTTGATGGCCAGTTTATAAGCTGTCACGGGATAAGAGGGAAGGTTCTCTTATGGATTGGTAACTGGTTAAAAGATAAAATACAAAAGGTAGGAATAAATGGAGAGGGGTAAATAGTAGTGTGGCCCAAGGGTCTGTACTGGGACCAGTCAGTCCTATTCAACATATTCATAAATGATCTGGAAAAAGGGGTAAACAGTGAGGTGGCAAAATTTTCAGATGATACAAAACTACTCAAGATAGTTAAGTCCAAAGATGACTGTGAAGAGCTACAAAAGGATCTCTCAAAACTGGGTGCCTGGGCAACAAAAATGGCAGATGAAATTCAACGTTGATAAATGCAAAGTACTGCACATTAGAAAACATAATCGCAGCTATACATATAAAATGTAGGGTCTAAATTAGCTGTTGCCACTCAGGAAAGAGATCTTGGAGTCATTGTGGATAGTTCAATGTGCAGCAGCAGTCAAACAAGTGAACAGGATGTTGGGAATCATTAAGAAAGGGATAGATAATAAGACAGAAAAGATCATCTTGCCTCTCTATAAATCCATGGTACACCCACATCTTGAATACTGGGATGTGGTCACCCCCTCTCAAAAAAAGATATATTGGAATTGGAAAAGGTTCAGAAAAGGGCAACAAAAATTATGAGGGGTATGGAATGGCTTCTGTAGGAGGAGAGATTAATAAGACTGGGACTTTTCAGGTTGGAAAAGAGATGACTAACGGGCGATACGATTGAGGTCTATAAAATCATAACTGGTATGGAGAAAGTAAATAAGGAAGTGTTATTTATTCCTTCTCATAACACAAGAACTAGGGTTCATCCCTGAGCGCTAGCTCCACAGCTCCCATTGGCTGGGAATCACAGCCAATGGGAGCTGTGGGGGCAGCACCTGCAGCTGGAGGCAGAGCACAGAGCCACGCCTCTGCCTAGGAGCAGCTGGCACAGGTCACTGCTTGCCAGGAGCCATCCAAGGTGAGCGGCCCCCTGATCCAGCACCCTGTACCTCCTCCCTGCTGCCCCTCCCACACCCAGACTCCCTCCCTCTTAGTTAACTGGCGTTTTTCACTTACCGGCACCCCCTCGTTCCTCCAACATGCCGGATAAAACAGCTTTTACTGTAAATTCATGGAGGATAGGTCCATCAATGGTTGTTAGCCAGGATGGACAGGGATGGTGTCCCTAGCCTCTGTTTGCCAGAAGCTGGAAATGGGCGACAGGGAATGGATCACATGATGATTACCTGTTCTGTTCATTCCCTCTGGGGCACCTGGCATTGGCCACTGTCGGAAGACAGGATAACTGGGCTAGATGGACCTTTGGTCTGACGCAGTATGGGCGTTCTTATATCCATTTGTTCTTGTTCATTTACAGTTTTATGCTTAGTATATATTTAAATTAGCATGTTGCTACAAAATGGTGGATGCGGTTCTGGGGAGGCATTTCCTCCTACCTGTAGGAGGAAAGGGTGTTATTAACGATAAGTTAGAAGGGTCTCACTAAAGGATTGTTACAGATACGGGCGCAATAATACGTGCTTGGGCTATGTATTAGTTTAATCAGACTTTCATTTTCCCAGATCTATGTATTCGTTATATTGATTTTTAACTGTTACTTTAAGACCCAAAGTCTGCCTTTCATAATTACATAAGAGTACCTGTGAGATATGCACACAGCAAATACTATACAACTTTAGAGATGGTCACATTGCCCTATGCCCCCAAAGCAGCCCCAAGATTGGCATGTCTGTACCTTCCCCAGGCAGGCACCCTCCATCTCTGCTTTCTTCTCTATGGGAAAATTCAAGAGAAGCTGTGTAAAGGGAACCTCATGAGTTTCTGGCTGGTAGGTGGATATTTCCTTGTAGCAGCATGATTTCATCCTAAATTTTTACCACAGTACAGATTGTAAAAATTGAGGAAAGGACCTTATTATATAGCCCCAGGTCGTAAGAGCACTAGGATGCAAAATTTGCACATTGAATCACTTTTTATGAACAAAGACTTTTGAACAGTGCCCCAGAGATAGATTAGAGAAGGAAGTTATGCTTGAACAGAGTACATAAATTCAAAGGTAAGAAATAGAAAGTGAGATACAGAAGGGAAAAATGATCAGGCAACCCTGCATTCTTCAACCCTTGACAGGCTCGTGGCTAATTTCCCAGCTGCCAGCAGGGAACCCAACCAGAAAAACCCTCCGCAAATGTGCCAGCCAAGGAATCGGACGCCCAACAAGATGCTGCTGCTGGAAAAGATATTCTACAGCTTGGCTTCTGTGCAGGACAGCTGTCAAACATGGTCCATCTGTAGCTACAGCTGTTGATTCCATTGCTGAAGGAAAGGAGCAGGCAGAAGACAAATAGGGGGTTTCCACAGGACTAACCGAGTCAGAAGTACTGTCAAGTCAGCATTGCAATTACAGGGTTGTGTCAACTTTTTTTTTTTTAATTGCACATTTTAAAATGTGCTTTGCTCGCTCACTCAGTGGATGCCCAAATGTAATGGGTGAAATAACATGATGGTTCAGGAATAATTCCTCTGCACTGACATTCAGAATAGAGAAGCAAGAACTCATAGTTTCTTCTGACATTTTAAAGAAACCACCATGACCTTATTGGTCCCCTTTCAGTATATCAGTCACTACAGATGAGACCTCTATAGCTCCTGACGTGGCAAATGTACACATATTGATCAGTTAAATAGAGCTGTGAAGTTGAAAGGGAAAGAAAATAGCATTTTCCATACACATTTACCCCTAAAAATTAAAACAAGGGCATCAAATATTTGATACAGGATACATTTCAGACTGAGCTACAAGTGTGTGGAATTAATTCAGCATTAAGCAGATACTTTGATGGTACAGGCTGTAGTTATTTAAAACTACAGTAATTAGATTTTATAAACCAATAGTCCTCATATCACTTAAGTATTTAACAAAGTTATCCCCAATTCTGTTTTTCAAAGGTTGTTCTAGGCCACTATTTTGAATTAAAATTGGACATTTTGGAAGAGAAATTGACCCATTTCAACACTGCTGTTCTCAAGGTTCTTTGTCCACCTTTCCCAGTTATTTATATAAGTTAGTCTACTAAAGTCACAGGCCCCAATTGCTGAGTTTATGATGTAAGGTTACCTGCAGAGATTAGTTCCCTTCAGTGACAAATATTGTAAAAAACAATATTGGTGCCCTAAGAAAACAACAGGGACCAACTAAATAGTGTCCCAAATCTTACCATTTTCATCACAAGTTTCACTCGTGTTTCATAAAGCCCCAGCTCCTGAAGTAGGCAAGTACATGAGAATCTCAGCTCCCTCTCCCCCTCTGCCCATTCTCCCCATAAACTGCCAGCCTTCACTGGTGTGGAGAAAAATGTGAATGCTAAGGGCTCCACAGGTAAATAAAAAATGCCCCAAATTTAGTTATTTTTTAAAAATCTCATGATTTTTAATACTTGGCATTGGGGATACTGAAGAATAATACTGTAAACATCTATCTCCAAAGGGCTTCACACATACAGGAAAATGTGCCATCACTGTTACAAGCCATCAGTTTCTACAACCGTAGCACCTCATTTCCCATATGCATTCAAGGCTTTTGAAACTGGTATTTATTAAATTGATTTGGGTCCACGCTAGACCTTGACAATCCAAGCCTGGCTGTATTTTACAGCTAGGACAATCTATAACAGTGGTTCTCAACCAAAAGTGACTGTACCCCTGGTGGTACACAGAGGTCTTCCAAGGGGGACATCAACTCATCTAGTTATTTTTCTAGTTTTACAATGGCTATATAAAAAGCACTAGCAAAGTCAGTACAAAATTAAAATTTCAGAGACTTATTTATACTTCTCTATATATAATATACACTGAAATGCAAGTACAATATTTATATTCCAGTTGATTTCTTTTATAATTATATGGTAAAAATGAGGAAGCAAGCACTTTTTCAATGCTATGACACCTTTGTATTTTTATGTCTGATTTTGTAAGCAAGTAGTTTAAGTGAGGTGAAACTTGGGGGGTACTCAAGAGAAATTAGACTTCTGAAAGGGGTACAGTAGTCTGGAAAGATTAAGAGCCACTGATCTACAAGACCTTCAGCAGTATGACTGCAGGTATGAGAAGAAATGAAGGATAAATCCATTGTGACACAAATATTCCTGTTTGGATAAAAGATTATTGAAGCATTTAAATTACATCATCAATTCATTTAGAATCAGAAAATAAATTAATCTCAAGTTTCCAGATGTCTTATTTCTTAATTTGTCAACACATTGGGGGGGGGGCGGGGGGAGGATGTCTTCATTAGCATTAAACTTGCTACACGGAGCATTGAGAAAATGTCAATATCACATCAGAGAAAGAAGTGTGCATACTACAAGAATGATGGAGAAGGGCTTTAGAATGCAACAGCAGAAATCTGTGATTTAATAGATATGAAATCAGTTTAAATTTGTATTATCTTCAAAAACAAATAATGGAATATAAAGGAGGCTAAAGACCCCTTACTTTACTAGGTTTTTACCTGGAAATCAATTTCTCTTACATATAAGAAATAGTACTTAGCAGTATGGATTTTTGAATCTCATCCAAATGCAGAATAACTGCCGTACACACAAAACAATTGTTTGTCAAAAATGTCACAAGGATTTTTGTTAAACCCACAAACTGGAAATAAATAATTGCATGATATGCCAGTTTCACTATCAAGGAAATGATTTGTGTATTTAAGGTGTTTTAAACATGGAAACCATAAACATAGAAAAATAGATTGTCTAGTCAGTCTCCTGGTTAGTATACCTAGCAGGTGTTTTCTCACTATTGTTAATTATCTCTGAACATCCAAAGCAAACTAACATTATTGTATATGGCTCTAATCCTGCAGACACTTGCCCATGTCAGTAGTTTTACACTTCTGAATAGCCTCATTAAACTGACCACAAATTTGCTGGACTGGGGCCTGAAGTGTTTTAAAACTAATTCAAATCTTTGTTAACGTGAAAGGGAAAAATAAATCAACAGAAGACAAAAATGACTTGTGTCCTTCCTAACCAAAATAAGCATCTCCTGTTCTTCTTGGCTCTAGAAACAGCCATCTCAAGAACAGGGAAGGATACGCTTGTTGTGGAAGTCAAGCTGTACTGCAAAATTAAAGATCAACTTGCTGAGGGATAAGTACTTCATACATTGACTCTCTGTGCTAAAGACTCAAATGTCGTAGGGAATGAGGAGTGGTAGGGTAGATCTCCCTAGGTTCTTGGGTAGGCTTTTACACCTACATACACAGAAACAAAAGTACTTGAGTACTTATAGCCCTACTCTCAGTTTTCTCTCTTTCATCTCTGCTTCCAGTCTAGCTTGACTCATTGTATCAGTAGTCATAAGGGCAAGAAAAAAGGGCCAAGTCCAGCAAGCTCCTACTCAGTTATGGTAATGGGAGTGCTAAATGTCCAGGCCCTACCTGCGAAAGAGAGACTGCAGGGTTACGAACAGTTGGTCGGTCAATCCACTGGCAAACGAGCCTGCTCATGTCCACAGGCACAATGCGGTGCCCCTCTTTTCCAGCAAACTCAAAATCTTCCACAGGACAATGAGTGCAAATGTCTAACCTCCCACCCCCTTCACCAAAGCCTCTGGCTTTGTACATAAAGGTCCTTGGCTCCTGGCAACAGTACAGATAAGAAGGTGCAATGCCAACTATCTAGTACATGCTGCCACCCCTCTTGAAGTTATTTATAATGCTGGCTTCAGGGGAATGGTCTTTCATAGAAGAAGGAAGGAAAGAAGCAGCTTGTATTACAGCATTTAGAAGAAATATTTGTGTAATTATACATTTGTGTCTACCATTTATCGATCTTCATTTTAAAACTAAGTATTAGTAAAATGAGTTCAGCTGTACTATAATGGACAATACAAACACTGATCCTTCAGCCTGATCCAATTCCTACTGAACTCAGTGGAAAGACTCTAACTTTTGTGGCAGCTGGCCCCTAGTTCTTGTACATTTGCTAAAATGTTTGACTACTAGTTAACTGATTACATCTCAAATAAAAAGTCAGTGACAAAGTCTGTGCACCCAGTCTCCAACTAAAGTACTTGCAACTTCTGAATTGCAATGTTCAGCAAATTTCTACAGAAACAGAGAACAGTCTCACTCACCTCTTTTTGTAAGTAGGAAAAACAAGTAAGTGCTGCAAAAAGACTTGGCAACAGTAGAATTCTTGCACTGGCAAACTAGCTCATTGCAAACAACTCTGTCTCTTGAAGGAAAAACTGAAGCCTCTCTGTGAGGCTTAACTGCATAAATGATCACATGATATTAAGCACTTGCCACCACATTTAATTGCAATGGGCTGTGTTTGAGCCAAGTAGTGCTATAGTCCCTGCATGCTTCACATTTGTAACAGTTGTGACAGTAGCAGTAAAGGGAGTAAACGCAATAGCCCAAACCAATTTCTTGCTTCAGTAATTGATTGTTTAATTACAATTGGAGTCACTGAACTAACAGTCTATTCAGGGAGACCAGTGCTCCTAATTTTGTTACCTTTTGCCCAACCTGCTGTGCTGAGCAAAATGAGGACAATTTTTGTATAAAGCAAATAGAGCAAGTAACTTCTATAGCAATTTGCATCTTAAAAATACTTTACAAACATTACTTAACCTTCCTCAGACCCCATTATGACAGGTGAGTGTTATTCCCTTTTTACAGGTGGGGAGAAAGAGGCACAGAGAAATTAAATGACTTTTTCAAGGTCACAGAGTTCCTGACCAATACTCAGAATCATAGACATGAGAGCTTGAAGGGACCTCAAGAAGTCATCAAGTCCAACCCCCTGAAGAGGCAGGGCCAAGTAAACCTAGGCCATCCCTGACAGGTCCAGCCTGTTCTTACAAAACCTCCTGTGATGGGGATTCCACCTTCCTTGGAAGCCTATTCAGAGCTTAACTACCCTTACCATTAGGAAGTTTTTCTTAATATCTAACCTAAGTCTCCCTTGCTGAAGACTAAGCCCATTACTACTTGTCCTACCTTCAGTGACCTGGAGAACAGTTGATCAGTCCTCTTTATAAGTCAACATACCTGAAGACTGTAATCAGGCCCCCCACAGTCTTATTTTCTCAAGACTAAACGTGCCCAGTTTTTTAAACCTTTCGTCATAGGTCAAGTTTTCAAAGCTTTTTATCATTTTTGTTGCTCTCCTCTGGACTCTCTCCAGTTTGTCCAAATCTTTCCTCAAGTATGGCACCCAGAATTGGACACAGTACTTCAGCTGAAGCCTCACCAGTGCCCAGCAGAGCAGAATTAGCTCCAGTCTCTTACATACAACACTCCTGTTAATAAATCAAAGAATGATATGAGCCATTTTTGTAACTTCACATTGTTGACTCATCTTCAATTTGTGATCCACTATAACCTCCAGATCTTTTTCAGCAGTACTACCACCTAGCCAGTTATTCCCCATTTCTTCATTCTGTGTGAAGTATTTAGCACTTTATCTTTACTGAATTTCATCTTTTTGATTTCAGACTAATTCTTTAATTTGTCAAAGTTGTTTTGAATTCTAATCCTGTCCTCCAAAGTGCTTGCAACCCCTTCCAGGTTGGTGTCATCCACAAATTTTCTAAGTATACTTTCCACTCCATTATCCAGGTTATCAGTGAAAATATTTAGTAGTACCAGACCCAGGACTGACTCCTGCAGGATCCCAATAGATACATCGCCCAATCTAATAGCAAATCATTGATAACTACTCTTTGTACAGTCATTCAACCAGTTGTGCACCCACCTTATAGTAATTTTATCTAGACCACGTTTCCCTAGTGTCTCTCAAAAATACATTAGCTGAGGTTTGCTCTTTTTTCTGAATCTGAACAATCATGAACACATAGCCCTATTCTTAATTCATCTGGTTTCTTCTAGTGATCTTTCAAAGTGATGTGTGAGTACAAAAACTAAATAAAATGAAAAAATTAAAGTTCAAATGCAATTGCTCCTTCAGACTATATAAAGAAATTTGTTTAATGAACAGAATTCTATAAATAGTAACTTTCTGTAACAGTTCTCAGAACAATCTTACCCACTTAAGTAGTAGCAGTACCACTACCAAAAATGCAAATTCTTAAAAACAAAACAAAAAAAAAACCTGAACAAAACACCACACAGCCAGAGTGAAAAATAACTAACTGTCTCCTTACCCCAACGTACACAATATTTACATTTTCCAGTGGGATGTCTTTAAATGCAGATACAGCACACGTTGAAACCCATTACAAACATTAGAAGCAATTTTCAAGTGAACTGCAAATTTTTTCTGGAAGATTGGATTGTTGATTCCATTACCTCTACATGATGCCATGTTTGAGAAATATTTTCCCCATTCTAGATCTATTCCATCTTGTCATTTAGTAATGTTCTTTCACTAAACAGCAGAGACGAGTTTCCAAAATTTTAATTATAACTGCAAAAGGAACATAAAATATAAATTTGCATTATATCTGGGATTGATCAGAAAGATGCTTTAGTTCAAATCTGTCACTTCCTTTTAGACTGGGTAGAAGGGAAGAAAGTAATAAGCAAAGGGAATTACAGTGAAAACTAATAGAAACACAAGCCTTTTCCACCAATTGAATTAGAAAATTCAAACAGTACTTTGCCAAACAAGTTTCAATATGTGATCCATGAAATTGCAGTTCCCCACAGAAGTGTTGCTTTCCTAGAATATCCTAATGCCCTTCTGTTGTACAGAGAGTCAGTTACACAGACAAGACAGTATTTACAAGAGACCCAGGATTGGCAGCTCCTACTCCTGGATTAACAGATACATTAAAGTCCTTTAACCATTCATAGCTCATCGTGTTTTGCAGGGTCCATGCTGGGTTTAATGAAAACTCCTTCCATTGCCATCCAGTAGTTGTGATGATTAGGAGAAGTCATGCCATGAACTTCCCGTTGGCCTCTGATTGGGTGGCCATATTGTTCTCCCGTTATTGAAAGGAATACGTCAGTTCCTATGTGCTTGAAACGCACTGCATCCTCCCGCTCCCAGTGTGTCCCACTGCACTGTACGGTCCATATATCCAAGTCATCTCCTTCACCATCATCACCAAAGGCACTTACTTCCTGAATTAGAAATAAGGGAACACCAAAGATACTTAAGACACCAATCACTCAGCCAGTAGGGGGAATTGTAAAGACAAGGGTAGGTAGGAAACAAAAAGTGATGTTGTATTGCTTTTGTGGCAATGGATCTAACCCAGATGGGATAATTTGCCCCCTCTATAGTCCAGAGGTAAAGTGCTAAAAATAAAGGCATTATGAACAAAAATAAAACAAGGGAAATGGGAGGACAATCCTTTTGAGGAAAAAAACCCTTGAAAACTAAAGAACAAAATACTCCTCAGATACAGGGCTCACCTTCCTTCCTCTCAGCAAGATAGTATGGTATCAATCAGGTATTTACCGGTAAGTCATTCGTTTGAAACATTTCCTCTCAGTCATTTATTTTATTACTACTTATATGGCAGTAATGCCTAGAGACCCCATTGTGTGAGGCACTGTACAAACACATAGTAAAAAGACAGACCCTTCTCAAAGAGCTTAGAAGCTAAGCAGACAAGACAAATGGTGGGAGACCATGTAACTTGCCACGATCGCACAATAGGTCTGTGACCAAGTCAGAAATAGAACCCAGGTCTCACGTATCCCAATCTAATGTCCTATCCACCATACGATGCTTCCTCTCAGGAAGGAAGACTCCAGTGAGTACTTATGGAAACCCACAACAGCTAAATAAGAAATTTACTTTAAAAAGTATTTTCAAATTTTGCAGAAGTACTTGCTAAATGAAGAGGGAGGGAGCCGGGAGGACTAAGAAGGGGAAACGTTGATCTTCAGAGAAATACAAAGATGAAGTGTATAAGTGTGACTGTGGAAGCAAAGGGTTCTTTTGATGGGGTGGGCAGAGAGCAAAATAAGGACAGAGAGAGACTTAGGGTATGTCTACACAGCAGTTGGGAGGGTGCTTCCCAGCATGATTAGACAGACACGTGGTACCTCTACTCAAGCTAGTGCACTAAAATTAGTAGCATGGCTAAAGAGCGGCGTAGGTGGTAGCTTGGGCTAGCTGCCTGAATAAAATTCTGCCTGACCCCTGGATACGTACTCAAGCAGGTAGCCCAAGCCACTGCAGCCACATTGCTATTTTTAAATTTGCTAGCTTGAGCTGAACGAGTGTGTGTCTGTCTACCTGCACTGGGATGCACCCTTCCAACTATGTGTAGATATACCCCAAGTGACTTGCCCAAGCTCATGCAAAAAGTCTGAGGTAGAGTAGGTCTCACGAGTCGCTGGCTAGCATCCAAACCCCTGGACCATGACTGCTCCAAATTAGGGTGAAGACCATTTTAGACACTTTTTCCATATACAAGAGAAATTTATAAAGCACAAGGTTTGAGGGCTCCACCATCTTACCTGATTATTGGACAGCGGTGACGGGAAGTGATGGGTGTGTAAGTTTTTTCCTGTGTTAACATGGGTAAGTCGTATTGCTTGCCCACACTTCACTGGTGTTCCTCGTTGGCAAGTGTCGTCATTTTTCCCTCGAATCCGCCAGTAACTGTTAGCATCATCTGAAGCTTCAACTCCAGTCACCGATTGCTGTCCACTTCCTGTTTGAAAATAATTTAAAAATGGTGGTTGACCTAACCCACCTTTCACCAGTTCAGGGAATCAAAAATACTTTACTACTAAAGAGCATCAATCTATTCAGACTAATAATTGGAGGGGAAGAGCAAAGGAGGGTTACAAGACTAATTTCCCTTCTCACCCTATTTTTACACCACTCCTGTCACTAGTACAGCTTCTAGATCAACATCCTCACCTGTGATGCAAACCCAGAAAAAAATATATATACTGAACTGTTGAGAAGCAGAAGAGACACTAATACACAAATATTACCAGGGGATGCCAGGATTTTCATAGGTATTGTGCCCTAACAGCTCCCCTATTGACTTCAATGGGAGTTACAGGTACTCTGCACCTTAGAACAGTGGTTCTCAATCAGGGGTCCGGGGCCCAAGGAGGTTTCAGGGGGGCTGCCAAGCATGGCCAGCATTAGACTTGCTGGGGCCCAGGGTAGAAAGCCAAAGCCCCACCGCATGGGGTTGAAGCCAAAGCTGGAGCAATATTGTTTTTTGTTTTGGTTGGGGGGGGAGGGGGGAGGGGGCATGGCATGAGGCCGCAGGCAATTGCTCTGCTCTCTATCCCATAACCCCAACCCTGGCTTTTATATGCAGAAAGCCAGTGGCACAGGTGGGCCGTGGAGTTTTTAATCGCATGTTGAGGGGGCCTCAGAAAGAAAAAGGTTGAGAACCCCTCCCTGCCTTAGGAGATCAGGTTCTGAAGATGTAGAAACAGAATATGGCTCATTAAATTAAGCATTTTTAAATTAAAGCCTCTGTTGCCTATGGCTCCAGACCCCCTTGTGGATGCCCCCTAACTGTTCTGTGTGGCTCAGTCCTGGATATTTGCTTACTGCTGCTAAGGAAAGAGTAACGCTCCGTGGTAAGTGTGCTGCATGTGAGCACTTAGCTGGTGATGTGCCTCTCCATGCGAAAAACGAAACCCGTGAGATACTAACAGGAGACTTTTGCATTTTCTTCCCCCCGGGGCTTTGTGCCAGAGGCATTTAACCCTGGGAGCGGCCCTTCCTTCCACCCTCTTCCTTCGCTCTTATGCGAGCCCACTGAGCAGCACTGGCCTGGCAGCAGTCTTCTTCAGGCGCCAGCCTCCCTCCCCACATCTCCTGCCCCGCGAAGGGCAGCGCGCCTCCGCCCGCTCCCCGCCGCCTCGGCCAGCTCCTCCCCACGGGGCTCCACCCGCGCCCCTCAGCAGCTGCGGGGCGCGCCTGGGCCAGCCCGTCAGCCCCGCGGGCAGGGCCCCGCCAGGGCTCCCCTCTCACCCCGGGCAGCCGACTCCGGGCCGCTGGGTCGCGCCCCGTCCCAGGGCAGGGCTCTGGCCCTTAGCCCACCCCGGACCCCTCGCCGGCATCCCCATCGCCCTCCTGCAGTCCCCGCCTCCGAGTTCTCCCGCGCTACCCACCCTCCGGCCCCTTCCTCAGCCCGGCGCGCCGGACCCCTCCCCCGCCTCCCCCTCAGGCCGCCCCCGCTCTCCGGCCCCGCTCCTCACCCGATCCGTACTTGACCTCATGCGAGTGCAGCCGCACGTTGTGGCGGGTGTTGAGCAGCTTCAGCACCGACCCGCAGGTAACAGCGCCCGGCCCGGGCTCGCTCCCGCGGCCCGGCTCGCACAGCAGCGCCAGGAGCAGCAGGAGGCAGCGGCGCCGCATCTCTCGTCAGCCCGGCGGCCCCGACGCCCGGCGGCTCCACACACACAGCCAACCAACCCGCTTCCGCAAGCCACCGGCACCCCGCTTCCGCATCCCGGCCAATCATACGACGCCAGCACCGCAGCCTGCCAATCCCCGCCCGCCTCTCTTCCAACATCGCCTCCGCATTGGGCCGCCACCTGCGGACCGCGCAAAGCGTCCACGAAGGAGGAGCCTATTGGGCTACGGACGATGCCGAGACGACCAATCAGAAGAGGCGGCGTGGCACCTCGCAGGGCGCGGACCCAGGGGGAAACTAAAAGTTGGAGTTGAAGGGAATTAGTCAGTGGGGCCTGGCTGCCTGGGGGAGGTGGGAGCTCGGAGCTCGGAGCTCGCAGGTGGGGTGGACCTTAGATACGTGGGGTTACTTTATGGACAGTCTCTGCTATAGGGATTGGCAGCAACAAGAGGCCCAATTGTCATCCCTTGTGGTGCCATGCAGCCAACACACCCTGAAACATCAGTGTGTTACCCCTGTGCCTTGCCACTTTCCCCTGGCACCCACCCATCACGCAAAGCATCAGCATGCCTCAAGGCAAGGCGGTGACACCGCATCAGCATCACTTCCCGTTCATGGGAACATCAGCATACTGTGATGCAACACCATGAGTAGAGTTGATCTGACTTTTTTTATCCACTGAAAATCCCTACCTTTCAAAAAATAAAACAACCTCTCCCCCCAAACTGGACAATTTTCAGTTTTCAGACAAAAAACCCAACACAAAACTAAAGAGGATTTTTTGAGGACAGCAAGCAGGTTCTGCTAAAATATTTGTTTAGTTGAAACCCCAATTTTCAGTTACAAAAATGTCAATGGAAAGTTTTTGACCAGCCCTAAATGATAAGGCGAAAAAGGGGCCCTCAAACGCCCTGGCAATGAGACTGGGTTATTAAATAACATGGCATCCTGGAAATAACGGTTCCAAGAAGTTCAGTGAGCCTCTCTGACACATAGCTCTCGTCGTTCACTATGCCACATTTAACAAAGGGCTGAAAAGAAAAGCCAAAATATCGTAATGGATTGGTTGGTATGCGTGTGTACCACTGCCCCTGTACTGGATAAAATCAGCTTCTCAACTATGTGGCATAGCCAACATATTGCTAACTGCTAATAATGACTTTCATTCAGCTCAAGTGATTGTGTGCCTGTGCTTTCGGAGCAGAAAGGTCACTTTTTTGTCCCAAGTGCTACTATGAAGTTATTGTAACATAAAGCAATTATTAAATTATAAAAACTATAACAGAAAGGTTGCCGTTTTAGCCATGGAAAATCAATCATATGTGTATAGAAAGTGACTGAGACAATGAATGGATCCTTTTTCCCTCCTAGTGCAGTTCTGCAGACTGAAGCAAATTTTCTTTCCTTACATGGTTCTGGATAGAAGAAGAATGAGTTTCTCATCACTTTATCTACAGGAGCACCTGGGTCAAGAGGTGACACTGAGGGAACTATTATGTGGGCTTTCTTAGGTATGCATCTGATAGTTGATACAGGGCCCGTACAACATACCATGTTCATTGTTGCATGGTGTGAGGATGCCAAGCTACTAATTTAATGCTCCTATGAAGGCAACATAATTTTCTTGGGACTGAGCAAAAAGTCTCCAACCCTCCAAGCCCCAAGGAGGTAAGTAGGAATGGAATTGGATGAGTGAAACAGCACAGAAGTGGAGCTCTGCTCGGAGTTATCCTGACCTGGATAGTTTGGGCAGCACATCACCGCTTTGCGCTAGTGAGAGAGTCATGAGATACTCAGGTTTCAGAGTGGCAGCCGTGTTAGTCTGTATTCGCAAAAAGAAAAGGAGGACTTGTGGCACCTTAGAGACTAACCAATTTATTTGAGCATAAGCTTTCGTGAGCTACAGCTCACTTCATTGGATGCATTCAGTGGAAAATACAGTGAGGAGATTTATATACACACAGAACATGAAAAAATGGGTGTTATCATACACACTGTAAGCAGAGTTTCAGAGTAACAGCCGTGTTAGTCTGTATTCGCAAAAAGAAAAGGAGTACTTGTGGCACCTTAGAGACTAACCAATTTATTTGAGCATGAGCTTTCGTGAGCTACAGCGTGAGAGTACTTGTACAGCGTAGCTCACGAAAGCTCATGCTCAAATAAATTGGTTAGTCTCTAAGGTGCCACAAGTCCTCCTTTTCTTTTTGTAAGGAGAGTGGTCACTTAAGATGAGCTATTACCAGCAGGAGAGTGGGGGGGGGGGTTCCCACGGGGAAAGAAAACCTTTTGTAGTGATAATCAAAGTGGGCCATTTCCAGCAGTTAACAAGAACGTCTGAGGAACAGTGGGGGGGGGGGAGGGGAATAAACGTGGGGAAACAGTTTTACTTTGTGTAATGACTCATCCACTCCCAGTCTCTATTCAAGCCTAAGTTAATTGTATCCAGTTTGCAAATTAATTCCAATTCAGCAGTCTCTCATTGGAGTCTGTTTTTGAAGTCTTTTTGTTGTAATATTGCGACTTTTAGGTCAGAGATCAAGTGACCAGAGAGATTGAAGTGTTCTCCAACTGGTTTATGAATGTGATCACTCTCCTTACAGTGTGTATGGTAACACCCGTTTTTTCATGTTCTGTGTGTATATAAATCTCCTCACTGTATTTTCCACTGAATGCATCCGATGAAGTGAGCTATAGCTCAGGAAAGCTTATGCTCAAATAAATTGGTTAGTCTCTAAGGTGCCACAAGTCCTCCTTTTCTTTATGAGATACTCAGCTGACTCAATTTTCCACCAGTGCTGAATCTGTCAAGCCCTTTGCTCCCCACATGAGGTAACTCATTCATTTGCTCACTCAAAGGTTTGTTATTTGGCTTGTTGATATTAACCTATTACATATGTAGGGAAGTGTCTCTGACTTTTGGTTCATGTGTGTTCAGATTGCCTGTATTAAATTAAGCTTCAGTCCTAAATCTCCCTCAACCACAACTGTACCCCCACTCCCCACACCATGTCCATTTCTGTTCATCAGAAAATCATTTTCTATTGCTTGGTGTTTGTGTCTGATCCAGAAGAATGCAAATGAATATGGTGCATTGTTTGACACTTGAATACCTTATTTCTGTTTCTTCTAAGAGGCTTTCCTCTTCTTCTAAGACAACAGCTCACTTTTGTTATTGTTTTTTAAACAGGGCAAAACAGATGTCTGTGGTTGCCGTTTTAGCCATGGAAAATCAATCATATGGGGCTTTAGCTGGCACCTGTTTGTCTTTCTGGGAGGTCACTAACTCCCAGTGCATTTAGTACAGTTTACATGGTGCTCCCTACAATGCTTTTCAGTTGTACTTTAGAAACATAATTGGGTTAGAACGGTTGCCAACAAAGAACCCCATTAGTGCCAAACAACTATGGCAATTAACAGCCACATTATTGCTTTAGGAGCGGTTGTTGTTTTTAGTAGGCTGCTGTGAGATGCAGGTAAACTGTCCCCTGAAATGATATGATGGGCTGGGGGATTGAGATATATGCTTCTTGGAGGGGAACATTATAATTTCTCTTTATGCATATGAAACAAAAAACTCAGTGAAACTGAACCAGTATAACAGACCAGACGAGAATTTAGCAAACAGCTAGAATGCCTTAGGCCCTTAGTCACTTAACGACACTTAAGGTTGTAGTCTTGATTTTTAGAGATACTGAGCACTCACAACTTCCTTTCCACTGTACTTGTGGGTACTGAGCACCCATGAAAATCAGGCCGTAATTGACTTTGCAGTAGAAATCAGTCATGGATTAGAAGTGCAGGACTGGGACCTATGAGATACAGGGGTGTATCTTGAGAGGAGTATTCTGGCACAAAGCACTGTATTTTATGAGAGGATTTCCCTTTCTATTTTAATGGTCGTTGTGAAACAAAGCTTTGAGCTTTCTGTTTAGTGTGCATGACAAAAGCACTAATTAACAATGAGGCTAACATGGCAGGCAGCTCTCAGGTTTGATCTACACAGCAAATTTTACCGATTTAGCTGGACTCGTGACACTTCATATACAAGTGCTTGGGTATGAAGAATGTGATAGGACTCTTGGGTTCTAGTCCTCAGATTGCTGCTAATCTGAGGCAAGACATTCAGAGCCTGATTCTGACTTTACTTAGGGCCTGATCCAAAGCCTGTTGAGGTCAGTGGGTGTAAATTAGGAGTCATTCCACTGAAAACAGAGAAATTACAGTGGGGATAAGGAAATTACCCCCCTAACTGTTCTGTGACTCACAACACCTATTTTTATTTGCCACCTTCTTTTCCCCCCACATTGATAAACTGGTTATAATGATGCTTCTCCAGATTGAGTAATTTTATTATCTCACTTCATTTAGCACAATGGGGCCCTGATCTCAGCTAGGGCTCTAACCACTGCAGTACTACAAATAATAAATAATAGTAATAATCATAATAGCAGTCAATCACCCAAGGAGAGCTAGATGTAGTGAAAAGAAACGGTAGATTGCAAAGAATTTTTGGAAATGTATAGCTCCCTGCCCCCAACAGACAAACTTTTTTGGAGTGAGGGCCGATAATAGGTATTCAGGTGTGTTAGCAATACATGTCAATAAATAGAAGAAATTTGACAATAAAATACAAATATATTTGTTTTATTTTAAACTGGTAGGGTTTCAAATTTTGGGGAGAACAGTTGATGATTTTCGGCTGCTGTCCCCTGTGATGCTAGTCCTTTGAGAAAATGAGGATTGCCTTAGAGATTCTACAGAATTCTGGCCTTCAGTGTCCAGTAAAATAGTCGATGATTTTCTGTTGCTCCCCTCCATGATGCTAGTCCTTCGAGAAGATGAGGCTTGCCGTAGAGGTTCTACAGAATTCTGGCCTTCAGTGTCCAGTAAAACAGTTGACGATTTTCGGCTGCTGTCCCTGGTGATGCTAGTCCTTCTAGAAGATGAGGCTTCCCATAGAGGTTCTACAGAGTTCTGGAGTTCAGTGTCTGGTAAAAGTGTTGGTGATTTTCTGTTGCTCTCACTGGTGATGCTAGTCCTTCGAGATGACAAGGATTGCCTAGAAGATTCTATAGAATTCTGGCCCTCAGTGTCCAGTAAAACAGCAGATAATTTTCTCTGGCTATCAATGGGAATGATAGACTTTCTAGAAAATGACATTTGTCTTAAGGCTTCAACAGAATCCAGACCTTGCAAATCCTCTCCACTCTGTGGTATATCATCAGAGAATTTTAGAGGAACTATTTCAGTTATTTCTGGCAGAGCAGAGATGTTTTGTTCATTGGGCTTCTCAATTATTTTTACCTTGCCAGTGATTACTTTTGGTTTGGAATGAGCGTTTTTTTTGTCACAGCTCTTTGAACGAAGCTTTTGGGGTTTAGTGGGTCTTTTTGCATGTACTTGCTGATATACCTCAGCCCAATCAATCTGTGATGATAGCCTTATGCCGCTGCCCTTTAATTTTTTAAAGCCAAACATTATCTCAAGGAGTACCTTTGTTACAGGAACTGAAATAAATCCAAGTTTCTCTGACAGTGACTTTTCGTAGTTATACTTGTACAATACATGTTTGGCTGCATTTTCAACAAGAAAGTCAACAATCTCCTCTTGTCTTCTGGAAAGCTTGCCTTTCAAGTGTCCACCTGATTGATCTTTATTAAAAATCTGGCTGTGAAACTGATGTCTTGAAAGAAAATGACCAGTAGACTATCCAAAATTTCAGTGGGCAAAACAGGAAAAAAGGTTATTCATTAAAAAGTCTATTTAATACCAACATTTTAAATGTAAAATTTAGTAAGTTACCAGTGTTTTAAAGCTATGGGTCCCAACTCTGCAACCACTCACTAGGATATCTCCAAGGATTTCCATGGAGCTATTCTTGATCTATACCCATTTGAGAGCAGAATCAAGCCCTTTGGGCCAAGTTCCACTCTCTGTTAGGTGTAAATTGAAATCAGTAGAGTTATCCTGGATTTACACCAGCCTGACTGCAAATAGCATTTGTTCTGTCAGCTGTGCATGTTTTGCAGCAGATCCAATGTGAAGGGAATCATCCAAATGTCGGTTTTGATTGCTGTTTTTATCTGATTTCCTTTTCGTTATTTGAAGGTGGGGGAATGCAATATTTTGGACCAGATTTTTAAAGGTATTTAGGCCCCTAAAGATGCAGATGGACACCTAGTGAGATTTTCACAAGTGCCGAGGCACCTACCTCCTGCTGATTTCAATGGGAGTGAGGGCACCTTTAAAAATCTGGCTCGTTGTGATCTGCATGAATGTGATATGCTACATATCTTCTTAGGGCACTTTCCTTCACATATTTACATTAGAAAATGACTAAGAATTTGTTTTCAGACATTGTCATTTCATCTGCAGTTGTGAAGTAGTTTTATTGCGATGAGCCTGTCACTTGGATTCCAGATGAAACCATTACTCCTACCATTTAGTCAAAGTGTTCATATGTTTGGTCCCATTGTTTTACTGTTTGTTAGGGATTACCCTCCTTCTGCCTTCCCCCTCCCAATCTCTTTTGACTTTACAAACCCTTTTATATTTTCTAATTCTTGTAAGAATGTGGCATAAAAGCTGTTTGTGGTAGGGACAGACAAACTTATTTGACCTAATTTCAAAAATCATGGACTCCAAGTTCAGCTCAGATGCAAATGTTAATGGGTTTGCATTGTATGTAGGAGAGACTATGAGGAAGAGGAGGGGAATGGAGTAAAATCAGCTGTAAATGAACATTAATTAAATTAAAATATAGACAGGTTTGGACATTCTGACTTAACGGTGGTGTATGAATACTAATTCTAAATCATAGCCAAATCTTGGTCCAGTTGAACTCTAGTGCAGTGGTTCCCAAATTCTATTGGTATATGTACACTTCCTTAAAAACATTGATGTTTGAAGTACCTACCACATGTAAATGTCTCCTTTTTTTGCACTTATATTGAAGCCTTAATAGGCTTAATATCGGTATTTATGGATTCATAGTAAAATAAGTTTTGAATTTAGCTGGTGGAGATCTGTCTGGGGCAAATTAGAAGAGAAGAGAGTTTGCCTGAGGGAGTCTGGGTGGAAGAGTTAGAGGCCATGAGATTTAAAGCAGGTAGGGAATTTTCTGACAAAACCATTATTCATAAGAAAATGCCAGTTTGTCAAAATTGAAACTTTTCATGGGAGTATACCAGTTTCAACAAAACTTGCTGGGAAAGATTTAGCAAATCCAGGATAGAATTTCTGGTCAAAACCAGAGAGAGAGCAAGACCAACCCCATGATAACCTGGTGGCAGGGGCACTCACTTGACATGTAGAAGGCCCAAGTTCAAGTCCCTGCTCTACTGTGTATTTGATTTATACCATGTTGAACAATTCCACCTGAAGATATTGAGAAAGACCCACTCCCTGAATAGTCTGTGGCCAGGGGACTCACCTTGCGTGTGGAAGATACAGGTATAAATCCCTGGTCTGGCTGATTCAGACCAGGTACTTGAACCTGGCTGATTCAGACCAGCCTACATCATAGGTGAATGCCCTGTTCACAGGCTATTGTCTAATCTGAGGGAAGGTAGGGGTTTCTCACTTTGTTGTTGTGGGACAGTTTTAAGTGAAGTATCAGAGGGGTAGCCGTGTTAGTCTGGATCTGTAAAAGCGGCAAAGAGTCCTGTGGCATCTTATAGACTAACAGACGTATTGGAGCATAGGCTTCCGTGGTGAATACCCACTTCGTCAAATGCATGTTCGATAAAGTGGGTATTCACCCATGGAAGCTTATGCTCCAATACGTCTGTTAGTTTTAAGTGAGTGTCTTTGTGTGAGACAGAAAGAGAGAATTTGAAAGATCTCAGTTTTGTCCTGAGGTGGAATAGGAAATTTTTTGAAACCACGAAAAATGTCATGAGATATGAATACCATTTCTTGGCTAGCTCTAATGAGGTTAGACTTATGTTAGTGGTTCCAGCAGGGGAGCTCTGGTGCTGTGTGTGTGCGCAGTCCCTGGATTCTGTCTGGATTGTCTTTCCTACATGTCTCCTCCTCCTGTCCTCACAATTCTTTCCTCTTGGTTAAGGGATTCCATAGCCCTCCTCCATGGGGTTGTGCTGTGATTCAAGCAGGTTTCCTAATCCCACCCGTATCCAGGTTCGAGCCCTATTCCATGAAGCCTCTCTTGGTCTCATTCATTTCTTCCCTTTGGGGCCCCCACAGTCCTCCTCTGTGAGGCTGTGGTGTGATTAAGGCAGGCTTCCCTAGCCTGCCAGTCTCCCTTCTGTTTCTAGGTCCCATCCCAGGGAATCTGTCTTCTGACTTGATGCTCCTGTGTAAAGCTCCTCTCCAAGTGGCCTGCCCTCTGTCTCCTCCTGGGAGTCATCTAACATCTAGGTTTTATCATGTTAAGGTGATAGCTACATGATTAAGGTGGGGGGGAGGGATAGCTCAGTGGTTTGAGCATTGGCCTGCTAAACCCAGGGTTGTGAGTTCAATCCTTGAGGGGGCCATTTAGGGATCTGGGGCAAAAATTGGGGATTGGTCCTGCTTTGAGCAGGGGGTTGGACTAGATGACCTCCTGAGGTCCCTTCCAACCCTGATATTCTATGATTAACACCTGGTTCTATTCCCCAGCTAGTCTGCTGCTCCCTTAAAAACCTTTTTCCTTAAAGGGGTCATGTGATTGAATAAAGGTTGTCTGGCCTGAGCCTCACCACTTTTTAGGGGGGACAGACCACACTGTTACAGTGTACCACTTCCAACAAGACCACCTACCACAGTTTGGGAATCCCTGATATAGAGTAAAACTCCAGTTGACTTCATTGGGACTAAGATTTAGCCTTAAATGCATATTTAGGCCCTGATCCTGCAAGATACTCCACCCAGGTGGACCCTGCACCTATACCGAGTCCCACCAAAGTCACCACAAAGACTCAGGAGTCTTCCCACATGCATTTCCTTGCAGAATCAGGGCCCTAGTTTAACATTTTCATACTGGAAAATTAGCCATTGAATATTAAACCCTATGTGACAGTAAAAGTCGCCACAATCACCACCAGAGGCCAACTCCTCCCTTCATTTACACTGATGCAGCCTCTCGCCCTTCCCCTGGACCAGGTTCTGATCTCATTTACCAAAGTCCCTGATCCAGAATGGGAATTAGAAACTCACTCTCCCACATCCCAAGTGAGTGCTCTGAGCATTGGGTTATAAGGTTAAAGGGGTGGAGGCCACCACTAACACCATTTCCTCAATTTTGTGAATGGCTCCAAAGTCCGCTTGAGAATCCAGTCCTTTCTTTCCAAATTTCCCTTGCTTTTATTAAAAAAAAAAAAAAAAGCCTGAAATCTGAACCAAATGTTTAGTTTGGGGTTGAGTTTTGTTCAATTCCAAATTAAAATGTTTTCGACTTTTTGATTTGCTGAAAATTCCAACAAGTTTTGGTTTTGGGTTGACACCAAATAATGTTTTTTTCAATTTTTCAGAACTGCCAGCAAACTGAAAAAAAATCAGTTTTTCACACAGCTCTGCTCCTGCGTGTCTGAAGTACAAGGGCTGCATAGTGACCACTGTGAGCTCTCCTAAATTGAACACAGTCCTATAACGACTGACTCTGTGTTTTGAGTCCATGCTGTTCAAGTGGGCATGAAATTAGGCAAAATGAGTTAATTCATCCCTGATTCTTAAATCGACCTCATACACTATGAAGTAGGTAGAAATAGCACCAAGCACGATGGAATGATAACAATACTCAAGTATTCCACAGATATATGATTATAAATAATTCTGGTTGAGCTAAAAAAGCAAAGGTACCTGGGAAAATGGAAGTTCGTCTTCTACCATTGCTGGTTTCTTTGGTTTAGGCTTAGGAAGTGGGGGTGGCACATATTTTGGTTTGGGTGGAGGTTTCTCAGCTGGTGGCCTAGGCTTGGATTTAGGGAGTGGGGGAGGTACATATTTTGACTTGGGTGGAGGTGCCTCATCTGCTGCCCTAGGCTTGGATTTAGGGAGTGGGGGTGGCACATATTTTGGTTTGGATGGAGGTTTCTCGGGTGGTGATTTTGGCTTGGACTTATGAAGTGACTGTGGTCCATGTTTTGATTTTTGTGTAGATTCTTTTAATGTCTTCTCTCTTGTCTTAGGTTCCTTTCCCTCCTCTGCATTTTCTGAAGCTGTTTGAGTCGACTCATCTATATTTCCAGGCGAAGAACTTTTTTCATAGAGGTTTGTTACATTCAAATCATCACCAGTAATGCCAGAGTCATCGGCCATGTTAAATAAAGGGGATCCATCTTTCTTTGTTGCATTCAATATTTCTAGAATGGCTTGATTTACAATATCTTGAAGAGCAGAGACTAATTTATTTTCTTCTAAGAAATCAAGCGTTTCAAATGGCTGCTGACCAGGATAGTCAGTATCAGATGGAGTGGGTTGTTTCAGGACATTTGTGATTTCTTTTTCAATGTGTTTAATATCAAAAGATGAGTCTTTTTCAGACTGAGACTTATCTTTCTTCTTAATCTTAGAGAAAAAATCTGATGTGGCTCTTTGTTTATGGAGGCCAACAGAAGAGTCTGCCAGTTGTGCCCAAATGTGAAAGTGTTCTTGACGGAAATAATAATCAGATGCTTTTTCTGTAACACTCTGTAACAGAACAAAAAGAAGGTGAAGATCTGAAAAGAGTAAATAATGTAATGGATAAAAGCAAAAGGAAGCATTAGGACATTGTAGCAAAGGAAGGAAAAGCGGTAAGTTTTCAATAGACAAATCCCATTTCGGATTTGAGAGCTGTGTCCTTGAATCTAAACCCTGTGAAATTCAGCAAAGACTGGAGTTTAATCCTTGTATCTGAACCTGTCCTTTTCAAATATTGGTTCTGGGATGGATCAAAAACCAGAGAGACCTATTTTCTGTTTGAATGCAACACAACTCTTCTGAGAACATTCCCATGAACTGGCTGCATGTAGGGGTGGAATTGTTCTTCTGAGAACAGCTGCTCTCATGAGACTTCCAGCACTTAGGTTTAAAATTGCAAGATTGCAGTACAATAAAATCCAAGCCTGTACTGCAGCTTTCATTCGGCCTCATGCTCTGTTGCCACCTTTTGCAATTTTATCACAAAACTTGCAATATTTGGTATTATGCTTGAAGCCCCAGCTTCTGGAGTCATGTGAATACAGGAGAAGCTGAGATTTCATATTTTTAAATAAGTAATTTTGTAGCATGATGATTGTAGAAAAAAAGCCTGAAAATGTGACCCAAGTGCACTCTAGAGAAACCAGAAGGCAAATAAAAAGAATCCCAAATTAATTATATGTGATTTTTAGGTACATGATTCATGGTTTCTGAACTGTTGGGCTAGCAATGCTGCCCACACCTGAACCTTTAGAGTAAATCAGATCCAGACCCAAACACCACTTTCTTGGCCCATTTCCAATTTATGTCCCCATTTTCTAGTTTATAGCACCAGTTAGTTTCATTGGGACTACTCAAAGTGCATACTGTGGTGAAGGGAAAAGCAGTGGAACAACCATCCAGGGGAACTCTGCAGTTCCACAACAGGTTTGAGCAAAGGAAGGGTCCCCAAGCCAGCTCAGGAGATGAGCGGCAGCCCACATCTGTAGTGCAGACGACAGTCCCTTCCATGACTGTGCAGCACAGGCCAGGCCGAGGGAGCCTTCTGTGGTGCAATAGGCAGTACACAATGTGCTTAGTGAGGCTGGGAGCTGGAAAGCAAAGTGGATAAGATTGCCCAACGTTTTCTGTTATAAGATCCTGTTTTCAGTGGTTTATAATTTTGCCAGACTTTCACCATTCAGGCTGAAATTTTCCATGGTTGGTGTCTGCCTCAGGATGAGTTGTTTTTAGAAGATTTCAACAAAAAAGATTCAGCCGTTTCTTAGAATGAGATAAGGAAAAAACGTGCTGTTTTGCCCATATTAGAAAATTAATACAGCTGTTTCATTGACAAGTTATAGCACCTTCATGCTTTGGAGAAGGAACTTGAAGTTTGGCCAGGGAAGGGGGACTTTGGTGTCAGGGACGTGCTTTTTGCCATCTCTGTGAAAATACACCCAAATTTGGCCAAGTTATGAGCCTCTGAAAATCCCACTTTGAATAAGTGAAGCAGAGACTTGTTAAGAGTCTGGCAGCTAAATTTTGCAAACAATCCATTTGCACAGGGATGCAGGAGCTGAGCAGGACTCTCCTGGCAGTTGCTCCTCGGGGGAGCCAGGGGCTGCTGTAATGCTGGGCATAGGAACTGAGAGCAGGGAGACTCTCTCTCTTGTGGTCTCAGTGGTCCCCCTGCTGTCACCCAGGCAGCAAGGAGAAGGAGGAGGAAATAGCCTGACTGGAATACAGAGGGGTGAGGAGCCAGGCCTGGGATAGTGATGGGGGGCACTGTGTTGAGGATCTGAGGGAGAGTGGGCTGGGACTGAGAGATGGCACTGTGGCATGGAGAAGGAAGACAAGCATGAAGAGTCAAGGATGTGTGTGGGAGGAACTGGGAGAAGAAGGGGCTGCAGGGACTAGGGTCAAAAGTGGTCAGGTTTTGGTGGGACAGGGGCAGATGGGTCTGAGGTGACTAGAATACACTCCCCTCAACACCTGGAACAGAACCCAGAATTCATCCACTCCAAACAGCTCCACCCCTTCAGCAACGACAGTAAAATATTTCTAAAGTTTCTATCACAATTCTATACCTTCATTTGTTAGATCTCTAGTCTGCAATTATTTTTGGTAGTTCCTTTGGTGGTTTCCCTGTATCTTCAATGCACAGCTTTGGTGCAGAGAATTCATGTCTCTTTTAATAGCTGGATTCTTCTACATTGTGTTTAATTCTAGAGATGGCTATGCCATTCTTAACTCACCATATTGTGCCTAGATAATGCAATGCCCTTCAGACACGGGGACACATACTCCCTGAATTCCTTTGTGGTAGACTAACATGAAGCCCAAAGGAGGAAGTTCAGGATGAAATTTTAGCTGGAACTTGGAATTGCTTGGCTTTTATGGCAAGTATTCACAACTGCATGTGTACACAAAAACATGTGTGCATTTGCCCCCATAATTTTTGTGTGCAGTGAGTGCAGTTGCATGTGTGTTCACGGCACTGGTGCATGCAAAAGGCAAATTAGATACCCAGAAAGTTATGCATACATATGGATTAGGCATGTGATAGATTATGGGTCAAATCCAGTGCAGTGCTGCATGAGTAACCTAGCTTGGGGGTGGCGGAACAGGGCATAAGAAACCTCTTACCTCCTACCTCTACAAAGCAGCTAGCATGCTGCAGAGCACTAGGGTGGGGGAGTTTGCCTGCACGGGCAACCGCAGCACAGGCCTCCTGGGACATGATCTGGTGACTAGGTGGCATGGCCAAGTCCCCAGCTGGTGAGTGTGCATGCTCTTTGGCATGTGCTACCCCAGGTGTGTATGAAAAGGAGGAAAAGTATGTGCTTGGAAGCTGCCTGCCCTGAGCCATTTCGTCACACTCTTGCAGAATGGCTCGTGCTCTGAGTAAATAGCAGGCACAGAACCCTATCTCTTCCCCTGCCACTGAGGCACCTCCTGGTAAGGGCAGAATTTTGCTGCTTGTGTATGTCTGTGATAGTCTATAAAAGCAGTGTCAAATAAAAATTGGGAGTACTTTCTTTCCTACTTTAATCTTTCAGGAAAGAGCCCTAGTGCCCAGAGAATTAGAAGAGAGGAGTAGAAATACCTTTGTGTGGAATATCCCAGCCACTTCCTCCGTCCCCCTCCTTGTCTCTTTCTTTGTGGCTTGAGCTACAAATTTATCCAGCATGCACTGATTCTGGAGTTTGGTTTCACTGCCCAGCTTATGCCCGGCTTTGCTTTTGAAACATTCTTTACAGTCTTCCTCTGAGCTGGATGTGGAGGGATAATGACTTGAGCTGAAACAATCACACTGCTTTCGACAGGAGATAGTCCAAGACTCACTTTCTGGACTAGAACTGACATCCTCTTTGAAATCAAGTAAACCCCCTTCATCCTCCACTATTACTTCCCTTATTTTCTGGATTGCCTCTTCCATGGTTTGCTGGAGGCTGTCCAAGGCATCCATGTCCATCAAGAAGTCCACAAAGTTGGAGAAATCCTGTGCAGCCCCCTGGATATTAGAGAAGGGATCATCCTGCTTCCCTTTTTTCTCCAGTTTATTGTCACTCTCAAATGCGCTAAAAGCCATAACATCTGGTGATACGGTTGGATTCTGGCATCCACAGGGAGAAGCCGGTCTCAGCAGGGCTTTCCAGTCATATGTTTTTCTCACTTGGGTGACAGTTGGCTTGTTTGATGATTTGTCTGTCTGTAACTAAGCAAAGCAGGGAGTGTCATTAATGAGGAGACTGGAAAGATCTGAAGCCCCATTGCCTGAGACTGTGAAAAACGAGATTGGCTTTTGCAGTCTTAACTGTGAAGTCACTATTGTAACTCAATAGTAAAGCCCGAGAAATTACACTAATTATGGAATAAGCCTGCATGTGCAGGAGGAAGGACTAGATTAGTTAGTAAGTCTTTGATTAATAAGAGAATAATCATTTAAGAATACTTTGCACTTTTCTGGTGCTTTCCATCTGTGATCTCTAGATTTTACAAGTATTAGTGAATGTAATCTCACAATAGCCCATGAAAGAGGAATGTTTTATCACCCCGATTTTACAAATGAGGAAACTGAGGCACAGAGTGGTTAAGTGACTTAGCTCATACAGTGAGTCAGTAGCAGAGCTGGGACCAGAGAACTCAGATTGCCTGTCGTGTGCTTGACACTTTGCTTTGCCAGCTCTAACTTTTGTGATTCTAATATTCACTTTGCAAGGAAAGAAGGTTAAATGTTATTTCTGGTGAACAACTGTGAATGTGACCCTGAAACTGGTTGCAGGTATGGAAAGGCCAAGTGTCGAAACTGATGCATTAATGGGGTTTGTTGAAAGTTTATATAAGTCCAGAAGAGGAAACCATCTCACTCATCTGAGGAAGCATTAATATAGACATTCTGATGAGCTGTAATAAGCAGCCTGTTCTTTACAAAAGCTACTTGTTGTCTCTCTCCTCCCACACTGCTCCCCTGTCCAAAACATATGTTTTACCTACAGCAAGCAGAACAGAAATATCATGGGCAAAATATAGGCCTGATTCTCCTCCCTTTTTCACACCACTTCACTGGAGTTACAATTGATCTACACCAGTCTCAGTGAGTTGAGAACCAGGCCCAAAGGACAAGTCAGGCTGTCTCTGGTGTGTGCAGGGTGGCAGGGGGAGGGAGCAAGGAGCATGTATGTGGTACTGGTGTGAAGTGTGAAGATGGGGTCCGCTGGGAGGTACTGAGGTACGTCTGGATGGTGTGTGAGAGGGCGGGGGCATCAGCGGTGTGTTTTTGAGGATAAGGTGTGCAAGGGTGGGCAGTGCAAGTGGTGGTGGGGATTGATGTGGGTGAGTGTGTAAACTGGCAGGAAAGGATGACGTGCACATGTGGGGTGGTGAGAATGTTGTGTATGTGAGTGTGTTGGGGTGTGGCAGGGTGCATGCGTGGGGGGGGTGGCTGGTGAGGTGTATGGGGAGCAGGGGGTGTGTATGAAGGATACTTGGGAGTATTATGGCGGTGGGGGGACAAAGATGAAATCTGTGGGGTGGGAATGGATGTACAGGGTAGATGGGAGGGACCAGAAATCTTTCCCGTGGGATTGGAAATAAAAGGTTATTGGGGTGACTACAGGTAGGCAAATGGTGCAGGCCCAGGAGGCCCAGAGTCACTGCTGTCTGCAGTGTTATTAGTTTAAATAATGAAATTCTGATTCCAGTGTGCCCCCACAACCCCCATTGTGTAGACAGATGGCAGGATGTGTCCCTAGAAATGCAAGCTAAGGGGATGTTTTCTCTTTCTCTGATTCTTACCTGGGCTCCTTGAAGATCTTCATCATCTGCCAGATAGCCTGAGTAGTAGCGGCCCACCATGGTGCTGAAAGGACAGCGACTCTCCGTCCTCTCCTGCCTGCAGCTCCCTCTTCTTCTTCCTCCTCCTGCTGCAGCTGCACAAGGCTCTGGAAAGAGTTTTCCACACAGAAGGGCTCTCGAGGGATGAGAGAGACACAGCACTGGTGAAATCCTGACCCTATTTAAGTCAGTTTGCTATTGTCTGCAGTGGGGCCAGGATTTCACACCATCTGTCAAATACCCCCTGCCATCTCCCTCTGCACACTCATCCCACCCAAAAGCCTTAGAAGTACCTCAGGAGAAAGTCTAAAAGAAAATCCAAGCACATTTCTAGATCAGATGAATTTGTCACAAGGGCAATAAAACAGTGTCAGAATAATTGGAGCCATTCTGGATTTACCCCAGTGTAACTGAGAGCAGAATTTAGCCCCTTATAGCATATTAAAAACATCAAAATGCCATCAAATGTCTAATTTTTCTAGGGCATTTCTTACCAGAAGATAACCAGATAAGAACATAAGAATGGCCATACTGGATCAGACCAAAGGTCCATCTAGCCCAGTATCCTGTCTTCTGACAGTGGCCTTTGCCAGGTACTTCCGAGGGAATGAACAGAACAGATAATCATCAAGAGATCCATCTCTTGTTGCCCATTCCCAGCTTCTGGCAAACAGCCTTCCAACTGTGTTTAATACTTACAGCTACTTTAATAAAGGCTGAACTATCCGGACAATTAGAGAGTGTGGAATCCAGGACTTTGGTTTCTTATGATTTCTTCCAATGCCATAAGATCTGAATATGGAAAGTGCCTAATTTTGAAGTCAGCAGAGTTTCAGTGAACGAGACCTTGCAACCATGAGGGAAAAACCTGACTTGAAAGGTTCAGATGGAAGCCAGAGAGTTAAGCACATCACAGCCCCACCCTCTCTTCCAAGCAGTCTTCCCCAGTGATTGTTATGCAGGAGATTCTATTTGTTTGTGCAAAAGATTCCATGCATTTGCATGGAGGATTCCATTCATTTACATAGCATGACCTAGCTGGTGAAAAAGCAGTTCAAAGCTCTCATTTCACTGATCCTAACAATCATCTCTCTTTAATACTCTCCAGAAATCATAAAGAATATTCTGCATAAAATGAAAGGATGCACAGTTGTGCATTAAAAGTTTGTAAATATGCCCAAAGATAAAAGATATAGGGCCTAACCCTTTTCCAGTTGAAATTAGAGGGCCCCCACCATGTGAGACGAGGAAGTGAACCTGAGGAAAGTGGATGGCTCAGGGAACATGGAGCCTTTCACCTCTCAGATGCTGTTTCAAATTAGGTTTGATTTGTTAGGGACCAAAAGTCATTACCAGATAATGACCCACACAAGGACTTGAAGACATGTTTGTTATGGAGGCCTATGTGAAAGGACTTCATGGTTGCAAGCCAGTTCCTTGGAGACAACTGCCTTTATCACAAAACAGTGTGTGACAACTGGCCTCCTTTTGAGCAGTCCCACCAAAGAGAAAGGATTGGGTGGGCATAGGAAATGAATTGGTGGCCTCTAATTACCATGCCACAATTCAACCATGAGCTGTTCCAGATTGTGACTTCCCTCTGTTGTGACAATTCTAGAAAAGGAGGAGAGAGAGAGAGAGAGAGAAACAAGGAAGAGGGGGAAGAGAAATGGAGAAGGAGAGGAACAGGGGGGAACTGCCTCTGATGTCACAATCCTATCACAAGATAGGATATTCCCAGCGTGGAAGCAGAGGGAGAGGGAAGAGAAAAGTCGTGGAAAGGAAGGGGCCAGGTGAAGGCTGAAAAGAAGATCAAGATGGGAGATGGCGGGGGGATCAGAAGAGAGGAGAGAAGGAAGAAGTCAGGGTTGTGACCTACCCCTGATGTAAGTACCCTCCCAGCCAAAGAAAGTGACACAGTGAGAAATGGAGGAACAGGCAGGGGAAACAAGAAAGCTTTTTAAGGTGTAACTTGCCTCTGGGGTTGCATTATCTCCACTTATGAGTGATCTGCAGAAAGGCTTAAGGACAGTGCTGGATTAGAGCAGCAGAGGGAGGAAAGATGAGGAAAGGCAAAGAAGAAAGGAGTGGTTGGGGGCTACTTCTCCTGTCAAAATCCCACTAACCCATCCATCCTGGGTAAGCTACCAGCTAAGCTGGCTTGTATACCACAGTTGCTTTAAGATTGTTACTTTTATGTATGGTGAGCACAAAATTATCACCCTCATCCAGTAAAACACTCGATCCTGCTTTAATGAAAGTTAATAGTAGTTTTGCCATTTACTCCAATGGTAGTGGGCCTAGGTCCAGAACCCTTTACTTTCCATGCCCTTTAAGGGACTTCTGAATGTGTAAAAGCACACCTTTGAAAACAACCCATATATACAGCATGGGGCACACAGGACTGTCAGCATGTGACTGTGGAGCTCAGACTGGTATATGCTAGTGCAGCAAAAGCTGGATCCATGTGGGCAGAACTCAGGCCCAGGCACCATCTCATGCAGGCTGGAGCTCTAGGGATGCCATATTTCTTTGATCTATCTGATGTGATTAATTTATGCATTCGTTTCAAGAAGCACTCCCTAGGAATGGGGAAATGTGCTCTTCTAGCTCACTAAAGCAGTGGTTTTCAACCTTTTTGTGGACCCCGAAAAAATGTCATGTGGCGATGCGGACCCCTTTGGAAATCTTAGACATAGTCTAGGGAGCCCCAGGGGTCTGGGGACCACAGGTTGAAAACCACTGTTGTAGGGTAATGACAACCTTTCACGAACCTCTTAGACATATTCTGTGGACTTCCAGGGGTCCGCAGACCAAAGGTTGAAAACCGCTGCACTAAAGATTGCAATTCACCTTTCCTGTCAAATTGTATGAAACATGGTCCCAATGTACCTGGCCCTCGGTTCCCGGAGTAATTATGTTTTTTTAATAATTCTACTCTGTTCTATTTGGGTTCCATCACAGTGCTTGATAATGACAGATGATCTGACATTGCCAAAAGAGGCTTTGCATCCAAAGCTGTTGGAATTAAAAATAAGAGAGATAAAGAGGTTTAAAATCCAACATCCTTATGGAAGCCATTAAACTGTCATTAAATATATTCCGTAAACCGGTGAGACTGGGTCAGAAAAGAAAATTATATATTCTATCATTTTAAAAACAGTTCTTGTATCATCTCATTAAAATGTCTTTCATATTTTATGAAACACACTAATTTCAAGTAAATTTTATTCTAGGGAAAAGATCCTGTCTCATTTAGCAACCACTCATCATCTCAAATGAACATTAACTGACAGCAGCTGAGGGAACAGAAAAACAAAATGCATTTTAATGTTAACATGTACAGACAAAGAGATTTCCCAGCTTGCTGGAAGCATTAATGGTTGGGCAAATGACCTTCCAAAATGCAGGAAACCCTTAACGGTGCTATTGTTAATCAGGAGTTTAACTGATCTCTGGGGAAAGTGAGCTAGCCCCTGAGCCAGGAAAACACTTACACTCATGAGCAACTTTAGGCATGCAAATAATCCTATTGAGTTCAGTGACTTCAACTTAATTCCATGAGCTCAATAGGTTGCTTAAAGTTATGCACATGTTTAAAAACCTGATCGAAAGACCTTTTGAGTCAGTGGGAGTCTTTCCGTTGACTTCAGTCGTCTTTGGATCAGACCCTAAAGCCCAGATCCTTAAAGGTATCAAGGTGCCTAACTGCCATTGAAATTATCTTCTTACTCCACAGGTCTGCTGTTTCTGAGTATTTGGAGTCAAATCAACTGACTATAGTGACTAGAATAAGTTGTTACTGCTTTTTGTTTCTGTCATCCCTGCAGAGCCAGCCCAGCTCTAAGACTGTGAGCTGAATTCTCTTCTGACTCATGCATACTCAACACAAGTGTTAGCTAACATTCCAGTTGTGAGGTCTTTTGTTAAAGATGACACACTGGGGACTTCTGGGACCTAGCAGGGAAAAATGGCTGCCTAGATTTGGAGCTCTTGCTTGGCCCCACTAACATCTGCCGTCATCCGCTATAGTAAGGCCACAGCTTTTATTTCTGGATGGTTCATCCTGCTTTTTAACATCATAGTAGCAAACAGATCCATTTTAAACCCCTCTCTCTACTTGGACTCCCCACAAAGTGTGAAGAAGCAGAGGTTCTCTGACAGCTCTGTACCAGGCAGTCTGGCAGAGCTTGAAGAGGAGGTCCCAACAGGCCTGGATCAAATCTACAAAATGCTGAAGCAGATATCCAGGGAACAGATCCTGCTAAGGAAAATATCAGAGGATCTCTCTTTTGTAATTAAAGCTACAACTGCAGCACACTAAGAAAGTTTGCAGGGGCAATCCTCCAGGACTGAAGAGGCAGAAACTAGAAGCTCCACCTTAGAAGCCAATATGGGCTCTATCAGGATCACTCCAGACTGACAACAATGTCTGATCTGAAAGCTACAAGTTAAAATCAACGACGTGGAAGGCCAGGCCAGAATAAATCATTTGAGGGTGGTTGGGTTCTCTGAGGATGTAGAGAAAGGGAGGCCAGTGGAATTTTTGTGTAAGACCCTCTTGAGATCCTTTCTTTACACCTGGATACAGAGGCAGACGTAGAAAGAGCCCACTGCTCCCTAGCTCCTAAACCTACAGCTCATGCCAAGTCCAAGGCATTTATATTAAAATTCCTAAAATACCATGTGAAAGAATCCATCCTTTAAAAAGCCTGAGAAAAAGGAAACCTGGATTGGATGAGGCATAAAATAATGATAGTTTCCAGCTACAGTGGGCTGTAGTTGAAAAAAGGAGCCCTGTTCAATACCTCAAGGAAGCTGGCCAAGGAGAAGGGTCTGACCTATTTTATAGCCTTCCCAGCTATTTTTAAGATCTAGTGGGATTGCCAATTCCTTAGCTCCTTCAGATTGATGGAGTTTGGTATTGTCTTGGATGCAATCTTACTTATTTACAAGGAATGTATAAAGTCTTCCTTTGAATGTTGGAGGAACCAAAAGGGGCAGTTTCTTAGCTTACAACCCCAAGCCTGTTAGCCACGACCAGACCCAAAAGCGCTCTCTCTAGCTTTTTCCAGAGTAACACTGTGCGTGCAGACTCCTGCTTGGCTCTCATGCCATTTGCTCTCTGTATTCTTGTCCATTCCCAGTTTCTGTACATTTTTCTTCCCCAGCACCAACGCAAAACAATACTAAGCCAAAAGCTGCTGGGTGGGTTTACACATATCTTTTGTTTTATGTGGGGGCTTCTGCTTCCAGTTACATTAATTGAAGGATGAGTTCACCCCAACCAATCTCAATAGGGTTTTAACTCAAATCATAACAAGGTTTCACCAAGCCCATAACACTTGGAACATAAAAGAAATTGGTAACATTTTAAAAAGGAAGAAAAATGGTCTCACTTAAGAAAGTTGAAAGCTGATATAATACTCCTCCCAGAAATCCCCCTTCCTTGAATCAGAGACTGACAAGCTCTAAAAAAGTCTGGATTGGTGATGGCGTTTTTAGTAATTACTCAGCCAAGTCCAGTGGAGTGTCCATTCAATACAAAACTGACCACACAAATCCTATCAACTGATAAACATATGAAGGGACGATTCTTAATGATTAAAGTTTGTATCTCCAATGTTATATGCACTCTTGTAACCCTCTTGCCCCCAGCAAAGAGGAGCCTTCCTTTTTCAATCTATTGTTTTCAAGACTAATCGTCTCCTCCCTACAAAATTTGATTCGTAGCATGGGGCTTCAACAAATTATTAAACCTGCTTTTGGACGGATCAAGCAGACCTCAAAGATCCCAATCATCTGCTATGCAGACCATTATTGCCCAGATGGAGGAATTGGATGTTAAGTCTGCAGCACCATATAGGTAGATACGACACCTTTTTTCCCCTCCACGCTTTCACATGCTCATGGTTTTTTGGTAATGGGTGGCTTGGTGTGCTCTGTTATTAACAACGAAATAAAAGTGATTATGATCTCTGATCACACACCTGTGGTGTTGCAACTCTCAGCTCCTATAAAACAAAGGGCTACCAGAAGATGGAGGTTAAATTCCTCTTTACTACTAGACACACAATTTAAGAATGTATTTTCCACTGAATGCATCCGATAAAGTGAACTGCAGCTCAAGAAAGCTTATGCTCAAATAAATTGGTTAGTCTCTAAGGTGCCACAAGTACTCCTGTTCTTTATGCGAATACAGACTAACACGGCTGCTACTCTGAAACCTGTCATTATGCAAGGCACTGAATTTAGCCATATGGAGTGGAAATCTATCCACTTCATGAAAAAACTCATACAGATACAGACAGACATCATCTTCCTTTCCAAATGCAAACAGATGGACATCATACCGAAAGGACTGAAGGTAAAAAATCCATTACAATCTACATACCACACAGACTATGCTGACAGCTTGTGCCACACACTCTCAAAGAAACTGTGGAACCATCTGATCAACATCCTCTACAGCAAACAGGGAAAGATTAAGAATGAGCTCTCAAAACTGGATACTCTCATAAAAAAACAACCTTCCACACAAACTTCCTCGTGGCTGGACTTTACAAAAACTAGACAAGCCACTTACAACACACACTTTGCTTCTCTACAAAAGAAAAAGGACACTAAACTATCTAAACTACTACATGCCACAAGGGGCCACAACAGTGGTTCCCTTAACCCACCCAGCAATATTGTTAATCTATCCAACTATACTCTTAGCCCCAGCAGAAGAATCTGTCCTATCTCGGAGCCTCTCCTTCTGTCCCTCCACTCCCACGAACATGATACGGTTCTGTGGTGACCTAGAATCCTATTTTCAATGCCTCCGACTCAAGGAATATTTCCAACACGCCTCTGAACAACATACTAACCCACAGAGAGCTTCCTACCAAGACTACAAAAAGAAGGATTCTGGGTGGACTCCTCCTGAAGGTCGAAACAACAGACTGGACTTCTACACAGAGTGCTTCCGCCGACGTGCACGGGCTGAAATTGTGGAAAAGCAGCATCACTTGCCCCATAACCTCAGCCATGCAGAACACAATGCCATCCACAGCCTCAGAAACAACTCTGACATCATAATCAAAAAGGCTGACAAAGAAGGTGCTGTCGTCATCATGAATAGGTCGGAATATGAACAACAGGCTGCTAGGCAGCTCTCCAACACCACTTTCTACAAGCCATTACCCTCTGATCCCACTGAGGGTTACCAAAAGAAACTACACCATTTGCTCAAGAAACTCCCTGAAAAAGCAGAACAAATCTGCACAGACACACCCTTGGAACCCTGACCTGGGGTATTCTGTCTGCTACCCAAGATCCGTAAACCTGGAAACCCTGGACACCCCATCATCTCAGGCATTGGCACCCTGACAGCAGGATTGTCTGGCTATGTAGACTCCCTCCTCAGGCCCTACGCTACCAGAACTCCCAGCTATCTTCGAGACACCACTGACTTCCTGAGGAAACTACAATCCATCAGTGATCTTCCTGAAAACACCATCCTGGCCACTATGGATGTAGAAGCCCTCTACACCAACATTCCACACAAAGATGGACTACAAGCCATCAGGAACAGTATCCCCAATAATGTCACGGCTAACCTGGTGGCTGAACTTTGTGACTTTGTCCTCACACATAACTATTTCACATTTGGGGACAATGTATACCTTCAGATCAGCGGCACTGCTATGGGTACCCGCATGGCCCCACAATATGCCAACATTTTTATGGCTGACTTAGAACAACGCTTCCTCAGCTCTCGTCCCCTAATGCCCCTACTGTACTTGTGCTATATTGATGACATCTTCATCATCTGGACCCATGAAAAAGGAGCCCTTGAGGAATTCCACCATGATTTCAACAATTTCCATCCCACCATCAACCTCAGCCTGGACCAGTCCACACAAGAGATCCACTTCCTGGACACTACGGTGCTAATAAGCGATGGTCACATAAACACCACCCTATACCGGAAACCTACTGACTGCTATACTTACCTACATACCTCCAGCTTTCATCCAGACCACACCACACAATCCATTGTCTACAGCCAAGCTCTACGATACAACCGCATTTGCTCCAACCCCTCAGACAGAGACAAACACCTACAAGATCTCTATCAAGCATTCTTACAACTACAGTACCCACCTGCTGAAGTGAAGAAACAGATTGACAGAGCCATAAGAGTACCCACAAGTCACCTAATACAGGACAGGCCCAACAAAGAAAATAACAGAACGCCACTAGCCCCCATCACCGTCAGCCCCCAACTAAAACCTCTCCAATGCATCATCAAGGATCTACAACCTATCCTGAAGGACGACCCATCACTCTCACAGATCTTGGGAGACAGGCCAGTCCTTGCTTACAGACAGCCCCCCAACCTGCAGCAAATACTCACCAGCAACCACACACCACACAACAGAACCACTAACCCAGGAACCTATCCTTGCAACAAAGCCCGTTGCCAACTGTGTCCACATATCTATTCAGGGGACACCATCATAGGGCCTAATCACATCAGCCACAATATCAGAGGCTCGTTCACCTGCACGTCCACCAATGTGATATATGCCATCATGTGCCAGCAATGCCCCTCTGCCATGTACATTGGCCAAACCGGACAGTCTCTACGTAAAAGAATAAATAGACACAAATCAGATGTCAAGAATTATAACATTCAAAAACCAGTTTGAGAACACTTCAATCTCTCTGGTCACTCAATTACAGACCTAAAAGTGGCAATACTTCAACAAAAAAACTTCAAAAACATACTCCAAGGAGAGACTGCTGAATTGGAATTAATTTGCAAACTGGATACAATTAACTTAGGCTTGAATAGAGACTGGTAGTGGATGGGTCATTACACAAAGTAAAACTATTTCCCCATGTTTATTCCCCCCCCCCCATTGTTCCTCAGATGTTCTTGTCAACTGCTGGAAATGGTCCACCTTGATTATCACTACAAAAGGTTCCCCCCCACCCCCGCCACCGCTCTCCTGCTGGTAATAGCTCACCTAAGTGATCACTCTGGTTACAGTGTGTACCGTAACACCCATTGTTTCATGTTCTCTATGTATATAAATCTCCCCACTGTATTTTCCACTGAATGCATCCGATGAAGTGAGCTGTAGCTCATGAAAGCTTATGCTCAAATAAATTTGTTAGTCTCTAAGGTGCCACAAGTCCTCCTTTTCTTTTTACAATTTAAGAAGTTTGTGGAGGAAGAAATAAATTTTTTCTTTGACACCAATAACAACCCCACAGTCTCCCAAGCAATCTTATGGGACACTAAGGGTATGTCTACACAGGAAAGAAAAACCCAAGGCTGGCCCCTGCCACTCAACTCCAGCTCGTGGAGCTCAGGCTGTGGAGCTGATCATTGCTGTGTAGAGTTCCTGACACGGGCTGGAGACCAAGCTCTGGGACCCTGCCTGTGTGTGTGGGAGGAAATTGTAGCCCCACCACTATTAGAATCAGTTCTAAACTCAGACTTCTATTATTTCCCTAGGGAGAAATTGGTCACAATTGTGGCTATAGGTAAGCCTAGTATCTGGTTGCGTTAAATTTAAAAGCCATCCCTTATTATATTCAGAGTCTTCAGTCTGGGGTCACTACAACATTTCAATTGCCCATAGACCCATTCTGTGGCCCCATTGGATTAAAAAAAGGGATTTTGAACGTTCACTCCATAATTGAAAATGATTCCTTCATGTTCTTGCCTCGCTTTAGAGAGGTTCCAACTGGCCCCAAGCCCCCAAAGAAGGAATAACAATACCTTCAACTTAAACATGCTCTACAACACTGGTGTGGGCTGGATGCCTTTGAAGCACCAGAAGCCTTTGACCCCTGAGGCTTTCTGAAAAAGTTATACTACCTATGTAGGCCATTGGCCAGTCTGTAGCCATACCTATCAGGCAAATTGGCAATCAGCAGTGACAATGTTATTAAGAAATGGGAACGTGAGCTGTCAGTTTCCCTTACCAACATTGTTGCATTCCTCATCAGTCTCAGAGCCGCTTATCTGTGACCGTGCAAACCTGAAAGTCCTGCCTATGCAGCTCTCCTCAGTTATATGTAAAACAAAACTATGGAAAGAATGTGCCTCAACCACATACTTGACAGGTTTCAGAGTAGCAGCCCTGTTAGTCTGTATTCGCAAAAAGAGAAGGAGGACTTGTGGCACCTTAGAGACTAACCAATTTATTTGAGCATGAGCTTTCGTGAGCTACAGCTCACTTCATCGGATGCATTCAGTAGAAAATACAGTGGGGAGATTTATATACATAGAGAACATGAAACAATGGGTGTTACCATACACACTGTAAGGACAAAAAGAAAAGGAGTACTTGTGGCACCTTAGAGACTAACCAATTTATTTGAGCAGAAGCTTTCGTGAGCTACAGCTCACTTCATCGGATGCATACTGTAGAAACTGCAGCAGACTTTATATACACACAGAGAATATGTGTGTATATATAAAGTCTGCTGCAGTTTCCACGGTATGCATCCGATGAAGTGAGCTGTAGCTCACGAAAGCTCATGCTCAAATAAATTGGTTAGTCTCTAAAGTGCCACAAGTACTCCTTTTCTTTTTGCGAATACAGACTAACACGGCTGTTACTCTGAAACTGTAAGGACAGTGATCACTTAAGGTGAGCTATTACCAGCAGGAGGGGGTGTAGTGATAATCAAGGTGGGCCATTTCCGGCAGTTGACAAGAACGTTGACATGGCCAACCTTGATTATCACTACAAAAGGTTCCCCCCCACCCCCGCTCTCCTGCTGGTAATAGCTCACCTTAAGTGATCACTCTCCTTACAGTGTGTATGGTAACACCCATTGTTTCATGTTCTCTATGTATATAAATCTCCCCACTGTATTTTCCACTGAATGCATCCGATGAAGTGAGCTGTAGCTCACGAAAGCTCATGCTCAAATAAATTTGTCAGTCTCTAAGGTGCCACAAGCACTCCTTTTCTTTTTATGAACCACATACTTGTTACGAATAGTGCTATTTATTTACAATAAAACAACTTCCCTATTGCATTTTGACTGTGTTACAAAAATGTTCCAACCTAAGTCTACAGAAACACTATCTTTGTATAATGGTAATTTAATAATAATTTAAAAAATTAATCGCAATGTTAAACAACAATAGAATGCCATTTATTTAAATATTTTTGGATGTTTTCTACATTTTCAAATATATTGATTTCAACTATAACACAGAATACAAAGTGTACAGTGCTCACTTTATATTTATTTTTATTACAAATATTTGCACTGTAAAAACCACAAGAAATAGTATTTTTCAATTCACTTAATACAAGGGGGAGGGATAGCTCAGTGGTTTGAGCATTGGCCTGCTAAACCCAGGGTTGTGAGTTCAATCCTTGAGAGGGCTATTTAGGGGTCTGGGACAAAAATGGGAGATTGGTCCTGCTTTTAAGCAGCGGGTTGGACTAGATGACCTCCTGAGGTCCCTTCCAATCCTGATATTCTATGATTCTAAGTACTGTAGTGCAATCTCTTTATCATGAAAGTTAGACTTACAAATGTAGAATTATGTACAAAAAACCCCTGCATTCAAAAACAAAACAATGTAAAACTTTAGAGCCTACAAGTCCACTCCGTCCTATTTCTTGTTCAGCCAATCGCTCAGACAAACAAGTTTGTTTACATTTTCAGGAGATAATGCTGCCCACTTCTTGTTCACAATGTCATCAGAAAGTGAGAACAGGTGTTCTCATGGCACTGTTGTAGCCGGCGACGCAAGATATTTATGTGCCAGGTGCGCTAATGTTTCATATGTCCCTTCATGCTTCAACCACCATTCCAGAGGACATGTGTCCATGCTGATGTTGGGTTCTGCTCGATAACAATCCAAAGCAATGTAGACCGACGCATGTTCATATTCATCATCTGAGTCAGATGCCCACCAGCAGAAAGTTGTTTTTCTTTTTTGGTGGTTCGGGTTCAGTAGTTTCTGCATTAGAGTGTTGCTCTTTTAAGACTTCTGAAAGCATGCTCCACACCTCATCCCTCTCAGATTTTGGAAGGCTAATCAGATTCTTAAACCTTGGGTCAAGTGCTATAGCTATCTTTAGAAATCTCACATTTGTACCTTCTTTGTGTTTTGTCAAATCGGCAGCAAAAGTGTTCTTAAAATGAACAACATGTGCTGAGTCATCATCTGAGACTACTGTAACATGAAATATATGGCAGAATATGGGTAAAATAGAGCCAGAGACATACAATTTCCCCGCAAGGAGTTCAGTCACAAATTTAATTAACGCATTATTTTTTTAATGAGTGTCATTAGCCTGGAAGCATGCCCTCTTGAATGGTGGCCGAAGCATGAAGAGGCATACAAATGTTTAGCATATCTGGCACGTAAATACCTTGCAATGCCAGCTATAAAAGTCCCATGTGAACACCTGTTCTCACTTTCTGGTGACATTGTAAATAAGAAGTGGGCAGCATTATCTCCCATAAATATAAACAAACTTGTTTGTCTTAGTGATTGGCTGAACAAGAAATTGGACTGAATGGACTAGTAAGCTCTAAAGTTTTATATTGTTTTGTTTTTGAGTGCAGTTATGTAACAACAACAACAAAAATCTACATTTGTAAATTGCACTTTCACGATAAAGAGATTGCACTACAGTACTTGTATGAGGTGAATTGAAAAATACTGTTTCTTTTGTTTATAATTTTTTCAGTGCAAATATTTGTAATAAAAAATCATAATATAGAGTGAGCAGTTGTATTCTGTATTGTAATTGAAATCAATACATTAGAAAATATAGAAAAACATCCAAAAATACTTAATAAATTTGAATTGGTTTTCTATGGTTTAACAATGCGATTAAAACTGTGATTGATCGTGATTAATTTTTTTAACCGCGATTAATTTTTTTGAATTAATCATGTGAGTTAACTGCGATTAATTCACAGCCCTAAATAATAGGCATACTAAGCTTTGATAAAAGTTTGGTTAAAGAAATGAACTGAAAGCCCAGGAACTTTATTCATTGCTATGTTTATGATTGATCTGTGATCACACCAAAACATCTGGATTTCCACAAGTCTCATAATATCATAGGAGAATTAGTTGAATTCTTGAGTAAGTGCCCTTGAAGTATTTCTAGAAAAAAGAAAAGGAGTACTTGTGGCACCTTAGCCCTGGTCTACACTAGGACTTTAGATCGAATTTAGCAGCGTTAAATCGATTTAAACCTGCACCCGTCCACACAATGAAGCCCTTTATTTCGACTTAAAGGGCTCTTAAAATCGATTTCCTTACTCCACCCCTGACAAGTGGATTAGCGCTTAAATCGACATTGCCGGCTCGAATTTGGGGTACTGTGGACACAATTCGATGGTATTGGCCTCCGGGAGCTATCCCAGAGTGCTCCATTCTGACCGCTCTGGACAGCGCTCTCAACTCAGATGCACTGGCCAGGTAGACAGGAAAAGAACCGCGAACTTTTGAATCTCATTTCCTGTTTGGCCAGCGTGGCAAGCTGCAGGTGACCATGCAGAGCTCATCAGCAGAGGTGACCATGATGGAGTCCCAGAATCGCAAAAGAGCTCCAGCATGGACTGAACGGGAGGTACGGGATCTGATCGCTGTTTGGGGAGAGGAATCTGTGCTATCAGAACTCCGTTCCAGTTTTCGAAATGCCAAAACCTTTCTGAAAATCTCCCAGGGCATGAAGGACAGAGGCCATAACAGGGACCCGAAGCAGTGCCGCGTGAAACTGAAGGAGCTGAGGCAAGCCTACCAGAAAACCAGAGAGGCGAACGGCCGCTCTGGGTCAGAGCCCCAAACATGCCGCTTCTATGATGAGCTGCATGCCATTTTAGGGGGTTCAGCCACCACTACCCCAGCCGTGTTGTTTGACTCCTTCAATGGAGATGGAGGCAATACAGAAGTAGGTTTTGGGGACGAAGAAGATGATGAGGAGGAGGTTGTAGATAGCTCACAGCAAGCAAGCGGAGAAACCGGTTTTCCCGACAGCCAGGAACTGTTTCTCACCCTAGACCTGGAGCCAGTACCCCCCGAACCCACCCAAGGCTGCCTCCTGGACTCAGCAGGCGGAGAAGGGACCTCTGGTGAGTGTACCTTTTAAAATGCTATACATGGTTTAAAAGCAAGCATGTGAAAGGATTACTTTGCCCTGGCATTTGCGGTTCTGCCTTTGCAAAAGGTTTCTGGGGAGGGCAGCCTTATTTCGTCCTTCATGGTAGGACACTTTACCACTCCAGGCCAGCAACACGTACTGGGGAATCACTGTAGAACAAAGCATTGCAGTGTATGTTTGCTGGCATTCAACCAAAATCCGTTCACGCGGTGGGAGGAGGCAAAATGCGACCTTGTAACGAAAGCACATGTGCTATGTATGTAATGTTAACTTTCAAGGTTTACCCTGAAAGAGTGTAGCCACTGTTTTATAAAATGTGTCTTTTTAAATACCGCTGTCCCTTTTTTTTTCTCCACCAGCTGCATGTGTTTCAATGATCACAGGATCTTCTCCTTCCCAGAGGCTAGTGAAGCTTAGAAAGAAAAAAAAACGCACTCGCGATGAAATGTTCTCCGAGCTCATGCTGTCCTCCCACACTGACAGAGCACAGACGAATGCGTGGAGGCAAATAATGTCAGAGTGCAGGAAAGCACAAAATGACCGGGAGGAGAGGTGGAGGGCTGAAGAGAGTAAGTGGCGGGCTGAAGAGAGTAAGTGGCGGGCTGAAGACAGGGCTGAAGCTCAAAGGTGGCGGCAGCGTGATGAGAGGAGGCAGGATTCAATGCTGAGGCTGCTGCAGGACCAAACCAGTATGCTCCAGTGTATGGTTGAGCTGCAGCAAAGGCAGCTGGAGCACAGACTGCCACTGCAGCCCCTCTGTAACCAACCGCCCTCCTCCCCAAGTTCCATAGCCTCCACACCCAGACGCCCAAGAACACGGTGGGGAGGCCTCCGGCCAACCAGCCACTCCCCCACAGAGGATTGCCCAAAAAAAAGAAGGCTGTCATTCAATAAATTTTAAAGTTGTAAACTTTTAAAGTGCTGTGCTTAAAGTGCTGTGTGGCATTTTCCTTCCCTCCTCCACCACCCCTCCTGGGATACCTTGGTAGTCATCCCCCTATTTGTGTGATGAATGAATAACGAATGCATGACTGTGAAGCAGCAATGACTTTATTGGCTCTGCAAGCAATGATTAAAGGGAGGAGGGGAGGGTGGTTAGCTTACAGGGAAGTAGAGTGAACCAAGGGGCGGGGGGGTTCATCAAGGAGAAACAAACAGAACTTTTACACCGTAGCCTGGCCAGTCATGAAACTGTTTTTCAAAGCTTCTCTGATGCGTACCGCGCCCTCCTGTGCTCTTCTAACCGCCCTGGTGTCTGGCTGCGCGTAACCAGCAGCCAGGCGATTTGCCTCAACCTCCCACCCCGCCATAAACGTCTCCCCCTTACTCTCACAGATATTGTGGAGCACACAGCAAGCAGTAATAACAGTGGGAATATTGGTTTCGCTGAGGTCTAAGCGAGTCAATAAACTGCGCCAGCGCGCCTTTAAACGTCCAAATGCACATTCTACCACCATTCTGCACTTGCTCAGCCTGTAGTTGAACAGCTCCTGACCACTGTCCAGGCTGCCTGTGTACGGCTTCATGAGCCATGGCATTAAGGGGTAGGCTGGGTCCCCAAGGATACATATAGGCATTTCAACATCCCCAACAGTTATTTTCTGGTCTGGGAATAAAGTCCCTTCCTGCAGCTTTTGAAACAGACCAGAGTTCCTGAAGATGCGAGCATCATGCACCTTTCCCGGCCATCCCACGTTGATGTTGGTGAAACGTCCCTTGTGATCCACCAGAGCTTGCAGCACTATTGAAAAGTACCCCTTGCGGTTTATGTACTCGGCGGCTTGGTGCTCCGGTGCCAAGATAGGGATATGGGTTCCATCTATAGCCCCACCACAGTTAGGGAATCCCATTGCAGCAAAGCCATCCACTATGACCTGCACATTTCCCAGGGTCACTACCCTTGATATCAGCAGATCTTTGATTGCGTGGGCTACTTGCATCACAGCAGCCCCCACAGTAGATTTGCCCACTCCAAATTGATTCCCAACTGACCGGTAGCTGTCTGGCGTTGCAAGCTTCCACAGGGCTATCGCCACTCGCTTCTCAACTGTGAGGGCTGCTCTCATCTTGGTATTCATGCGCTTCAGGACAGGGGAAAGCAAGTCACAAAGTTCCATGAAAGTGCCCTTACGCATGCGAAAGTTTCGTAGCCACTGGGAATCGTCCCAGACCTGCAACACTATGCGGTCCCACCAGTCTGTGCTTGTTTCCCGAGCCCAGAATCGGCGTTCCACAGCATGAACCTGCCCCATTAGCACCATGATGCATGCATTGTCAGGGCCCATGCTTTCAGAGAAATCTGTGTCCATGTCCTGATCACTCACGGGACCGCGCTGACGTCGCCTCCTCGCCCGGTATCGCGTTGCCATGTTCTGGTGCTGCATATACTGCTGAATAATGCGTGTGGTGGTTAATGTGCTCCTAATTGCCAAAGTGAGCTGAGCGGGCTCCATGCTTGCCTTGGTATGGCGTCCGCACAGAAAAAAGGCGCGGAACGATTGTCTGCCGTTGCTCTGACGGAGGGAGGGGCGACTGACGACACGGCTTACAGGGTTGGCTTCAGGGAGCTAAAATCAACAAAGGGGGTGCCTGTACATCAAGGAGTATTTCAGGCAGGACTGCACGGAGGGTTCCAATAAGAAATGGTGCACCTAAGTTATCGTTGTTATTGGAACAAGGAGGTTAGCCTGGCCTCTGATTGATACATGGCTAGATTTACCTCGCTGCACCTTCTCTGTGAGTGACTGCAGTGTGACCTAGAGGAATGAGTCCCCTAGACAGGGGAGGAGGCAAATGAGTACAAAACAAATCTGGTCTATTTCTTGTTTTGACCCACTCCATCTATCTTTTACATCTTTGGCTGGCAGCAGACGGTGCAGAAGGACTGCATGCCATCCACATCTCATGGCTGCTTGGCAGAAGATGGTACAGTACGCCTGCTAGCCATCCCCATCTCTTGCCTGCCTGGCAGAAGATGGTGCAATACGACTGCTAGCAATCCTCATCTCTTGCCTGCCTGGCAGAAGATGGTACAGTACGACTGCTAGCAGTCCGTATCGCCTGCCTGCTCACCATAAGACGGTTCAATAGGACTGACTGCAGGACTAAAGAGAATGACCTGGTCAAGTCACTCCAAATTTAGTCCCTGCGCCCATGTCTGCCCAGGCGCTCCCAGCCGACGCGGCCAGGAGCACCTCGGACACGATGAGGACGACTACCAATCGTATTGCACCGTCTGCTGCCAGAAGGCAAGGGGTTGCTGCTACTGTGCAGCAAAGCCGTACCGCGTCTGCCAGCACCCAGGAGACATAGGGTGACGGTTACCTGAGCGGGCTCCATGCTTGCTGTGGTATGGCGTCTGCACAGGTAACTCAGGAAAAAAGGCGCGAAATGATTGTCTGCCCTTGCTTTCACGGAGGGAGGGAGGGAACGGGGGCCTGACGACACGTACCCAGAACCACCCGCGACAATGTTTTAGCCCCATCAGAGCGCTCCATTGTGACTGCTCTGGACAGCACTCTCAGATGCCCGATTGTTTGCCATTGCTCTGACGCTGGGAGGGGCGCTTACAGGGTTGGCTTCAGGGAGCTAAAATCAACAAAGGGGGTGGCTTTACATCAAGGAGTATTTCAGGCAGGACTTCACAGAGGGTTCCAATAAGAAATGGTGCACCTAAGTTATTGTCCTTATTGGAGCAAGAAGGTTAGCCTGGCCTCTGATTGATACATGGCTAGATTTACCTCGCTGCATCTTGACTGCAGTGTGATCTAGAAGAATGAGTCCCCTAGACAGGGGAGGGGGGGGAAGCAAATGAGTACAAAACAAATCTGGTCTATTTCTTGTTTTGACCCACTCCATCTATCTTTTACATCTTTGGCTGGCAGCAGACGGACTGCATGCCATCCACATCTCATGACTGCTCGGCAGAAGATGGTACAGCACGACTGCTAGCAGTCCGTATCGCCTGCCCGCTCACCATAAGACGGTTCAATAGGACTGACTGCAGGACTAAAGAGAATGACCTGGTCAAGTCACTCCAAATTTAGTCCCTGTGCCCATGTCTGCCCAGGCGCTCCTGATCGACCTCACAGAGGCGACCAGGAGCACCTCAGACATGACGATGACGGCTTCCAGTCGTACTGTACCGTCTGCTGCCACAAGGCAAGGGGTTGCTGCTACTGTGTAGCAATGCCGTACCGCGTCTGCCAGCACCCAGGAGACATAGGGTGACGGTTACCTGAGCGGGCTCCATGCTTGCCATGGTATGGCGTCTGCACAGGTAACTCAGGAAAAAAGGCGCGAAATGATTGTCTGCCCTTGCTTTCACGGGGGGAGGGAGGGAACGGGAGGCTGACGATATGTACCCAGAACCACCCGCGACAATGTTTTAGCCCCATCAGGCATTGGGATCTCAACCCAGAATTCCAATGGGCAGCGGAGACTGCGGGAACTGTGGGATAGCTACCCACAGTGCAACGCTCCGGAAGTCGACGCTTGCCTCGGTACTGTGGAAGCGCTCCGCCGAGTTAATGCACTTAATGCACTTAGAGCATTTACTGTGGGGACACACACACTCGAATTTATAAAACCGATTTCTAAAAAACCGACTTCTATAAATTCGACCTTATTCCGTAGTGTAGACATACCCTTAGAGACTAACCAGTTAAGGTGCCACAAGTACTCCTTTTCTTTTTGTGAATACAGACTAACAGGGCTGTTACTCTGAAACCTATTTCTAGAAAAATAGTCCTGTGCTGAACTGACTAGTATTTATGTGCACTACTGCCATCTACTGGAAGAAATTAAAACTGCTCGGCTGCATGTTAGGTAGAAAGAGGCAAATAATTCACATAGAATTATTTATGCAATGAATTTCACCTTTCTCCCCCCCCCCCCCGCTTGTGAATCATCCAAACACATCACAAAATTCTTGAGCATATTTGTTGTTCACATTCAGTCACAAATTTCTTCTTCAAATTAATGCTAGCTTGCAGATTGCTTGCAATTTGTTACAATATTGTGATGCAGACAATTCACAGTTATTGGAGGGTAAGCTAGCAACAGCCAGACCTCACAGCAATAACGCACAAATAAACAAGAAAACTGTACATGAATGTTTTTGAGAGTTCCCCAAAACAAAGTTGGGAGGACGCGTGTAATTAGATTTTCTTGGACAGATTTGGACTCCAATTGGAAATCAAACTATATATAGCTCTTCTGCCTATCTAGTTCATGTACTTATAGCTCTTATTACTATAGCATGTGAGTATCTCGCAATCATTTAGCATCACAGTACCCATGTGCAATAGGGCAGTGCTATTGATCCCCATTTTACAGACAGGAAATGAGGCACAGAGAAGCTAAGTAACTTGCCCAAGGTCACACAGGAAGTCTGTCGCACTGCAGGGACTTGACCCAGAACTCCCAAGTCCTAGGCTAGTGCCCTAACTACTGGACCATCCATCCTGTCTTGTGAGCTACTGGTTGTCCCCTGTACCTTTATGCTTCTGAGACCCCTGTTTGTCCTGACCACAAACCAGACAGATCACTTGCTTTTATTCTCCCTCTCCTGAACTATTTGAGTGCAGATCTGTGCACCCATATGCAAAATGTTAGCTCACAGGAAATACAGTTTTTCTCACAGAGATTTCTCAGCTTGGTTGGAGAGAGCAGAGAGGTTTCCAGCCCTCCATCAGCAGATGTTTGCACAGAGGGTCAAATTCAGAAAAAGTGTGTAAGATGGTGTAAGTTAGGCTACACTTCCCCTAGCTCTACTTACTCCCACTCTACCAATGTTTGAGGACACTCGTAATTTACATGCTGAGAAGCTGGAAGAAGCCAGAAGAAGCTACTGTTATTTAAAGTACAGTGGAAGGTTCTAAAATTTACACTTTCTTCTACCTCCTCAGCATGTAAGTTCACCAAGTTCGCTCCTTCCCACCTCAGCAGAGTGTGTGTAAGTTGAGCTAAGGCAGTCTGAGGGAATGAAAGGGGGTCTGTACATTACACCACATTATGCAGCACTGCTGCATTTGGGCCAAAGGCTTTGTAGCTGGTCCACATAAATGAGTTTATTAGTCAAAGACGAACTTGAGGCCTCTGTATTCAATAGACGTGATAGTCCTGGCTGCATGTAAGATTAGGTCCTTACAACCCGTGTGGGACAGAGAGCTTGTATATTCCCACCACCACCAGTCCTGTCCTTGGCTAGGGGAGCCCTTTCAGTGTAAATGCAATGTGGAATATTATGTTTTTGAGAGAATCAGCTGTGTGGGGAAGGGAAGAACAGCCAAGCCAGGTGGTTGTGGGGAGGGGAGAAGTGTGCAAGGGGCAGGTGTGGGCAGAGACAGAGGGCTGGTTATGAGGGGAGGAGGAAGGAGAGACAGGCCTCTACTACGCACTTAAAGGAGAACTGGAGAGAACTCATTTATACTTCCGAAATGATTCACCCATCAAACATCAAGAGAGAAAACAACCAGGCACTTGTCGCTTCTGCCATAATCTTCCCAGCCAAGAAACTCTGCCTGCCAGGAAACGCTTGAGGGAGTTAACTCACAAAACCAGACTCACTACTATTTGATCCACCCTGGAAAATGAAGATTGGGTATTTTTCCAAAACTTGCTATTTTGGAAACTCACATGGAGACAGCAAATAGATGGTCTGGGTATTAGGATACGGACTATGGACAATCATGTTGCCATATAGAGACAGGTCACAGACAAAGGCCAAAAACATTGGAATTCGAGAAGCTTGGTAATGAAGATATCTCAGACATGGTCACTTTGATGGACAGCCTGGTGCTCCAAGTTCTAAAACTTAACATTCACAAAGACCTGAGTTAAAGTCCCTAGAAATACCTGTTCTGAGTGTGTCTAAAATGAGGAGACCAATTTTTAAACTTGGGCTTTGTTAGGGGACTCAGTTCTCCATCTGGGCACTCACACTGGCATCTGAAAGAACAACATGTCTATAGTTCCTTCCATCTGAGGCTCTCAAAACACTTCACAAATATTATGGAATAAGCCTCCCAGCTGTCCTATGAGGGAGGTGATTATTACTATCCCCATGCAACAGATTGAGAAACTGAGCGAAAAGAAGTTTAAGTGACTTCTCCAGTGTCTCTCAGTGTCTCAGCAGTGTCTGTGACAGCTGCGATTGGAACTCAGATTTCCTGATTCCCAATCCTGTGCTTTAACCAATGACTATTTGAGTGCAGATCTGTGCACCCATATGCAAAACTGGGTGTCCTAACTTACGTGTCCGAGTTTGAAAATTGGGCCCCGTGTCACTGTTCGCTCACAAATACCTAGTCCCCCTACTTGCTGCAGCTTGTTTTACTCTGATTGCTTGTAATTAAAAGCCTCAGAGTACTTGGGAGTAATATATTCCTGTTTATCTTTTGACAAACCAATAGATACTAGAGCCAGCAGCATGATTAAAGACTTAAAAGACTAATTTTTCACAATAATAAAAACATATTAAACATTTCATTACTTATTGATGGCAAATTGCCATCTTGTTGATCATTAGTCAGCACACAATTAAATAGTGATAGGAATAATACACCAAGCGTAATGGATAGTCTACTAACTTACACTATACAAAGAATGCTCTCTGAGAGCAGCTTGGAGTAAAAGTGCTTTTAAAAAATATATTTCTAGCTGTATCACATGCTTGGCTTATAGTCACTCCAGTTCTTTATGCATTTTAAAATGTAGGTCTCTCTGTCTAATCTTAAGGTTTTAATCTACTGCCTAGCAATGTTGTGTCTGAGCACCTTCCAAGTAAAACTGATAGCAATCAATTTCCTATCATCACTCACAATTTCTCTGTCACTAAAGCTGAACAGGTTATTTATTATTTGACAGTGCTCAGGTATGTACCAGGGTGCCTCCCAATACAGATAAAAGAACAAAGGAGCTTACAAGCCATGTCACAGATTCAACACATGCTTAACTTTAAGTGTGTGAGTAGTCCCATTGACTTCAGTGCAACAACTCACAAGGGGTTCATGATAAGTACGTGTATAAGTCTTTGCAGGATCCGGACTTTCAGACATGACACTATGCAGGGAGGGAGGATAAGAAGGACCTGATCCAAAGCCACTGAAGTCAATAGGAATCTTTCCAATAACTTTGATGGAATCTGGATCAGATCCCAAGACAGCAAGAAGAGCATGGGGCAAGAAGGGCAGGGGTAACATTAATGTGCAGTTGCTCAGGCCAGATCTACACTAGGAAAGTTTTGCCAGTATAGCTACAATCGGCAAACTCTCCTAAGCTTTGTCTACACTAGCTTTTGTCTGTAAAACTTTTGTCAGGGGTGTGAAGAAACAACCCCCCTGACCGACATAAGTTTCACTGACAAAAACACCAGTGGACAGCGCTATGTTGGTGGGAGATGCTCTTCTGCCGACATAGCTTCCACCGCTCAGTAGGGGTGGTTTAATTATGCTGGCGGGAGAGCTCTCTCCCGCCAGCATAGAGCAGCTACATGGGAAACCTTATAGTAGCAATTTTCTTCCTCAATCAGTGCCACTGTATGGTCTGTAGTGTAGACAAAGCCCTAGTGTAGACAGTTTATATTGGGGAAAATGCTTTTGCTGGTATACCTTATACCAGTTCCTTGACTGAAATAAACTATAGTAGCACAAACAATTCTATGCCAGTATAACTCAGTCTACTCTAGGGCTTTTGCTGCTATAGGACTGCCCTAAAATAAATCAGACCCCTAACTGACATCGCTATACTGGCAAAAGTTTCTAGAGTAGAACTGGCCTCTTTGAGGCTCGTGCCCAGCACAATGGAGTAAAGAACTTGTGCTTGGTTAAATACATGCAATATATAAAAGTCCTTGCTAGTGTAGTAGCCTTGGGATCAGCTCAGCAAGTGATTTTGGGGTGGGGTGTGGCAGCATGGAAGGGATTCAGAAATGTCCTCAATTTGCTGAGAGAGAGAGAAAAAAAAGATGCCAAAAGGGGGCAAAATGGCAAACTGTAATTGTCTCTTAAGGTGTAGCTCTGCCTCCTGCAGCCCTGATTCTGCAAAGGTGTAACATGTGCTTAGCTTTAAGCATGTGAGTTATTCCAGTTAAGCCTGCCTGTAAGTCTTTGCAGGATTGGGGCCTAATTTAGTAAAAGAATAAAACCTGTGTTAGTACAACATGCCTAGTAACCTTCTTTGCTCTTCTTTGTCCATAATGGCTCCTGCTAGCCCTTCTGTGGTACTGACTGAGGAAGAAAACTTCTGTCTAAAACCTTTTTCCCGAGCTGTTACCTAATCCTAGCTTTGCCTCCACTGTGATCAGAGCTCAGTTCCCCTCCGCAAGGTGCCCATATATAACAGCTAGCAGTTACTTGTTTCAGGTCATCTGATAGAATCATAGAAATGTAGGGCTGGAAGGGACCTCAAGGGATTATCAAGTCCAGCCCTTTGTGCTGAGGCTGGACCAAGTAAACCTAGACCATCCCTGACAGGTGTTTGTTCAACCTGTTCTTAAAAACCTCCAATGCAGCGATTCCACAGCCTGCCTTGGAAGCCTGTTCCAGTGCTTAACTACCCTTAGAGTTAGAAAGATTTTCCTAATACCTAACCTAAATCTCCCTTGCAGCAGATTAAGCCCATTACTTCTTGTCCTACGTCCTGTGGATATGGAGAACAATTGATCACCTTCCTCTTTATAACAGCCCTTACATATTTGAAGACTGCATTAAATAGTCCCTCCCCCTCCCCCAGTCTTCTTTTCTCAAGATTAAACATGCCCAGTTTTTAAAAACTTTCCTCATAAGACTCCATGGGTGCTCCGGGTCTGGACAAGATGGTCATTTCCTTTGTGGGAAGCTCGCTCAGACAATACATTCCTTTTGGAAACCATTTTCCAGTGACTAATGTTTAACTTTTGCCCTCTCCCAAAAATGAATGACTGTTTTCTGGGGGTGTCCATGTCTCATCTCTTTCTCTCTGAGAGTTGTGTACATATTCAGTCTCCTTTGTCGGGCTAATGACTCTAAACAACATCAGCATCTGCAAGGAACTCCCTGAGATTTGGATTTCTTATCCTAGGATTTCACAGAATCAAGAAAAGGCTTTTGGTTCCTGGAGAAACCTACCAAAAGGGATTTGTCTAAATACAGGCAATTTTAACAGGATCCCACACAAAACAATGGAGTACTTCAGTTAGCCTCTCTCTAGTCCAGTGGTTCTCACACTTTTGTACTGGTGACCCCTTTCACATAGCAACCCTCTGAGTGTGACCCCCCCCTTATAAATTAAAAACACTTTTAAAATATATTTAACACCATTCTAAATGCTGGAGGCAAAGCAGGGTTTGGGGTGGAGGCTGACAGCTCGCAATCACCCATGTAATAACCTCCCGACCCCCTAAGGGGTCCTGACCTCCAGTTTGAGAATCCCTGCCCTAGTCCAACACCAGCTACTCTACTTAACCATGCTACTTCTTCTTCTGGCCTATGCAAGAAGAGTACAGCCGTAGTCTGAACATTTAGGGACAATCCTAACAACTGAGATGAGGCTCACTGAACATTGATGAAACTTGGTCCTCTACCTTCATAGTTGAGAACATTGATAATACATTTTTGGGACTATTCACACAATCTATTAAACCTTTTTTCTCTCTGTATTAAGGAAAAGAAGCAGTTAAAAGCCCAGAGAAACAGGATTTTACATGCAACATAAGAGATAGGCCTGAATCCAATACTAAATGGTAGCTTGTGATCTAAACTATGTCCTCCCAGATGACTTATCTATTCCACCCAATGCCCCCCCCCCTTCCCAGGATAAGAATCTTAGGCACTTCCTGGTCAAGGTCAATTGGATTGGATTTCAGCTCTAGATCAACACCTAAACTCAGAGCTGCAAACAGACAAAGGTAAGTAAAAAACAGGACTGAGCAGCTACCCTGGCAATTCATGAACCAAATGGTGCCAGTGAAAAAAGACTTTGATTAATTTTACACTGGGGAAACAAAAGAAAACATCTTGTGTGATTGCACTAGTCATGCCATTTACAGCTGCTAGGTACAAATCTAACCTCATCAGTAGGTCTGAGAAAGGGAGTCATCTCTTTGTATGGTGAGTGTTGTGGGCATTTTGTCTGGGAGAGAAGGATATTCTACCTATCTGTCTATGTCAGGGTTTTCTATACCACTCATTACTGTAGTATCTAAGTGCTTCCCAGGCTGTGTTTGGGAATAGTTTTGTATCTGAATCCATCGGGGCATGTTGGGGTGCAACAGGGGGAAATATACACCAAGGTCATACAGAAAATATTAAATACAGTAGAACCTCCGTTTTATGAATGTCTCACAGGACACCTAAGACCTTTGTAAATGTGAGGATTCAGATAACTCCGGTTTTCTTGGTAATTGGTTGGTTGATTTAGCTCACAAGAGCTTCAGTTTCATGGATCTTAGTGGACCTGTAGAGCTTAGCAGATGGCGAGGAGTGAGGCTTCAGTCAGCACAGCATTTGGGGACCTACCTGCTTTATTGTTGAACAGTTTGGACAGTTGGATTTTCTCTAGGAAGCCCAGAGTAGTTGATCCAATGGGGTTTTCTTTCATTCTGAATAACATGCATTTTCTACTGATGGGATTCAGGTTCTCATTAACCTGAGAATGCAACACAAAACTCAGCTGAAACCAGAGCATTTCAACTAGTTTTGTGACAAAGTGTACAACGATGCAAACTGATGTGAAACCATAAATCAGCCCTAGGTTCAGCTGTGGAAAAAAAAATTAGACCAAGGTCCGTGGAAACATCCAGCATTTTAGTGCATCTTTGCATAAATGTAAACTGAGTTTTGCATTTATAACAAAGCAGGAAAGCAGGAGAGGTGCCTGTGTTTTCTAGTTTCAGGAGTAAAGTTTGGTAATAATACCATCCCATCTTCTTGCCCTCTCCTACCATGGTGCTGGGTTAGGAACACCCCGCCCTTTTGGTATAAATAAGGACACCTGGCATTCTCAGGTACTATGGCAATGAGCTCTATGGAAATGCCCACCAACAGTCACAAGGTAAATAAAATATCTTTTATTGGACCAACTTCCAATGGTGAGAGAGAGAGACAAGCTTTCCAGCCATGAAGAGCTCTACTTCAGGTGTGGGAAAGGAACTCCCCAGGTCAAAACAAAATCCAAGGTGGAACAGATTGTTAAGGAAAAGTAGTTCACACATATTGTAAGAGACCATTCAAAGTAGAGTGGCCTGTTAATACCTTTGCTGTCACAGGACAAAAAGAGGGGGTTAGTGGGTTATATGTTGTTGTAGTCGACATCCTGAGAGTGAAGGGCTATGAGGTACAGATGGACGCCCTGATCGTTGGAGCCCTGGGCGCCTGGGACCCCTGCAACAAGCATGTGCTGCGTACCTGCAGGATCAGTCAACTCTATGCACGGCTCATGCGGCACCTCATGGTCTCGGACATGATCCGATGGTCCAGGGACATCTACATCAAACACGTCACCGGCCACCGACAGTACCAGGAGGTGTGAGCCGGAGCGACATTGTGCTGCGACTACAAGAAAGGGACTGAGAGACTTTGTACATTGGACCATATGAACTGGAACCATAAACTCACTGAACATTAAATCTCATCAAATGAGGGGGTAAATCCATCCTCACCACTGTATCCACTCATTATACGCCACACCTGAACATAGCCATTATATGAACAACATACCCCCATATCTCAATGTCTGTAGTTTGACCCATCAACCTTTTACCCCCAATCAGGAATATTACAGTGTTATACCAATAAAATAAAAACCAGCAGGATCTTATTAAAGGGGAAAAGGCAAAATGCCACATTTATTGTGAATACAGAAAGAATCATAGTAAGCAGTTAGTTATAGCTATAACATTCCATTCAATTTCATATTTATTCACACATTCATTCACACACACACACACACACACACACACAGGTACTTCAAGGTTGTTATCATAGTTACCAGCCTTAGAGTTGCTCATGCCAAGCCACTGGCCAGGTGGCCTGGACATGAGGAGGGAGCAGGGCCTTGTCAGATGCTCATCTGACGCTCCTGGAAGTTGGTTTGCAGAATCAGACCCCAAAGTTCTCACTTTCTAGAGTCCATTTTTATAGGAATTTCTTCCTATGCCAGTCTATGGGAATTGCTTCATCATGCTGTTGCTGAATCAATCAGCAGATGGCACATTCCTGACGGCTCCGTGCTGCCAGATGTTATCTTGTTCTTTGGTTCTCCCATTCTTGAGGCTGTTGGGTGGATTCCAGTCTGCCCTCCGGGGGTCCTCTGGTTATTTCCACTTGACGCCTTCTTCAGCTGATGGACACTGTATTCTTAGGCTGGCACCAAACTGATCATTCAGTTATTATCCACACCAAGCATCCATCCACATACATCCTCTATCTCTATTTTAATCACAATTGTTAACAAAGCGAGATGAGTACAACAAAAGGGCAGGAAGTCTCTGGGTGCTGTTTCTGTTGTTACAGAGTATTGCTTTGAGTCTCTCTCCGTGTGAGTAGTTGTTGTTACAAAGAATTGCTTTGAGAATAGACTCTGTCTTAGAATGTACTAACACAATTAGCAGCTTGCAAGTTTCACACATAGAGGGAGAGAAACAGTACCAAAAACCAAGAGACCTCTTCATTAGTAATACCCTGGAATTTAAACTATGGGGAATCAAACTCATTTGTGATTTTAATACAGAACTTCTTTAATATGATCCAACAACAGATTATGTATTCCTTACGCCATCCGATCCTAAACTGAACTTCACACCCCTTGATAATCTGTACGTTATTTCCTGATAACAAGAAACTTTTATGCTTCAACTGTGTACCATTCACTTTTTTTAAACATCATCTTAATAAAATCCAGTGTCTCTGTTCAGTCCATGATTTTTGATGTCTGGCACAGTCATGAAATTAAGCTCCCAGGCTCATCTTTTGAAAGTGTTGTGCCAGTTTCCTCTGAGGATGAGGACTGACAGGTCAGATATACAGAGATCGCTTTGTGAAAAATGTTCACGCACAGGTGATACGGTGTTTTTGTGTTTTATCATTTTCCTGTGTGTGTTCATTCAAGAGCATAGTGATTGTCTGGTTTCACCCACATAGTTGTTATTGGGGCATTTAGTGCACTGGAAGAGGTATACCACATGTTGTGATAGGCATGTTTAGGACCCATGGATCTTGAAAGGTGTTTTGTTTGGGGGTGTGGATCATTGTAGGAGTGGCAATATGTCTGCAGGTTTTGCATCTGTTGTTCTGCCAGGGTCTGGTGCTGCTCTGAGTTGTGTCCTGATCTGTTGGGAGCTTGCTTCTGATGATGAGCTTGGAGAAATTGGGGGGTTGTCTGAAGGACAGAAACAGGGGTTCAGCAAAGATTTCTTTCAGGATGGGGTCCCCATCAAGTAAGGATTGTTGGTGTTTGATGATATCCTGTAGGGGTTCCAGTGTGAGGTGGTAGGCAACAACTAGGGGTATGTAGGCAGAGGGGGTTTTATTTCTGTATTGAAGCAGGTTTTCTTAGGGTATTTGGGTGGCCTATTCCATGATGCAATCTACTTCTCTGGTGGAGTGTCCTTGTATGGTGAAAGTGGTTTTAAGTGTGTTAAGGTATATCTTGGACTTTCTCCTCAGAGCATATTCTGTGATATGGCTGTAGATAACAGATTTCTTGGTGTGTTCGGGGCAGTTAGTGCATCTATGAAGGTAGGTGTGGTGATCCGTGGGTTTCTTGTATATAGTTGTCTGTAGGGTTCCATTGTTGAAGCTGATTGTGGTGTCCAGGAAGTTGATGTTAGTGTGGGAGTGCTCCAGAGAGAGTTTAATGGATGTGAGTTGGTTGTTGAAGGGGAAATCTATGAGGGAGTTTAAGTTGTCTGTCCAGAGGATGAAAATATCATTGATGTATCTCAGATATATCACTGGTTATATGGTGCATTTGTTTAGAAATTCTTCTTCAAGGTAGCCCGGGAAGAGGCTGGCATATTGGGAAGCCATCTTAGTTCCTATGTCTATGGCCATGGTTTGGATAAAGTGTTTGCTGTTGATTGTAAAACTGTTACGGGTGAGGATGAAATGGATGGAGGTATTAACTGGCCCCTCTACCTGGAATGGTCCCTAATAATCTCTGCTAACTACTGATGCGAAACAATCCCTTCCACTGATGCTAAACAATCCCTTCACCTGTGCTGTGAGTTCTGCCTGTGGCTTGGCAGCTTGTCTCCCTCACCAACAGAAGTTGGTCCACAAAAAGGTATGACCTCACCCACCTTGTCACTCTAATATCCTGGGACACACTGGGCTTCAACTACTGCGCATACAACAGTGGCGCCATATCAGACCCCCACCCCGCAAGCATCCAAAGCTTAATTTGCAAGGAAAGATGCGATGGGGCTCGAACATCCCCCCCCCCCCCCCATTCAGCAAGCCCAGAGGTGCGGGGGCTATGACCTGCCAAGCCCTAGAGGTGCCAGGGCTCAGCCCTGGCACAAATTAAGCGCCGCCTGCCAATCACTCCAGTGCACCGGGTCCATCCCTCTTTTTACGGCCTGCTGAGCCGTGCGTGCCCCAGCTGCAGCAGGCCCCTGGACATCCGAGCCGCCGCCCGCCTTGACCGGGCGCACACGCCGCGGCCCGCGAGCCCCAGCGGCTCTGTGCGGCGCGGCGCGGCGCGGCCGGGGCGCCTGGCTCGGGAGCGTGTGGTGGAGGCCGCAGCAGCAGCTGCTGCCAGGGGCTGGGCGGGCGCTTCATGATGGGTGAGTCCGGGGGCCCCCCGCGCCCGGGGGGCGAGCGGGAGGGAAGCGGCAGCGCCGGCGCGGGAGCAGCCGCCGGCCGCCGGCGTTCAAGGGGAGGGAGGCGGCCGCAGCTCGGGGCTGGCCCCTGTGGACGCCGCAGCGTGTTGGACTCTAGCTGAAGGGCCCGGCGCTGGCGCTCCGGGGAGCGGGAGCCCCCCTGCAGGGTGGGGGCCCCCCTTTGCTTAGTGCGGGGCATCCCTGGGGCAGCTGGCGGAGAGCCCGGCTCCCGGGGCAGGGGTTGTGCCGTGGAGTCGCGGGGCTGGGGAGCCTTCTGGCAACAGGCGGCGTAAGTCAGGGACGAGCCAGGAAATCATGAGGGCCACACCTTCACCCCAGGACCTTAGGGGGTCTAACAGCAGCTTGCAGGGGTCAGAAGCCCTCCCATCACTGATTGAGCAGGGGCTTTTTGGTGCCTGTCTGTCTTCTTCAGGGCGTCCCATCCTTGCCCCAGGAGGGGACCTCCCCTGCTCCTGGTTGTTTCAGGGGGATCAGGGCAGTCGCTGTCACTCCACAAATGGGATCGCAACGTCCCTGCCTTTAGGAATTCTTGTGATGAAATATTGTAGCAGACAGAGTTAAGTGCTCCAATTAGGGTGAGCAGATGTCCCGATTGTATAGGGACAGTCCCAATATTTGAGGCTTTTTCTTATATAGGCACCTATTACTCCCCACTCCCATCCCGATTTTTAACACTTGCTCTCTGGTCATCTTAGCTCCAATTGGGGGTGGTTTGTGGCTATATTTTTATATGATCTACGAGCAAAGGCAGCATGGCCCTGTAATAAAGCAGATGGATTATACTGAAAAATCACTTAGAAAACGAGACAAGCACGCTCTTGCTTCAGCCAGTTGCTTTCTGCCCTATTGATTTTGGGCCGCTGTTATGAATTCTAGGTCTCTTACCCTCTCCATAAGCAAACACTGTGTGGAGTATATAAATAGCTCACTTCTCTGCTGTTGGAGGCACTGTGCCACACTTCCTGCTTGTTCTCAGCGCATGCACAGCAGCTTCCTTACTGCTGCTGGAGTCCCAGCTCAGAAAAAGAGGGACAGAGACGATGAACCGCTTCTAACTGGAAAGAAGAAAGGAAGAACAATAGCCGGGGTGCAAAAAAAGAGGGTCTGATTGACTTCCCAAGGGGCGCTGTGCTCTCAGAGCTTTTTCTGGTGAAGCAGGAAAGCTCCAGCTTCCTGGGTGTCCAATGCCGAACAAACACCGTATGCTCAACAGTTAAATGAGCCTCAGATCTGTGTGACAGGAAAGTGCAAATACCGATGTGAAGGAATCTTGCTTATTCTTCAAAAGAGGAGGCATGCAAATTGGAAAGGGAGAGGCAGTGTGAGGAAATTAAGACTCTAACCTCTTTCCCTTGTCCACTGTTTTACTTGAAAAAATGCCAAATGTGATGCCTTTTTGAAACCCTGATGTGGGAGAATGTAAGCTGCTTCTGTGGAATAGCTGCAGAATTCAGACAGCCTATGCAGAACCAGGAACCAGCATGTACCTTCTTCGTACTGGACTTTTATTGAGATTTGGCTATTGGAAGAAGTCCATCTTTTAACATAGACTAATGGTTTAGTTTCTTCTAGGATTGTCTGAGCTCTGCATTCCTGATGTTTCTTCTCTTCAGATACTGTAAGCTAGCTGCTCACTATGATGGAGTCCAGAAACCAGAGGGTTCTGAACCTTGATGTACCATCAGTCATTTAAATCATTAGGTAAATCAGTGACCTGTTAAACTGGAAAAAACTACTCTTAATCCAGCTGGGTAATATAGCATGACATTCCTTCCTTCCCTGAATAGAAAAGTGAAGGAGGCTGATCTTGGCACTGAGGGAGGGGCAGAGTACTGTGAGTGAGAGCCACAGTTACAGTGAAATGAAACTAGCCCTGCCAGTATATTCGTCATTACCATTGTAAACAGCTAAGGTGGAGCAGCAGATCTGGCAGGAGGCGGAGTCACTTTTTGATTCATTTCTCTATTCTCTCTCTCTCTTTCTCATTCATATATACTGATCCTGCCTTTTCCTGTAGCCTTTTAATGTGCTGCAGCGTTCATTGCTTTGATTTTGTCTCCTTTGATTTCCTGTCAGGGCTGACCCCTAAGGATGCTTCAGGCCAGAGTGAAGTTAATTGTAACCGGAGATGACTTTGGCTACTGCCCAAAGAGGAACCAAGGAATCGTGGAGTGTTTCCTGGCCGGAGCAGTTTCCAATGTTTCCCTTCTGGTCAATGGCAGCGCTGCACCAGATGCAGCACAACTGGCGAGAAGGTAAGCTACTTACTTTGGTCCCCTTCACGAGCAGCCTCTGCAGGCCGTACGATCAGAGCCCAGACTGTGACGTTCAGTGAATTCATAACATTTATAGCCAAATGGAAAAACTCAACTTTCCCAGACTTGGGCAGGAAAACTAGAGCTAGAGCATAGAGAGACAAGGTGGGTGAGGTAATATAAGTTGTTATTCCAACTTCTGTTGGTGAAGAGAAGTTTTCGAGCTTACACAGAGCTGTTCTTCAGGTCTGGGAAGGTACTCAGAGTGTCACACCTTCTATTTAGTTGTAACATCTTGTTACATAAGAAGTTAACACGTTGCAAGAGTCCATTCAAGGTCAAGTGGGCAGTAACTTGACTGCAGTTGTAGGACAAGGGAGGGTTAGTGGATTACAGATTGTTGTAATGAGCCATACATTCAGTGTCTATCCAGTCCATGATTTTTAGTGTCTAGCACAGTTATGAATTTAAGCTCTCAGGCTCATCTTTTGAAGGTGTTATGCACATTCACCAACAGAAGTTGATCTAATAAGAGATATTACCAACCTGACCCACCTTGTCTCTAATATACTGGGACTGACTCAGCTGCAACACTGCTTTATTAACATAGTCAAACAAAGTATACTCATCTGCAAACGTTACTCTAAGGGTACGTCTACACTGCAGTTCAACACCTGCGGCTGCCCCGGGTCAGCTGACTCAGGCTCGTGCTAAGGGACCGTTGAATTGCAGTGTAGATGTTTGGGCTCAGGCTGGAGCTTGAACTGTATGACCTCCCTCTCCTGGGATCCCAGAGCCTGGGCTTCAGCCGGAACTTGAACATCTGCACTGCAATTAAACAGCCCCGTAGCCCAAGCCCCACAAGCCTGAGTTGTTTTTAATTGCAGTGTAGACGTATCCTAAATGGTTCTGCTTTCTCTTAGCCACTACTTTGCACATTTTTCCCCCTCACATGTATGGGGGGTGGAATGGAGATTATACTGATAGTTATTTCTTTCATTGTCACAGTCTGGGTTTGTTGGTCTCTTGCTTTCCAGAGCACTTCAAGGGACACCACCACGCTTTAAAAAGCAAATGTCCTTACTGAACTGCTTACACCCTAGATTATTAGAACTGAATGAATTTTAAACATCTCACTTATTTTTACTATTTATGCTGTTTGTTTACTTTTTGCATTTCACTCAGCTTGGCCACTGAAAATAAACTAGCAGGTTCCACTCTCTCTGGTTCTCAGACACTAGTACAATTTTGCAATGTTTGGGTTGCAAACCTGTGCAATTCCAACCAAAAAACCATAGTTTTTAATAGTCATGAAAGCATTTTACTCATATTAGGTTTTGTAAAACCATTAATAAAAAACACACACACAAAAAGAAGTTTGGGGTGTCAGGTACCTAACTTATTTTATATATTCCTGATTACTGCAGGGGCTCTTTAAGAGATGCTGTCACACTTGGCTCTGTATCACATCACACGGTATGTTCAGGGCTCCTGGACTAACCCAGCAAATCCTTTAATATGAAATATTACTTGTAACTCATTTAGAAGGTAAAAGCCAGCTTATACCGCAGCTCCAGACTGGGTTAGCACTTGGAAAGAGAAGTACTTCCTGAAACAGTGAGCAACTCGGTGAGCTGGACCTTGAAAGCACTGTGTAGACTAAAAAGCGGGCTCTGCTGGGACTCTGAAACCTTGTGTCCCATTTCCCAACTCCAGTTGTTCACGGGTGACAACTTTATATTGGGAACTTCATACTAGTTCTCAGTGCACATCCAAAGCTGCCTTTGGAAGAGGTTTGGATATGCTTGGAGGGTGGCATGTGTGTTTTGCATGGTGTGTATAACTGTAGTTATATTTTAAAGACAAGAATGTCTTCAGTGAATTTGGCCATCAGGGAAGGGGCCCAATTGGCAGCCCTACGGACTGATCTTCTAGCAACAGATCATAGGTGGCACCAGGGCAGGTTTCCCACCATCATACATCAACCCTGAGCTAGGGACTTTCTCTAAGGGAAAGGCCTCCAGGCCCCTTCAGTCCATCGCCTCTCTGCCTACAAGAGACCAATTATTAGTGGTAGGTTTGTCTGTTGTTAGAAATTATATGCTACTGTTGACAGGAGAGCAGATCAGGCAGAAGGAAGTGTCAGGGGGAAATGTAACCTAGAGGCCTGCTTATTAGTAAATCAAAAAAATCATGTACAACGGTGAGGTTAAGTGAACACTTTCCCAAGATACAGCTATACCATGAAAAGCTTTAAACCCTGGCACTCTGGTAATAGTCTACTATATATAACTGTACTTTCCAGCCCTACTCTCCGGCAGGTTTTTAAATATAGACTCCACCTGGCCTAGTTTCTGATTACTTACACTTCTGTATTCAGAAAGTAGACCATGTGAGTGCAGTTTTAAAAGGCATGACTAAATCCAGGTCACAGCATTTATACTGTTAGCTGACTAAGTGTTCTACAGCAGGGTTGGAGGGCCATTTGCCAGTACAAACTACAGCCCTCCTTTCCCCTCCCTTATTTTTATTAGCGCAAACAGGGATTGTTTTGGATTCTAAACGTGTGAAATTGATTTAAATCACTTCTGGGAAAACAAGCTGGGTGGCCTGGGAAACATTTTAATACGGAATAACTGTAGCCCAGGTCTTGCAAACACTTACACATATGAGTAACTTTAAGCAGCTTTGGTAGTCCCATCTAATGCAATAAGAAAAGGAGGATTTGTGGCACCTTAGAGACTAACAAATTTATTTGAGCATAAGCTTTCATGAGCTACAGCTCACTTCATCGGATGCCTGTAGCTCACAAAAGCTTATGCTCAAATAAATTTGTTAGTCTCTAAGGTGCCACAAGTCCTCCTTTTCTTTTTGCGAATACAGACTAACACGGCTGCTACTCTGAAACCTGTCATTATGCAAGGCACTGCATTTAGCCGTATGGAGTGGAAATCTATCAGGAATGCATAAGATAAAGTGAGCTGTAGCTCACAAAAGCTTATGCTCAAATAAATTTGTTAGTCTCTAAGGTGCCACAAGTACTCCTTTTCTTTTTGTGGATACAGACTAACACAGCTGCTACTCTGAAACCTATCTAATGCAATGTTATTCATATGCATAGATGTTTGTAGGATCTTATTGTTTATAATGCTCCAAAGTGTTAACTCCCAGAGGAGAGCCAAATTCAGGTAGCATTTTTGCTTGTTGCCACAATAAATGTAGCATCTGATTATGTAAATGAACCCTTTTATCTGTCTCTGCCAATTGAGATACTAGCAGCTCTAATATAAAGGCTCAAGCCAGCTTTCTGTCAGAAATCTGATTTTAAACAACCTTGAGGCTGTGACCTTCTTAAAGTCCTTAGTAAATCCTGCACCAAAATTTTGACATCCCACAATGCCAGGTGCAGGAAATCCCTATTGTCTGAGTGACTCTCTCGTGTTTGGAGATTTTGAAGTTTAAGCTTTACTATGAATTTTGTGGCTTTTCAATGCTCTGGCTTTTGGGGAGAAAACTACAACATTCTTTCCTGGGTTCCATCCCAGCCCATGAAGTAACTGGCAAATATTTGCAACCTGAATTCCATAGTGAGGTTTTCAGCCTGAGAATGGGCAACAATATTGGTGAGGCACTTATCCATTTTGAAATTAGCTTTGGATTTAGAGGAGCCTTAAAGTAACTGGCCTCAAATTTATCAGATGCAGGCAAAGCTTAACTATGAATACAAATAAATGAGGGCTCTTCTCTCTCTCAGATATCTCCTTTCAGAATGACGCCACTTCTTAAGCATCCCATCCTGCACTGAAATGGTAGGAGTAAAAACCCTTCTGATGGGAATTAGTTTCTTTTTGTGCCACACTATGGATTTGTCTAAATGAATACTTAGGTCTTGGCTAGCTGAGGTGTGAATGTATCCTGCTGCAGACTGTGTGTCCGCAGCCATGCAATAAGAGCTCCGTAGTGCACTTTGATCTATTGTGGTTTGACACAGGAGTAGATCAAAGTACACTAGGGAACTATTAGTGAGCGTCAGCAGGGTTCACATGAAACTTCACGCACAGCAGATTCACACCCCAGCTTGCTGCAAACTAAGTATTTGTTCAGACAAGCCCGGTGATGGTGAAGTGTGTGTCATCCTAGACTTCACTTCACCACCACTTTGCTAGGCCTCCTTTGGAACACCATAGGTTGCCTTATGCTGTGGTTGGGCCCCTCAGCAGAAATTAGCTACTATAAAGCAAAACAAGAGACTGTAGAGTGTGGCAAACAGCAGCAAAAAAATAAAAATACCAACTCCCCCGCCAGCTTTCAACATCCGGATGTAGATCTTTGCCTTCCCACAGTGTCCCCTGTCTGGCTGTTCTCCAGCCACTCATATAGTCCCTGAGCCCCCATGCAAGGAATACCAGCATTCAGCCTTATTTGCTGCGGAGCTGTACTGCATGGCCTCCTGCCTCAGAAAACTTTGGGGGAAGTCTCTGTGCAGGTATTCAGCATCTGCAAAAGTCTGTAGTGAAGTGTTGCTCTTAGATGCGCATGGATCTGCACACATTCCTTAGTGTTGTAAGGATCAGTGAGCATGGGTGAAACCCCGCTGCAGAGAAGCAGGAGCTGTCAGTGGCGTCTCCGGGAAACTGCTATACCCTGCACTTTGAAAAGAGGAGCTGCTTCAGCCATCGGTAGTTCTGAGTATGGAAGTATTTAGACAGTCTCTGTCCCAGGCCATCCACAATGGGGACAGATGACTTGTGTTTTCCCCCAAGCACCTGCAGCCTTTGTGAGCCAAACAGCCAGCACATAATTAGTCCCATGCACAAGGCAGGGCTGCCCTGGGTAATGTTAACTTGCAGCGCCTTTGCAGTCAGAATTGTGCAGTGTTGAGATGGACAACTTGGCAAATATCAGGTTTCCCATCCCTCACAGCATTGCTTTGCAGATCCCACCCTCACTTTCACTGAATCTCTGGCTGGGATTATCCATTCCAAGGCCACAAGGGACTGTTGTGATCATCTAGTCTGACCTCCTGTCTAACACAGGCCATGGAACTTCCCCAAAATAATTCCTATAGGATATCTTTTAGAAAAACATCCAATCTTGATTTAAAAATTGTCAGTGATGGAGAGTCCACCACAACCCTTGGTAAAGCGTTCCAATGATTAATTATTGTCTGTGTTAAATATGTACACCTTATTTCCAGTCTGAATTTCTCTAGCTTCAACTTTCAGCCATCGGATCATGTTCTGTCTTTCTCTGCTAGACTGAAGAGCCCATTATTAAATATTTATTCCCCATGTAGGTACTTATACACTGTAATCACATCACCTCTTCGCCTTCTCTTTGTTAAACTAAATCAATGGAGCTCCTTGAGTCTGTCACTATAAGGCATTTTTTCTAATCCCTTAATCAGTCTCGTGGCTTTACTCTGAACCCTCTTCAATTTTTCAACATTGTTCTTGAACTGTGGACACCAGAACTGGACACAGTATTCCAACAGCGGTCACCCAGTGCCAAATACAGAGGTAAAATAACCTCCCTAGTCCTATGTGAGATTCCCCTGTTTGTGCATCCAAGGACTGCATTAGCCGTTTTGGCCACAATGTTGCCTTGGGAACCGATGGTCAGTTGATTATCTACTCCATCCCCCAAATCTTTTTCAGATTCACTGCTTGAGTCTCTCATCATGTATATAAGGCCTACATTCTTTGTTCCAAGATGTATACATTTACATTTAGATGTAATTAAACACAGACTGTTAGCTTGTGCCCATTTTAGTAACTGATCCAGATCACTCTCTATCCGTGACCTGGCCTCTTCATTATTTACCACGTTCCCAATTTTTGTGTCATCTGCAAACTTTATCAGTGATGATTTGATGTTTTCTTCCAAATCATTAATAAAAATGTTAACTAGTGTAGGTACAAGAATCATGATCCTTGCAGGACCCCACTAGAAATACACCTGTTTAATGATGATGATTTCCCATTTACAATTACATTTTGAGACCCACTAATTAGCCAGCTTTTAATGCATTTAATGTGTGCCATGTTAAATGTATATCTTTCTAGTTTTTTAATCAGAATGTCATATGGTATCAAAGTCAAATACCTTATATTAGTCTGTAAGTCTGTTACATCAACACTATTACCTTTCTCAACAAAACTTGTAGTCTTACAAAAAAGAAAAAGATCATGTTAGTTAGACGGGATCTGTTTTCTATAAACCCATGTTGATCAGCATTAATTATATTACCCTCCTTTATTTATTAATTGAGTCCCATGTCAGCTGCTCCATAATTTTGCCTGGGATTGAGGTCAGACTGACAGGCCTACAATTATTCTGGTCATCCCATTTACCCTTTTAAAGTACTGCACAACATTAGCTTTCCTCCAGTTTTCTGGAACTTCTCTGGTGTTCCAAGACTTATTGAATATCAGCCCGGACAGTCCAGTGAGCTCCTGAGCGAGCTCTTTAAAACTCTTGGATGCAAGTTTATTTCAACTCGTTGATTTAAAAATGTCTAACTTTAGTAGCTGCTGTTTAACATCCTTTGACATACTAGTAGAATGGAAATAATGCTATCATATGATATGACTACATCATCTGTTTTTCCCCTAAATACAGAACAAATATTTATTGAACACTTCTGCATTTTCAGCATTATTAATGATAATTCTATCATTTCCATCTAGTAATGGACCAATACCATTGTTAGGATTCTTTTTGTTCCTCATATGCTTAAAAAAACTGCTTATTGTCCTTAACTCTGCTGGCCATACATCTCTCCTTGTGTCCCTTTGCTTCCCTTATCAGTTTTCTAAAATTCCTAGTTTCTGATTATATTCATTACTGTCAACTTCCCCTTTCTTCCAGTTGTTGCATTTTTATAGCTGCTTTCACATTTCCTCTAAACCAGGTTGTTTTTTTTAATCAGTATAGCCTTCTTCCTCAATTGTGGGATTGTGGCTTTGGGGCATCTAGTAAAGTGTTCTTAAACAATTCCCAATTTTCATTTGTATTTTTCTGATTAAAGTCTTGGTTTGCACATGGGAAATTCCTTTGCATATGTGGGGTTTTATACCACTGTTGGGGTTGTGTTCAGGTTTTGTCTCACAACACTTAGCTTGTCAGTTTTCAGTGCTGCTTGGCTTACTTTGTACTGCTCTTCTTTGTTCCATAGCTCACAAGACACTAGTCTGCAGCCATGTTTGCAGGTTTTAAAAAGCTGAATAAATACAACCTCAAAGAAATAAGATGCTGGTCTAGTAGTCTGAAAAGAAATATATAACCTGAATGCCCCTGGGAGTCAACATATACAAAGTTTGAAACATCTTTTCCCCTTGTTAGGCCCCTCATTATATCCTGCTCTGAATCTTGGCTCCCAGTCTAATGTGGCACCTTCCATCATGCCCCAGCTGAAGACACCTTCACAGCCACAGTAGGTTATTGGGTGTTCTTGCAAAGTTATATTAAAAAAGCACAAAGAAGCCTGGCTTAAGACAGCCACCCAATGGGCCAACAAAACTTGGTTGCCTGATGTACACAGGACTTTCACTGAAGGTCAACTTAGTTCACACTGGAAAGCTTGGGGACGTTTTAAAGATACCTCTGAAGACAAGGCTTGCTTATTGGAAACGGCCCTGAGTGCAGGTTTCACTGTATCAATCACCCAGTGAGACATAAAAATATCTAAGGAACTGAGGTACACTTAAGGGGAATTCCCTGCCCCCTCTGCTGGTTCAGTGGGACCAGCTGTATGTTGCAGCAGGTGTGTGGGTGATCAGAACAAGGCCAGGATGTTGCATGACTTGAAAAAACAACTTTAATATCTTATTTCTCTTAGCTCGTTGTGGGACACTCGTAAAAAGATTTATTGATCACCCTGAATTGCAACTCCACCAGTATCACCAGCATTCCGTAGGAATGGAGACTTAGACCTGCTACAGTTATTTTATTGCCCTTCATAGATAGATTCCAACATCTTATCTTTGCTGGAGATAGAAGGGCCTTTTAAATGCTTTCCACAGTATTTTCTTCATTCTTTTGTCAGTTCAATGGTGACTGAACATCAGTGTCCCTTATCTCTTATGTGCTGCTTAAACCAAAACATTTGATGAAAAAAATGAAACATTGTGAAATGAAAGAAGTTGATAGTCTTCCCTACTCTCATTTGTTTTTATAGCTCAGATGTAGAATGTTGTTTGCACAAACTCTACCGCATCTGGGTACATTTAGAAGAAAAATTCGAACCAAACCACATGTAATTGCCCTCCATTTTCACTTCCTTTCCCATCAGTGCTAATTGCAAAACGTGTGTGTAAACAGTGACTTCATTCGGATCCTCCTGCTTGACATTCACCTAATCTGGAAGTATTTCTGCTGCTCCCTCCACACTCTCATCTGACTGCTAACTGCATCACCCTCACTTCCTCAGTGAGTTGTGACGACCCAACCATTGAATGAAGGGGGGGCTGCACAGTATAAGGCCTTGTCTGCCTGCGAGTTAGTGTACTCAGCCTCTGGAGCACCCTCTTGCATCAGGGTGCAATGCTGGAAGGGGCCCTTGTCTCCAGTGCCTCCTGGAAGCTGTCTGCCTCTCACCAGGTCTCTTGTGGCTCAGCCCTCTGGCCAAGTCATAAAGTTCAGTCCCCTTCTCGGGTAGCACAAGGTCCAACTGATAGTCCAAGCTAAATATCCAAATAATAATTCTTCTGCCCTCAGGCTCCATTGCAGTGTTTCTATGGGCCCTTCCTCAGGTCTCCCTCCCAGGAGCCTGACCTGCTCCTGCGGAGTTCTTCCTTCGTTACTTCTGGTCTGAGCAGGTTTTCCCTCACTGCCTGCCTGGCAGGTTCCCCTAGACATCTCCCTACTCTTGTCAGACCTAGCTCAGGACTTCCCACACAGGAGCCTAACCTACCCCCTGGGGCCCTTCTACGTAACTTTGTCCCTGGTTAAGCCCTAGCTCAGAGCTTCTACCCCCACAGGTGCTGGACCCTGCTCTGCAATCCACCCTCTCCCCACTGAACTCCTAGCTCTGTGTAAGTAGCAGTTCATGATTCCCTGCAGCTGGGATCACTAATGATCATTAAATGGCCACATCACTATCAGCCAGGGGCTAGCTACTATGTGACAGAGAAGGTTGAGCCTGGCTTGCCTTGAGGGCCCACCAGTGACCTTCCCCTAGATAGGGTTTATTGGGATAGCTATTCCAGCAAACCCTCCTACTGTAAGCGCAGCTTATACCAGCAAAAGTGTACTTTTACTGCTGTAGTTTATTTCATTCAGGTAATTGGTATCCGATTACTCCAACAAAAGAGTGCTTTTACCAGCATAGCTTATACAAGCGCCCCACATGAAGTTACCTATACGGCAAAAGGACTTCTTTTGCATCTGCTTGAGGGCTTTTGCATCTGCTTGAGGGCTTTTGCCAATATAAAAGTGTCCTAATAAAACTATACCCCTAACCAACATTACTATACCAACAAAAGTTTTTAATGTAGATCAGACCTAAGAAGCCTTGTCTCTGTATATAAGGCCTTGGAATCAGAAATAATGGGAAGAAAAACAAGAACAAGATGCATGACAATTAGATGTGTTCTTTGACCAGCTCTTGAAGTTTGTCAGAGGGAGTGTTTGTCAGAGTGACTAACTCTTATGCAACAAACTTTTTTGTGTAAATGTGTTAGATGGGGTGGGATCTGAGTTACTACAGAAAATTCTTTCCTGGGTATCTGACTGGTGAATCTTGCCCATATGCTCAGGGTTTAGCTGATGGCCATATTTGGGGTCGGGAAGGAATTTTCCTCCAGGGCAGATTGGAAGAGGCCCTGGAGGTTTTTCACCTTCCTCTGTAGCATGGGGCACGGGTCACTTGCTGGAGGATTCTCTGCTCCTTGAAGTCTTTAAACCATGATTTGAAGACTTCAATAGCTCAGACATAGGTGAGAGGTTTTTTGCAGGAGTGGGTTGGTGAGAGAGATTCTGTGGCCTGCGTTGTGCTGGAGGTCGGACTAGATGATCATAATGGTCCCTTCTGACCTTAGTATCTATGAATCTATTTGGCAAGCTGAAATCCGGAGGTGCTCTGCTGGCACAAGTTCTTGTAAGCATTGCATGGCATAGCATTGCTTTCCCTGGTGTCAGACACTGATATTTATGAACGTGACATCTGTATGCAGATATTTCTATCTTCATCATGTCACCACTTGTAATACAAGCTGACAAGCCCAGCCAGCTGGTGGTTTCCAAGGTAGGGATATAAACAGGATGCAAACAGAGATCCATTTACTTATAAAGGAAAAGAATAGAATTCACCCAGCAGCACTGCTATTCGATGACATGCAGCTTAAAGCAAGAGCTCTGTGTAAGGGCCTAGGAAGATCCCTTCAAGATTCCCAGCTAGGAGTTCAAAACAACTGAAGATACTGGTCTCAAAGAATGAATCCCAAGTTTTGCACTGGGCCCAGCATATGGCTGGTCAGGACTGTTCAGGAAGCTGATGGATCTGTTAACAACAAGTTTAATGCAGTTATGCATGAAGCTCCCAGTAACCAGAGATACTCAACTATATTCTGAACTCAGCATTTACTGTGATTGCGGTAGGTCAATTGTTTCAGCAGGAACATTTGCTTAGAGTACTCACACTGAGAAACAACAGATCCTTGAAAAGGAAACTATTCCAATGATTCATTTACCTGGTTTATTCCCCTCCCTTGTTTGCATTTCCCACAAGAGTGCATTCTCCTCTCTCTACTCCTGATTTGGATTGTGGTTTGAGAACACAGCCAGTGGGCTGGCTTTGACAGTTACCCTTCACTCAGGAGAAGCTGGATGCTGTCCCATTATTGAGTGCTGACAATATGCTCAGTGTGGTACAGAACACAAAACAGATTAGAAATCTTCCCCAAGCAGATTACAATCAAACAACTAAATCCTCCTTGCCTGATTCCTGTGGATAGCCCCATTGGTTATTTGTCATGGTGTGTGTCTGAGTTCACAGAAATTGTGTTTTTTTGGCTTTGTTTATCACAATTTAGTTAAACCCTGATGCTGCACAGCTGTTGCCTTTCTCTCTATTACTCAGAGATTATCAAGACAATCTTGTAAACATACAGTTGCAGGTCTCAGTCAACTGATCATAGAATTGTGATTGTTGCTTAACACCTTGGGTAAAATCGATTTAGAGACCAAGCCCTGGTCTACACGGGGGGTGGGTGGGGTGGGTTAGGGTTAGTTGGACAAGTTATTGTCTCTGTGTGTCAATCAGTGCAGTGAGGATAACAATCCCTCCCCTCCTTTGTAAAGAGCCGTGCAAGAGTACAGTATTGCTACTTTGTAGGTGTGAGACGTTATCTGCCTCAGGCTGGAAGCTTTCTTCTAAGGAAGGGTCAGGGTTCATAGAATCCTAGAGTATCAGGGTTGGAAGGGACCTCAGGAGGTCATCTAGTCCAACCCCCTGCTCAAAGCAGGACCAATCCCCAGTTTTTGCCCCGATCCCTAAATGGCCCCCTCAAGGATTGAACTCACAACCCTGGGTTTAGCAGGCCAATGCTCAAACCGGTTGTCCCTCCCTGTTCCTAATGGACGTGAGTCTTGGGGATCCTCCCCACATATCTCAGCTTTCACCATCCTCTTCCGTTTGTATAGCTCATCAGTGACTGGAGAGGTTCCTTTTCAGTGCTGAGAAGCACTGCAGCCTGTAGAAGTAATGCCCATTGGAGGCCGCTCCTATAAACTTCAGTGCCCACTGGGTCAGTGTTCCCTCCCTGGTGTTGTTCCCGCCATACACCTGTACCCCACTGACCTGGTGAAGCGTGCCTGGGGTCAGGAACAGAACCCTGTCTCCCTCGCGGCAGTGCAGATCGCTGCCAAAATGCTACTTTTGCTTGTGTTTTGCATCCAGTTTAATAAATGTGGGAGAGTATCTGTCCCCAGCGTTGGAATTATTAGGAACACCATCCACTGCAGAGCATCTGTTGCTGAATACATGCAGGGACTCAGCATTAAATGGCTTATGGTATCCCAAAGAAAACACACACAGGTAGGACAGGAAGATGACATGTTATCAATACCCCTCAGAGGACTATAGAGTTAGAGATCTACAAGAGCAGAGGGTCAGTCCCTTTGCCAGAGCAGAATATAGCTCCTCAATAGAGGACTTACCAGATGTTCAACTGATCTTAGCCAAAGTTTTGGAACATGCTCTGAAGTTACCTCAAAGCCTCCTTTTACCATGAAAATAAGCCCAGCTCTCTTAACCTTGTGACTTCAGCATATCTGCTGAGGGGAAGGGAAGCCAAGAAGCAACAGAGTTGGGAGCAGAATGTGCTCATGGATTCCCCACGATCCAGGGGACTGTCCTTTGTATTCCCTATGGATCCAGTGGCCTCTAGAGCAGTGGTTCTCAAAGCTGGTCCACCTCTTGTTCAGGGAAAGCCCCTGGCACGCCAGACCGGTTTGTTTACCTGCTGCGTCCGCAGGTTCAGCCCATCGTGGCTCCCACTGGCCGCGGTTCGCTGCTCCAGGCCAATGGGGGCTGCGGGAAGGGCGGCCAGCATGTCCCTTGGCCCGCACCGCTTCCCACAGCCCCCATTGGCCTGGAGCAGTGAACCATGGCCAGTGGGAGCCGCTATCGGCCGAACCTGTGGACGCGGCAGGTAAACAAACCAGTCTGGTGCACCAGGGGCTTTCCCTGAACAAGCGGCAGACCGGCTTTGAGAACCACTGCTCTAGAGCCGTTCTTCAGGCTTTCCCTCCCTGACAACTAGAAAACGCCCACATGGCAAACCATACAGAATATCCATTGTAAGTATTCCAGCCCCATTGAGTGCCCTGTCACGGGGAAAGATCAAACCCCATACGCATCGCTACACCAGGGAATGGTAACGAAGTTCCCAGGTAGGTTCAGCTGCATTGGTATTAACTGAATTGGTGCCCTTGTGGAGAAGGTTCTCTGGCTCCAGCAGCTGTTTTTAGCACCATGTCAGGTAAATGTGCTCAGAGCATGTGGCTGGAAACAGCTGCTGGAGCCGGAGCCCTGTCCACACTAAGGCACCCAATGTAGCTGACACAGTACTGCTGCCCCAAGTAGTTTAAAAGTGGGGCTTATGGAAGTCAGGACACACTGGGGAACCCAGGAGTGGGGCTGGCTGGGATGTGGAGTTTTGAAATAATAAGTTAACTTTTGCCAGCTTTGTTCTGGAATCCATCATGCCCGAGAGTTCCTACTGCCCTTTGCAGCACCTACGTGTAAAGGTCACATGAAAGGTGGGATTTAAATGGTTGCAAACCCGACCGTTTTAAGGTATGAAGGTGCAATGGCAAAGTCCCTCAAAGCGGCCACTCAGAGGCTGGTAGTGCTCTAACACGGCAGCCGTGTTGCAGCAGAGCTAGTGAGAAAGGCGCTATATTAGTCCTCCACCCCTTCCTGGGTCTACAGGAGACCCAGGAATAGCTCTGGGAGGCGTTTCAAAGCATAATTAGGCCAACACAGAAGCATTTCCAGAAGCAACAGAGAAACAAACAACATATCTGAGCACTTGTGGTTCCTATATTCATTGTAGGGGAAACCATAATAAACACTGAGCAAGAAAATGTAATTGCTATGCAAAGCATTTCAGTAAATTACATTTTAAGAGATCTGCTGGCTTTTGTTAATTTTTAATCCAGTTATTAAGACAGACCCTTGCTGTTATTTAAGTGTAGGCTTTGCATTTATCCTCTGCCAACTCTCTGCTGTTACCATCCTTCTCTAATAGAGAGAAGTGCTAATTCGTACAACACCATCCATGTTGTTCAGTCAGCAATTGTCCTTGTACATAAACAGAAGACCTGGGCACTGTCTGTGATCACAAATTCAGCCTGTTGAACTGAATTGCCCTTAAACGCTGGGGTTTCTTACCATACATTCGTAGCTTGCACTGTTACCATAATATCTACTGTATAGGTCTTATGTACTGTCTATAACTGGATTTTATCAAAGGGCATCTTAAAAATAAGCTGTCAGGCAAACCTGGAATATCCCGTAAACAACGTATTTTTAATGTAATAAACTCCATCTCTAGATGCATTGTCTATGAAAATACCAATGAACTGCTGTCAGAAGCAGGGTGATGAGGGCCAAATTCACTACAATGGAGTTACAGCAGGGCAGAGTTTGGCCCAAGATGTTTCATTGCTTCTGTTCCTGCCATTGTGTCGCACAGAATCAAAGACATTTGAGGTGGAAGGGACCTATTAGATTGTCTCCCAGCAGACAACACAGGAGTGATCCCTGGATAGGATCGACTCTTGTTCAGCATCTTGCTCTGCCTCGCTTTCCAGAGGAGCAGCAACTCTAAATTTCATGATGAAAAGAGACTCTGAAACCCCTCCACATAAATCCAGCTCCTTAACTAGGATTTCGCCCACTGGCTACAGGAAGGTGAAACTTAACCAGCCTTTTGTTCATATTCTAGGCATAACATTCCAATAGGTCTGCACGCCAACCTGTCCGAGGGCTCTCCTGTCAGCAAGGCACTCAAGAAGAACTCCTCCCTGCTCAACAAAGACGGATTCTTCCACGGAAAGATGGGATTCAGGACAGTTCTAGCAAAAGGTCTCCTGAAAATGTCAGAGGTGGGAGAAAAAGCAGCTGACGCTACCCAAACACTTTCTATTGACATAACTTTCCCTAGAATCATTTTGCTTTATTACTCATCCATAGATCATGTGGAAAGCTTCTCGAGGTCAGAGCTCAGGGTGAGCTCCAGAATTAACATGGCCTGTGTTGGAGACTATTGTCTTGTAGTTGGAGCAGGAGCCTGGCAGGCAGGCGCTCTGGGTTCTACTCCTAGATCTGCCTTGTGACTATAAGCAAGTCACAGCGCTTTTCTGTGTCTCGGTTTCCCCACATGCGGCTATGTTATAACCGCTTACCTAAGTGGATGGGGTTTTACAGGAATTATTGTTTATAAGGTGTCCTGAAATCATTGCATGGGAAATGCAATAGAAGCACTTATTAGGATTAATTTGCCTGAAGAAAAACCGTTTGCTTCTGATAGTTATCAACTTGAAGATTCAGAGTATGTTAAACCCATTGGGTTGGTGCAAGAGGTTTTCATCTGTGTTCCAACAGGATTTTGGTAGCAAGTCAGAGAAGTTTTGTGGCTTCAATCTTGTCCCCAGTGACTCTTCTAGAACACAAAGCCACCACACAATTTAACATCTCTGGGTGGATCTTCAGGAGAGGCCCAGGAGCGTAGTAACGTGTGCTAAGGTGCATGGGTGGGTCAGGGTAGGAATCACCCACACAAGGGCTGGCGAAAGCCAAGAGCCTTCACTTCCCTGTTGTTTGTGAAGAGCTGCGCATTCAGCCACGGATAACCACATTCAAGGAGAGGCTTCCCTGCGAAGGTTGCACAGACTGAAAGGTCGGCAGTGCCTGCTTCAAAGAGCATACAGAGATGTTGGGCTCAGATTGTCAGAGCTGAATGCCTATTTCCCATTCACTTTAATGGGAACTGGAAACCCAGCTCCCTTAGGTGGCTTTGACAATCTCACTCTCCATGTATAGCCCCGCGCACACAGACCATGCTCTAGGGGCCTGATCCTAGAAAGCTAATGGGAACCCAGGGCCCTTGGCAATTACAGAGTAGAGTCCAGGGTTGGCTTTGCTGACAGTTGAGGGTGCTCAGCACCTCCGAGGAGCAGGCCCTACAAGAGTAATAATGGACGGTGTCGTGGATGGGGCGGGGTGTACTCCAGTGAATACCTTGTACCAGACATCTCCTATTCTCTGCACTAGTGACAACTCTCCCTCTCTCTCCCCTCCCCCCCCCACCGCCTGCTGTCTTCATTATTTAGGTGAAACAGGAGCTAACGGCACAAGTTGACCTCTTTCGTGAATTGACAGGTCATGTCCCTCATCACATGGACGGACACCAGCATGTTCATGTTCTCCCAGGTAGGGTGGTGGTGATATTCCTCCCAGCCCCCCAGAATTAAGGATAATTCTGCTTTGAGGGAACACCCCCCACACCACCCCCACTCTCGATTTGCTGAATGATCCTTCACACAAAGGTATTTGGTCAGGAACTATTGCATGAAATGTCACCAGCCAGCACGAGAGGAAATGATCCTTCCTGTGCCTGAATCAGCTGCCATTTAACTTCCCTTTCGCTGCCTCTAACATTGAGGATCTTCACGGTCCTAGAATGGCAGCTTCCCTTCCAGGGTTGACAGTTCAGAGCAGGGTTTTCCTCTACTAATTCCCTGCCCCTGTCACAGTTGGAGTCAAGCGGGGTACGGGCAGCTGACTGGCCATTCTGAAAGTCAGAGCGTTAAAATGCTGTTGGGGGAGGTTTTTGTTCTTAAAATTGTTTTAATTTTGTCAATAACTGGGTGTTTCTTTCCCCCGCATTTTATTAGCATCAGACATTTGAGATGATTGTGCTTAAAGGCATCATGACATGAGAAGAAGAGACCCTTTAATCCTTTGGGGGGAGGGATGGGGCAGGATGTACAGAAATACAAATGGCAGTTAGGCGACTGACTACATTTTGTGCCTTTGAACATGTTCCCTTCTGCCCCCGGATATCTGTGCTGGGCTCTCCTTAAATGGCAAGGCTCTCTGGCCTCTGCTATGCAGGAGATCTGACTAGCTGATCATGAGGGTCCCTTCTGGCCTTAAATGCTCTGAATCTATGAATCATTCTGACTCCCTGCCCAAACCAGCAGTTGTTTTGCTGCCATTCACTGCAGCTTTCTGATCTCCGCAGCACATTTCTTATAATTAAGTAGCAGGAATTGCACACAATACATTTAGGGCTCCTACGTTTCTCCCTCTCTGCTGGGCACAGAGGGGAGCAAGCGGGTGGAGAAGGATCGGGGAGAGATTTGTGGGTGGGAGGAAGGAAGCTTGCTATACCATCCTATGCCCCTTCCTGTCACATACATGCAGTGCAGAGGTCTGTGTTCAAAGAGGCAGGTGGTCAGTCCAGTCAGAAAGGAGTCGGGAAGACATTTTATGCTGCATGTTTCCCAGACACGTCTGGATAATAGATGCTGAAAACACCCAGGGAAATTCAAGCTTCTGAGCGGAGGGTGGAGATTTCCCTGGCTTCCCTTCCAACAGAACAACTCAAATGCTGCCTGTTAATACTTAATTATAATAACAAAGAGCAATAAAGATAAGATTTAATTATAATAGGAAGAACTGATCAAATTACGCTTCCAAGCGGCCCAGGCCTGGTGAGAGAAGTGGTTGTACTGATCACACTATCGTAGGAAGATTTTGTGCAGCAGTAGGAGGTGCCAAAGCTCCTGAAGTGCTAACACCCGAGCTTCGCATGCAAACACCCAGAAGTATATCATGCACTTTGGGAGGTTTCAGCCAAGCTGTTTATCCACCATAGCTGTGGTGCTGGCCTCAGGGAGCAGTAAATGGAGTATAGCTGCTGACAAGACTGGAGAGGTTTCCGCTTCTGCCAGTCTCCCAGGACAACAGTAATTGATCAGCTGAGCCTCACTTTAAGGTGTACATTGGGAGATCTGGCAGTGGGCCACAGAGCTGCTATTTCTAGGATGAGGAATTTGAAGCCCCAGCTTCAGAGCAGTTCAGGCCCCACTCTTCCAGCAAGTCTCTGAGAATCACAGGGCCTGACTGGAGTCACCTTTCACCCGTCAGCAGAGATTCAGATAGAGACAGAGCCTCAGATAGAGACAGAGCCTCATTCTAGGTCAATCAGCTCATTGCAGCAAGAGAAAACTTCACTGGAAGCTGGTGATTTTAGAGCAACTCGGTGAAATTGACACATAAAGGTGCACTCAGAGCCAACTTCTATTACCAGGGTCATGATGTATGTGAGTCACAGTAGCTCAGGATGGATACATCCTGAAGAGCCTACACTGCAAAATCCCATGTTAGCAGATCATATTAAAGCTGATGATGTCTTCAAGTACAAACAGCCCCTAATGCCAATAATGCTTTGTATTTGTGGAGCACTTTCCATCCAGAGATCTCAGTGTGCTTTATGAAGGTGGGGGAGTAGCTTTGTTTCCATTTTACAAATGGGATCAGTGGGGCACAGCCAGTGCACTGGAACCCTTTTAATAGTGGGGATGCTGAAAGCCAGTCCCTTTACCCCTGTCCGGGCCTCCCTCCGCCCTGCAGCTAGGACCGGGAGCAGTGCCATGTCTCTGGGAGTGGGAGACCCAGACAGGGGTAAAAGTCTGGGAGTGGGCATGGGGCCAGGAGCAGAGCCCTGGGCACAGGGCCTACAGCTGGCACCCCGTGTGCAGGGCCAGTAGCAGAGCTCCGGCTGTGGAGTAATTTTACCAGGTGCTGATGGGATTCTTTGGACACTGTGCTTTGTGGGTGGGAGGGAGGTAAAGGGAGAGGGTCTTGGGACGCCCCACAGGTGAAGACCCTTTAAGGGGGAGAAAGGCTATGTGGAATTATATTTTTCAATTGAAAGGAAAAGGGGAGCTGATTTCCTAGTTACCTAATTTCTACCTGTAAATTCTCTCTGGCTTTTCTTGTAGAGGTTAGACGTGTGTTTGCCCAGGTGTTAGAAGAGTATGGGATCAAGTATACACGTGTGCCAATAGAACCAGGCCTTCACAGCTGTGCATGGATAGAGCCACCTCTAATGGACTTTTATCTGGGAGTGGAAAAAGATTCCCTTGACACAGTAGATGTGTTTACAAGACATGGAATAAGGTAAGACAGACACACCCATCACATATATACATTAAAGAACTCAGATTTTACCAGGTCTTGATGTTCTTCATCTTCCCACGCAGAACATTACAGAAAGAGAGAGCAGGCCTTCTCCTACCTCAAAGGGACAGTTTCTGTCATGGTTTGTGTGTCCTTTGGACTCAAGGGCACAGAGATAAACACTAGGTTAACTTATAGGAAACACCATCTTGAATCAGGTAATTGGCCTGCAGCTGCTGCTGATTTATAGCCTCCCACAGCACCAAGTGGTGGTAGACATGCGGCACTGCAGTCTCCCACTGAGACATGAGGGAAAGTGTAAATACCAACTTCTGTTTGCAGTGCTGTAGCCATGTCAGTCCCAGGATAGGAGAGAGACAAGGTGGGTGAGGTCATATCTTTCATTGGACTAGCCCTCTGTTGATGAGAGAAACAAGCTTTCAGCTTCAGGACCTGAAGAAGAGCTCTGTGTGACCTCTCTCTCACCAACAGAGGTTGATCCAATAAAAGATATGACCTCACCCCCCTTGTCTCTCTGACTTCTGTTTGTTCATGTCTGTTTTACTTCCACTTCTCCATCTAGGCTCCTGTTGGCCAAAGGGGCAAACTGTGATAAAACAAACACATGCAAAAAAAACTATAGCAGAGAGGTGGAGGGAGACAAAATGGCTGAAGCCAAAGGGAAGCAGAGCAAGACCCATGAAACTGATCTCTAGCATCTGTGCAGGCCGTTCAAACCAGACTTCTTAAAGTGCTCCAGCCATGACTTTGTATAATTGGTATGACCCTATGTTTATTGTGTAGTAATGGTGGTTTTGTCAAATTTCATCAGTTTACAATTAAAAAGACTGAGTTGCTGTCAGTCCTGCAAACTCAGCCTGAAATCTGAAAGTCACATTGGGGTCTTGCCTGCTTATGCACCATTCGCAGTAATACAGATTAAAGCAGCCACTCACACGACATTCTGGTGCTTCCGGGAGCAGCGTGGGCCCACCCCTGCTGGCATGACCTCATGCGTCCAGTGCGTGAGGTCACACCACACAGAGGAGGCTCCATCTTTAAGAGCTTGCTGCCCTGGCCCCATCAGCATAATCTTGTACAAATGGTGCATTCAAGGTCATGCCACACAGGGGTGCTATTTTTAAGAGCTGGAGGGGGCGGAGCAGAATCCCTCAGCCAATACCGAACAAAACCTCATCCAGTTTTGTCCCAGTACCAGACAGGGGACAAACCTTTGAAAAAGAGGACTGTCCAGTTTAACACCAGACAAGTGGCCTTCCTAGGCCAAGTTCTGTCCTCAGTTATACCTGGGAACTTTATTGTATTCTAATTCTGCACTCCCTTACACACATCGAACCCGTTTGGGATTGCACAGGTGAAACAAGAGTTTGGCCCTGCAGCTGGAACATAGTCAACAATTCTGTTGCGAATGCACAAGAATGCATTGCCTCTGGCTCCCTGCCTCTTGGGTTTGTTGGCTCTTCAGTACTAACTGTAGTAAAACCCTGTAATTTTGTCCCTAAAGTAAGCAAGCATGTCTCTGCTGTGCACGGGGGGCAGATCTGTTAGCAAGGTTTCCCATTTTAGAGTCAAATTTAAGCTATTAGAGGTAACTATAACCTGAAACTATGATTTACTCATTTTAAAAAAATGAAACTTTCAATAAAAACACACTATTTTCATGTCTAGTAGTAAACAATATCCTGCATGGTCACCACCCTTCCTCCCCACATTCTAAGGTGGGTCTACAGCCACAGGGCCCCAGCAAGAGCCGTACCATGACACATTTAAACATTCTCCAACCAAAACAGTGGGACTAGGGTTGACTTCATCGGGGCTCTCTGTGGGAGCAGGGTCCTCCCACACCGAACAGCCTGCAGGAATGGAGCCTTTGTTCAAAAACTGCTGTGTAAAATGCCGGTGCTCTGTGTTGGCGTATGCTAATAATGAAAGGAGGAGTTATCCTGTTCAGTGGTAGTTGTATTTGATTTTATTTTGTATTAAATATTTACACTAACAAAAGATCATGTGAAATTAACTTTTTTTTGAGAGTCTAAGGCTACAGCTAAGTTTCATGCCTTTTGTTCATATTAATTTTTGTATCCTCCCCCCAACAGGTGGGCTGACATTTATATCGGTTTGAGCACCATGGGCAAAAGCATGTCTGTCAGCAACATTCAGAGCGCCATTGATACTGCCGTGGCGGCTTCTGCCACCAAGGAAAACTCTCTGATGACTCAATTTTCACCTCAACATCAGCAAAGCAGAACAGTCACAATTGAACTGATGGTACATCCAGGGTACCCCACTATTCCACCTGTTGGCGGCTGTGGAGAAGGACCGGATGATTTTTCACAGTCATGGGAACGCTTGCATGAACTCCAAACATTAATGAATCCAGAGTTGCAAAGCTATTACAAAACAAGGAACATTCAACTTTGTGCATTTAAAGATCTTTAAGCAAGAGAAGCTAAATATAGCTTGTGGCGGGGGGGTGGGGGATCTGTCGCTGATCGTATACCTCTCGTTAACGCAGAAGGGAACTGTGAATGGACTGGCAGCAGCCTATATTTACACTAATTTGAAATACCTGGACTCTCCAAAGCACCTAGCAGCAATATCCCAGCCTGTATCTCTCTCATTGTCATCAGAGTTGTAAAACACCCCAGCTGATTGGAAAGCGATGGATTTCCTGTGTGTAACATATTCACGCTCCACCCCAAAATTTAACTTGAAAGCCAAGGCCCAACTGACAGACTAACAATTAATCAGTTCCTGCAGATGCTGCAATAGCAGATCCACACACGGCTGACAATCACACATCAACTTTTGGAAGATTTTGTGTGTATGAGGTGGCAGCGATTAGTTGCAAAAAGATACATAGCCCAGACTCAGCTGGCCCGGGGAGGCTGATTTTTTGTCAGCCTAGTAGCTTTGAGCATTCCCCTTTTTAAAGTAGTTAAATAGTCAGAAATTACTGTATTTTTCTTTCATTTTTTTACTGTTGCAGCTTTACTCATGCCTACAGAAAAGGAATGGTCACTGCAGGCCTTTTTTTTTTTTTTCACTAAAAGTAATCAACTCATGCTATTAGCCTTCTGCTGCCTTCAATCATACTCCACACAAGTAGCTGGATGCAGAGTTACTGTTCTATTTAAGTAGGCTCTAGGCATTACGCAGTCGAAAGAAAGTCATTTTAATGACAGCACTTCCAGACAGGCTTTTTAGATGACTTTACAAGAACAGGTTTCAGAGGAACAGCCGTGTTAGTCTGTATTCGCAAAAAGAAAAGGAGTACTTGTGGCACCTTAGAGACTAACCAATTTATTTGAGCATGAGCTTTCGTGAGCTACAGCTCACTTCATCACTCTGTATCTGTACAAGTTTTTTCATGCAGTTGATAGATTTCCACTCCATACGGCTAAATGCAGTGCCTTGCATAATGACAGGTTTCAGAGGAACAGCCGTGTTAGTTTGTATTCGCAAAAAGAAAAGGAGTACTTGTGGCACCTTAGAGGCTAACCAATTTATTTGAGCATGAGCTTTCGTGAGCTACGAAGGTGCCACAAGTACTCCTTTTCTTTTTGCGAATACAGACTAACACGGCTGTTCCTCTGAAACCTGTCATTATGCAAGGCACTGCATTTAGCCGTATGGAGTGGAAATCTATCAACTGCATGAAAAAACTTGTACAGATACAGTGATGAAGTGAGCTGTAGCTCACGAAAGCTCATGCTCAAATAAATTGGTTAGTCTCTAAGGTGCCACAAGTACTCCTTTTCTTTTTACAAGAACAGCAACCATTGATCCATTAGATAGTTCATGAAGAATGTTACCTGTAAAAATCCTACCATCGCCTGTCAATACAGCATACTCTTCCCTTTCATGAGCTAGTTCCTGTGATGGCCACTTACTGTAAACATGAAGATAGTCTACGGTCTAGAGGGAGTAATGACAATGAGAAGGGCAAAACAAAACTCTGATTATCATCAGTGCTTTCTAATTTCTCCAGTTCCTGGCACCATTTGCTACAGTTCTACTACAGGTCAGTTTTCATTCATCTAGTACGTTCTGAAAAATCCTCCTTGAGGTATGTTTCAGAGTAACAGCCGTGTTAGTCTGTATTCGCAAAAAGAAAAGGAGGACTTGTGGCACCTTAGAGTCTAACAAATTTATTTGAGCATAAGCTTTCGTGAGCTACATGCATCCGACGAAGTGAGCTGTAGCTCACGAAAGCTTATGCTCAAATAAATTGGTTAGTCTCTGGTGCCACAAGTCCTCCTTTTCTCCTTGAGGTATGAGATTTTTCTAAGCTTAGTGAATCCAAAGTGTAGTTTAATGTGTCAGTGTTGTTCCGCCATCTTGGATTTATAAAGAGATGGAAAAATGCACTTCATCCCAGCCTGACCAGAATTTTTCCCTTTAGACAACGCAAACCTCATTTTAGCACAATGCGTTTATTTTTATAAAGTCTTAACTGTTTGAAGCATAAACTGTAGAAAAATCAAAGTCTACAACTGCCCAGTCATACCAGGGCTGTGTGCTCAGAGGCCATAATTTTTTCCCATGATTAACAGGACCTAGTTGGCCTTGGGTTCCTAACCAACTGGGAACTTTCTTTGTGTAAGGGGAAAAAACCCAAACAAAACTAACATTAATGCACTATTAAGATTGCTATATCAAGCACCTTTCAGGGCAATTCCATAAATTTAGATTATACCACAATATTAATTCCAGATTTACAATCTGCATTGTAATATGTACATGATGTACAATGTGGGTGAGGCAAAATTACAAAAGAAACCAATTTCTGGAAGTGCTCGATATGTCAAACAACTTTACATTAATACCAGTCTTTACATTTAGTGGTAAAGTTTCCAGGTTACTGATTGTGATAAAGTAGAATAAAAGAACAAGGAATGGAAGCGTTGCACTCAGCCATGAAAGAATGAGATTGTAAAAGTGCTGTTAGAAGTATGAGTGCCACCTAGTGTTTGATTATATGGTTTTCATGTGCAGTAATATGCCTGGAGGCACTGTGGATCATCGAATACGGGATCGCAGATTTTTACACATTACCTTATTACATAATTTTTAACCTTTGATTTATTCTCATGAGTACTTACTATGAATTTTCTTTGATCACACAATCATCAGAACATCTTCTCTTTTCTACTGTTTGTGCTCATTTTCTGCTGCCTTCACCTGCACTGAACACTGTGAAATCAGCGTGAGTGGCCTTAACCGATTCAGTTCTGTACTGTGAATATTAGATAATTTTGTAAATGTCCATCTTTTTAAATAAATAGGACAAAAACAGGATTTTAACAGTCAAATGAATTGAAAGCACTTTCAGGTGGAAGTGTGAGTAAAGAACTCCTCATTTTAAGTACATGGACTTTTAGCTGAACTATTTTTATGTAAATAGGGAAATGATAAAGTGCTCTGGGAGAGTCTTGAGAGATATGAAGTTCACAAGAAGAATACTCAACAAACCAATGATAAGCTTTCCCTGTATACAGATATTTTCAAAATTCAGTCTGTCTAAAAATAAATCATGCCACAAAGCCTTTGAGAGCCTTTTTATTACAGAGAGCAGAATGGAATTGCAGAAAGCCTACACCAATACTCTTGGGTGTATCGTTTCACCAGGATGCTGTAGTTTGGGGTTTTAAACTGGATGTTTAGAACTGAGCATGGCTTAGAGAACCAGATAGGACAAGAGCTTGAATTCCTGAGTTAACACAGGACTGGCTTAGTACTCTTCATTTTCTACTCCCACTTCAACCATACATTACACATACTTATTTGGTCTGTATCTTTTGCAAAGAGAGTCACCTATAAGTAAAAGCTACTACTTGTGTTTCACATCTTGTGGTTTGGGTACTGGACTATAAAGAAAGCAAGAAGAGAACTGAGATTAATATTTTCTTCCACCTAACCCCTACACATAAAATTAGATAATAGGCACGACCTTGCTATAGGCTGATGTGAATTTGAACTGCAGTTCCTGGAATTATCCAACCTCTTCAGTTCCCTTTCAGTGGTATCTAATGGCACCAATTCACATGTATGCAGCATTTATCCTGAGAGGTTTACAATCAGAAGGTATATTCACTTTTATATAGAAACAAGAGTGACAAACAGGTGCTACAGTTTTTATAAATATGAAAGGATAATTTGGGCAATGGCAAGTTTCCATGCTAACAGACGTGATCAAGAGGAGAGAAAAAACAGTGGGCCATTTAGGTATCTGTTGCAGAAGTTACACACACTTCAGTTTGACAGATAATTTGGCTTTTTTTTTTTTTTTATTATGAATCAGTGAGCGTGAATGAAACAAAATCAGTATGAACTTTCTGCAAATGAAGACACAAAGATGAGAAAATTTGGTAATAGACAGTGCTCTCACCAAGCCTGAAAACACTTAGGAAATGCAAGTTTCCTTAAATAAGGTGACCACGGTTTAACTTTATTTACCTGCCAAAGAATCTGTCTAAGAATACTTAAACATGAAAGTTCTTAAGGTCCCTCACTTTTAAAATGTTTTACTTTTCAACAAAGGTACTGGGCTGTCATTCTTTATGCTAAATTCTGAATCAAAGCTGGATCTAGATAAAAAGGGCTGGGCAGAAAAGACCGGAAACATACAAGACATTAAAACCTAAAGGGTCTCTACTGCTCCCTAGACACACAAAAGTCCTGAAACATTGCAAAGACAGAGGCTGTACTAATGCTGATCGTAGGAGTACAAATAACCATCTGGGTGTGAAGAATTTACTAATACAGCTTCCTGCACATCAAAATGATATGCACTCCTAATTTCTGGAAATCAACCTGCTTGTTCAATAAGATATCAAAATTCTAATGATTGGGAAGAGAAGGCGGTTTGTGTGGCTATGACCTCACTTTAGATTTAGGGGGAAAAAACAGGTAGTTAAAAAATATGAAAAACAGATTATAAAGGGTACTGAGTCCTGAACAGTCCTTTTTTCTGAGCAGGCATGCCTTGGATTGAAGGGAAAATAACTTATTCAGGTAAAAATAAGATAGGAGGGAGTGTTACTTTAAATACTCATTGAATCATCTAACTCAAGCATAGTATATTATTTCTTACAGATATTTATGAACAGTACTAGTGAAATGTATTCTAGTTATTAGTTTATTGCTTAATGCTATTCTCATACCATTTTCAAAAAAAGAATCATACAATAATTGGGGGGGGAGGGGTTTGCCATCCCAAAAAATACAGATGGTTTCATAATACATTTTGATGGAAAGATGTACTCAAATGATTAGCCGTGGTGTCAGATTTAGCTTTTAATTTCAAAATTAACATTTCCAAAAAGTATTGATTTTTAATTCAAACACAGTTTGTTACTTTGGTACCTATTGGTCCCCAATTTCTGAAACTCTTCTAAAGTGGTTGAAATGCTGTTCTGTGCAATTTTTTCCTAGCTAGTCTGCATAGATATTAAGAATTAAAGTGAAAGAACTTCATAATCACATTCCACTATTCATTTGCGACAGAATTTTTTTTTTTTCAGTTTTCCGAAACCAGCACATAAGTCATATTTTAATTCAATCACGCACACAAAACTTGGGTTTCCCCATTTAATAAACATTATTGTGGTAACATCAGCCAGATTTACATAAGACCTAGGCTTTGTTTCTGATTGTTTTTGTGGGGGGGTTGTTTTTGTTTATTATGTTACAAACTGAAGTTAAGGGGAACTTGCAACCTAAGTTCCACAAAGAACAGTGCAACATCTGAAGAGAAAAGTAAACAGAACTACCAAACATTCAACCATTTTCTGTCAGGACAGGAATATATGTTTTCTAAGACATCAGTTTGGGGGAAGAAAATTAAATGAAAAATTAAATGAACGCAAGATAGTGGGAACTGCAAGGGAAAATAAGAAATAGCCACAACCTTTTGAATTTTAAGGGCAGAATATAAGTAAGATATTTTTGATAAATTCTGACAAGAAAAAGAAACAGCATCCTTTAAAGTATACTGAAGCAGTGATTTTTAAACAAAGAAAGCAGAACTAGAACATCTTAAATGTTTAATCCTTTCTTTACAGGTTACCTAGACCACTTTTGATTAAGAAAACTGTAGAAAGTTAGTAACAGCCACAAGTTAACACCAAAAGGTGGCACTTGTCAATTTTCCATAGAGTCCTGCTTTGTGGTGTGTCTGAAATGCACTGCTCCGGATCTTCTAACACACATTGCTGACATCAATTGTGTCAGATTTTAGTCCACTGGTCGCTTTTCACCATATTTCTTTGTAAACTCTTCAGCGTTCTTACAGAATTTTTTACGGTCCTTAGAGTATTCTTCAGCTAGGTCAGCCCGAAGGGGGTGCTCGGGCTGTGGGTCATTCACCAGTGCTATGAGGGACTGGATTACTGTCAAAAGAAGTACAAGTACTGTCAGTGACTTGAACATTTAATTTTTAAATAGCCAAAATGTAAGAGTGATGCACTAAAAATAAGAGTTTAAATGGTGTTAAAGAATGTCCCTATAAATCTGTATGCTTTCCAAAGACAGACCAATACATTGTATGAACAAGTACATAGCAACCGCACGCAGTTCAAAATTTTAGGTTGGTAGTGATTCTGAATTCATAATTCATCTCAAGAAGGGAAAAACTGGAAGTTGACACTAGAAAACTAATAGACAAATCCCATACAGCTCAAACTGCATTCCAGATTTTCTGGCTAAGTAACTGGCGCGACTGATGAAACATATTTTATCTAGCTGTATATGGAAGAAACTACCATTGTTACAAACAACTGGTCTAAAATGAATACAATAAATTGGATATTCTCTCATTTCCTGAAACAATTTCTACCATTACTCCAACATGAACTGCCAAATATACCTGCTGGTGAAGATATACTGGATGAACAAACTGGTAATACTTCAGGGTGATTCTCACCCCAATATTCATGACCATGCTCTAAAAACGTCAATGTTCTTCATGAGAAATGTCTGTCTTAACCACATTAACCTAAACTAGACTCAGCACTCAAATTATGGACTTGGCAAACTGCTGTGAAATCTAAAGCAACTTTGTTTTTTATGTTCCTTTGGCCATTAGGAACTAATTAGCTAAACTGACAGGCTGCAGCAATCACAAATTCTCATACTGTACTACACGGTGTGCAGTCATTGAAAGGAATATGCACAAATGGAAGCTAGGTTATCTGCGATAAGTATCTTAGATCTACAGAAAATAGGTGTGTAGAAAAAAACAGGAGTTCACTGTCTGACGTTCATTCATCATACCCCAATCCAGTCAGATTTCAGGGTCTCAAACAATATACAGCATTGCTCCCCTGCTTTTCAGGCAACTATGCCAAAACTTTATTAACTTAATATTTTCCACACTGGTAACCAGCTGTCATATGGAATGGAAAGCAGCTCTCTGGAATGTTCGGGTATAAAAATCATTTAAAGGAAGTTTCCCTCCCTCAACACCACAGTTGCTTGATAAATATAGTACTTGTAGAAGAGGGAAGTCTCTACTATAGTCTCTACTACAGCACTGAAATGCGCTACAGACTTTTGTAACATGTTGCAAAGTCTGTAGCAAAATTCAAGGGGCATGGTTAACGCACAGTTCAGTCTCATTAATGCTATAAAGATGAACCATATTATAATCTTGTGGGAGGATAACTGTTTGGACATGTTTTTGAGAGTTTGGAATGGCCTCAAATCAGGCTACAAATTACTGTTCTCCTGCAGGCATATCATCTTCCTTCTCCATACTTCCCAACTTTAAATGCACTCATATTTCCCCATGCTCAACTCCACAACAGTGTCTCAGCAGATGAGGATTTGGACTCTGTTCATCACTCGGGCATTTATCACATCATTTCAGAGTTCACCAAAATGGTAACTAGAATACTACATTCAGGTGCTTCTGCCAGAGGGTCTAATGTATTGCATTCACATCACTCACCCATCTGGGAGCGAGGAACATAGCTCGAGACCAAAACTTGGATCCCAGTAGGATAACCTATTCCTCTACTTCTAAGGTAGGGGCTGGCTTACATGTGCTTATCTTAAACTAGAGTTGTTTAAATAAAGTAGTGAAATCAGCCAATATCAACACAATTGACTTATGAGACAGCTGCATCTGAGAGCTGCCACCATACTAAGCCAAATATCAACACTAGAGTATGCCACAGCTCCTCTTTCACAGACATTACATAATTAAATGAAAAAAATATTACAGCAATATTTAACACACACAAGTCAGGCCCTAAAATAGTATTAAGATGAGTTAACAGTAATGCAATCACAATGCACATGTATCTTTTTAATATTAAGTGGCTGTAACCTTAAAATGTAGTATAGCCTTAAGAGGTGCATTTGGTATATGAAAGGTGTGATGAGTTGAGACCCCTAAACTTTCCTTTTTCCTGACATTTGTGTGTTTAAAGCTATCATGATACTGCATTGAGTGATGCTGCATTTTTCCCTTTGGTTCCTGCAGACTTTAAAAGTCATATCTTGCAGCACAGCATGGGGATGAGGAAGAGTGCAGGGGACTGGACTAGATGATCGAGGTCCCTTCTAGTCTTACGGTAAGAGGAATGTGCATGTCAGCCAGACTGGCAATATTTGGTTGCAGACAGTTTTATACAAGGCTGGGGCAACAAGCAGTGAATTCACATTGTGAAGACTCTTTGCCATTGCAAGAGAGAAACTGAATTTTTAAACACAGCGTAAACTTGCAAAATGCAGCAAAAATCAGCAATGTTTTTTCACCCAGGATTTTTCCAGATTCCTGATTTTAAGGCAGTTTTATTTTTCCCCTTGTTTATTTTAAAAAGAGGATTTTGCTATTTTCAATTATTAGTATCAGCTGAAGCTGCAAAGCAAAGCCCAGGTGTTAGGCCAAGTAGAGAGACTGTATAGTTCTCCTTTTACTCTTCTGTACCAGACACACTCTGAAGCACCATTTTAAGTTTTTAGCAGATGCACAGTCCCAACTTAAATTTTCCCCAAAATTTGGCTAAAGGGCTATTCCTCCTGGAGGACTCACCATGTGATAGATTTGGTGGTTTTTATTTGGCTATTTAAGTTACTGGTGGGCAAAAATACTTCAATTAGTTTCCTAAATCCTTCTCTGGGCTGAGATCAGACATAGTATTAGGAAGTTATGAGTATATGGAAGTGAAAAGGGGAGGTCAGAGATGTAAGGGTTTTCATGGACATCCATATTAACTATAGTATTTGTTTATTGTCAACACATAGTTCACAGCGAGAAACTGACAGATGGGGACTAGGAGAAGGGAAATTTTTGGTCAAGGATACCTGCACAGACTCTGCCTCCTACATAAAAAAAAGCTCTTCGTGGTCACTAAAGCTCTGATGAAATATAGAATCTCTCTATTATTAATTTGGGTTTATAACACTAAAAAAAGCCCATACAAAAAAGGAGCTCCCTAACAATAGTTATACTTACAATAGTCACCCAGCAGCATTCAATACCAATATATAAACCAATTAGCTCAGCCAGCCAGCATCAAACAGAGACAAATTCTCAGCCTGACAATAAATGGAAATAGAAAAGTCCCTCAAACCCAACCGTACCCTAAAATGTTTAAGGTCTTATCCAAGAGACCTCCACACTAAGTCTCAGAGTACTCAATTTATCATCTTTTAAGAACTAAGAGAGGAGCCATCTTTGTTAGGATTTGAATCTGTCGTTCTATGGTTTCCAGGTATTTCAAACCTGACGCTCTGATCATCAGTGATGGAGCTCCACAGCAACACATGCTAAGTCATGGCATTATCCTAACGTATCACTGAAGATCAACCACCACTGATTCACTACATTCCCAGAGGGGGTACTCCATTGCACAAACCTACAGACAACAGATACCTTGGGATAATACCAAGCATCCCTTGGCTTTAACCAACACAGTTACTTGAGATTAAGTTCACCATACACAGTGTCTTACCTTGGTCAGTTTTGGTTGCTGGCTTCCAGTTTTCAGCACTAATTACTGGCAGACAAACCTGCCCCTTTTCATCGATGTTAGGGTGATAGATCTTTGTTTTAAATGTAATCTTAGGAGGTTTGAATGGATACTCTGCTGGAAAGTTGATTTCGATTCTGAAGGCTCCCTTATCATATGGAGGATTGTCCTGCAAATGAAAAGACAGAACGTTACGGGATTTAAGACATCAGAAGAGATACACGGGAAGGGACTGTGTGCTCAGTCTTTTGAATGGTCCATGTTTAAGATACACCTGTTGTCTGTATAGGCCTTCAAGTCCATTTACATGTCTAGATTTAGGTTTATGTGCCAGAAAATATCAAAACCATAATATTCTTTTGCAAAGGGGTAATAGTGTTTTGTCAGTATTTGTATTTACCTTGAAAGGAGAAAAAAAGCCATGCATGTTATGGCAGCACTGAGGGGTGGCTGACATTTCTACTTGGTGAAAGCAGAACTTTGTGACATTGATAAAGAGGCCTCCAATCTCACAACTGTTAGTTATTCCCAATTTCACAAAGGTTTTCGAGTCCTTTCTTAGATACCCGTTTTCTTCCTCAAGTTTTCAGTTTCTGTCTCTAAACCTAGTTATTTCATTTCTCCCAACATGGTGGTACAAACAGAGCAATTTGACTTGTCAGGTTTCCCTCTATGTTCTGAGAGAATCTTTTTGCTTTAGCTGACTGCATAAAATCTGCTGATCATTCATTTTTTTCCTGCATCTGCTGATGAGAACACTGAATTCATGTGCAGTTTCGGGTGCTTTTCATCAGATCATATTGGGAGGAGTACAATAAGAGGACTATGAAAGTAGGGAGAGTGAAACTGAACAAGACAATGCTCAGAAACTGACAGCAACTGCAGCTAGACACAGTAGTCCTAGTTTCAAAAATTATTTTGAGAAACCCAGAAGAAAAATCAACTATTGATATTTTTACAGTTTATGAAAATATAACATTTTATACTGCAAACAATAATTCCAGCATGAAAAACTACTCAGGATATTGGGGAAAGGGAGATTCAGAATAGCCGGAAGTGAGTTTTTACTTAGTGTACGGTTTAACTTCCCCCACCTAGCAGCCAGTCAGTCCAATCCCTTTAATCAAAACCATTTTAGAAATTAAAAATGAGCTCTCCAGTATTAGCATCTTTAGGGAAAGAACAACACTCTACAGGGAAAGGAAAATAGTATTAAACCTATGGGGAGAGATTCTGTGTTGTCCTCGAAGACAGAAAAGAACTCAAAAGCTAGGATGTGGGGTGGTGAAGATGCCTTTAAACCACTTTACATCCATCCAGTTTTCTCAAGTGACCCTGGCATAATTTAGTCAGCCTTGGAAGCCTGTTTAACTTACAACAGCGTGCCCTACGAGCCGTACTGCTACCTGGAATCTCTGCAACACTTCATACTGAGGCTTCACCCTGGCCCAGATACACTGTCGAGTCAGGGCTTACAAATCTTTCACAGATCCTGTGCTGGCCAGATCCTGGGCTTTTACAGCTACTTTATACAGCTATAACCCTTATTCCCAGCACAAGAGGTCAGAGCAGGGGTAAGGATCTGACTCAAGAAGCTGAATTACAAGATTGCATGCAAAGGGTTGTTCATCACTTATACTTGAACATGAATGACTGTAATGCTCACTTTGAATGTTTGCGCTACACCTTTCACTCCCCAAAAGGCCATCCATTGTGACCAGTATTTAAAAGGAAGATTCAGTTTATGATAAATCAAATGTATTTTACAAGGGCACAAGGAGTCTGATGTTCTTTTATGTTTCATATTTTGGTGTTCTTTTATATTTCATATTTTGAAACTGAAACAAATATAGTATAGAAATTCAATGACATGCATAAATTTGTTTCAATGTATAGAATACGAAACCATGTTATCCTGCAAGGTTTTTTTTTAAATTAATGTCCTGTTATAAATCATGTAAAACAAGCAATATAAAAAAAATCTGACACAAATCTGTAGAGGAAAAACCCAAGATAACAAGCTGTCTTTGACTTGTTTCATAACCGGGTGACTGCTTATTCCTTTAAACAATGTTTTAGAGACAAATATAGCAGGCTGAGCTACTTCTAGAACTGTATCCTCCACAACAACCTTAACTGAGCATTACACAAAATATCACTCAATAAGCCTGCCTACCGCATATGCCAGATAATTTCTCAATTGTACATCAAGCATCACTTTTACAAAAGCTGTGGAGAGGGGTTGGCCAGAAGGGAGATTAAAAATATAGAACTGGACAATCAATAACTAGCCAAAGCTAGTTGAAATACTGATAATTTGTTGTTTTTAAAAAATCCTTGTCAGCACTTTTAAAAAATACATATACCTGGTACTTCAAAAGCAAATTTAACATCAAAAAGCTTTCATCTGTACCCAGATTATGTCTGCTGATTTAAAAAAAAAAGTTTACTCAGTGTGACAGCTGAATTTCAGACAATTCTAGACCAGTGAAGCAAAGAAAGGAGAGGATTATTATTTGTATTGTGTCCTCCCTTTAAATAATGACCCAAGGTGCTTTTTAAATATGTACAAAAACATAAGATCCTTAATACATGTAGATTCAGCGACAAAACGTTATTTTAAAATAATTTCCTCATAATAATGCCAAAACAGGAGCTCAAAGTTCCGTTTCTCCTGCAAAAGCACATAACAAAAACCTAAAGCGGTCTTTGGGATGCAGCTCCCAATGCTGTTTTTGGTGTTTGTGATGTCATGAATTTGGAATACTTTTCTCGGCAAAGTTCAAGTGTTGATGAGCAGAAATCTTTGTTTTAAACAAACACCTCATTTTTAAAGCTACATATTTTCTGTTAATTTTTTTATTTTTTTAAGATCAAACATTTTGAGGGTTTTGGTTTTTTTATTTTTTTTATTTTTTAAGAAATAGATCACCATAAAATGTTTTTCTTTAAAAAGAAAAGTACACTCTCAGCTTTAGGAAGAATGCCAAAGCAGTAAAATGCTGTACAAGAACCATAAACAGTGTTTTATTAAAAATATATTACTTAATAGAAATCTCCTCTCTAACAGTCAAATCCTGCTCACTTTATTCACAAAAGAGGCACTAAAGACTCAAAGGGATTATTTGCATCAGTCGTTCTACAGTGTTTCAAATCCAAAGGATCAGCAAGAATCTTGATGTAGCACGCATGATCCAAGTTCAGGAGTGGCTTTCAACTAACAAAGCCAGAAGCGCTGCAGAGCTGATGTTGAAAGTCTTTAAGATCACATGCAGATTATATTTCTCTCCAGCTTTCTACTGCATCCAACCAAAAGGCAGTATTGATGTCCAAGTAGCCCAACTCTCCTTTCCACAGACTAGATGCAGCTGTTCATTCAGGAAAGTGAGCACGGAATTTGGTAGTGGAAAATGCCCAAAATAAAGAAGGTGAAAATCCATATGACTTCAACCAGACAATCCAATACATTGGATTCCTCCCTTCCCCTTTCCAACAAATCCCTCTCTATTTGACTAGTATAGTAGTAATTTACTTTTAGGGTTTGTCTAAACAGTGGGGTAATACAGTCTACAGAGGTGTGATTTCTAAAGCGCTCTAACGTACCAATATACCCCGTGGATCCTGCTGGTGCATACTACAGGTTCCCTAGTGAGTTTTCACATAATATAAACAGCATGCTGTTAAAGCACACCAGCAGGTTCTACATAGACCAATTAGTGCACAGCACCTTAGTGCATTTTAGAAATCATACGCCCATATAATACATTTCCCCACCATGTTGCCTATTAACACTCCTCTCTCAAAAATACAAAACCACGGGCAAGGTTTTTAAAAATGGATGCCTAAAGTTAGGTACCTAAATCCTTGCCTAAGTGCATACATAAGTGACCTGTTTTCCAAGGGGTGCTTAGATTTTAAAAACCTAGCAATTTGAGCCTAACTTAAATACCCAATCCTGAAAATCCAGGCCAAATTCTTTTGCACTGAGCATTTTCAAGTAGTGAGATTAAATTTTTTTGGAAAGGCTATCAAATGGAATTAATTGCACATGTTTTCCCATGTATTTCCATCCTTTTCTCCATTATCTTGAGTCAACAGTTTTAAACCATGTGGATAGTCAGCTATGATACCACAGCACACCTTGGACTCCAGTTATTTTTGTACTGCCTGCACCAGTTTAAGACCTGTTGGTTTAGGCCCACCTTCTCTGGCATAAACAAAGTATTCTAGCAGAGCTGTTTTAAAACAATTTCAAAATTATTTCCTGCTAAAATGAGGGTAAATACGGTTTGCCTGGCTACTATGATACAACCATAACTGTTTTAAAACTCTTATCACCAAGTCTTAATGGCCAGGCAAACTATGTTTACACCAAATTAGCAGGAACCATTTAAAAATAGTAAAAATGGATTCACTAACATGATCTAAGTGCCAACATACACAAAGCTTTTGTATTTGCTTAGTCTAGCTGTTCCAAAGCACAAGATTCTTTACATGTTACTGTGTGAGCTGTGAATTATGGGCTACCTCCACATAAACAGATACCCGGAAAATAGTAGCGTGCCTACATCTCTCTCTCTCTCCCCATCTGCAACTAAGTTGACAATAAGTCATTGTTAAACAACTTAAATGCTCAAATCACCTTACAACAGTGTTTGTTTTATAGTCTACGCAGCTTAATCTCAAAAGCTCTGTCCTCCCTACAGACTTCTAAAAATTTCATTATGTATCACGTACAAACCTAGGTTACATTTAGTGCGGTCAGAATTCAATTTTTTCTAATTTTTACTGTTGAAAATAATTATTTTTTTTTTTTTAAAAAAGGTTTTTTTCCTATTTTGAACTATTGTGATTTTTGCTGTTGGGGGTGGGGGTGGGGGTAGGGCTGGGGTTAGGGCAGCACTAACAGCAGGGTTGCAAGGGGTTTCCTGTGCAGCTGAGGGGCCCAAGACACCAGGTACAGGGGATGCTGCAGTCATCCTGGCCCAGTAGAGATCTCCTTCAGACCTGGCCAGGGGTAAGGATTAGCCCTGGGTCATGAAGCTGGCCACCCCACTGCTGAACTGCTCCTGCTTGGGGATGGCTCCCATGTTCTGGGCTGGTGAATGAACAAGTGGGGCTGTAACCATGGAGCTGCAGGGCCGGTGACACTGGATCCCTGCAAGCACAAGGTGCAGGGAAGGCTGGGGTCCTGGCGGGGCACAGGAGAGATCCCCATCCAGGACTGTGAGGAGGACAAAGATGAGTCCCTGGCTGTGGGGGAGGCCACCCCACTGCTAAATGGCTCTTGCCCAATGATGGAGCCATTCAGCAGTGGAGTAGCCTCCTCCACGGCTGGGGACAATACTGACTTCTCCTCACAGTCCTGGCCAAGGGTCTCTAGTCTGCCGGGCCAGGACCACAGCTTTCCCTGCATCTCGTGCCTGCAGTGATTAGGCATCTCCAGCCAGGAATGTGTGAGCCATCCCCAGACAGGAACTCTTCAACTACAGGGTGGTGTCTGGCTCAGCCAGAGACTTGTGGTCCTTCTTTGCAGTCCTGGCCAGGAATCTCTGCTCCGATGGGCCAGGATAATCGCAGCCTCCCCGCACCCTAATGCCTGCAAGGATTGGGTGTCACTGGTGCTGCAGCTGTCTAGAGAGCCCTCTGCAACTCTGCTGACACACAAGTAAGGGAGTGGGGCTGTGACAGCGAAGTTTCAGTGGGCTCCCTACATGGCTACAGCACTGGTGGTACCTAATCCCTACAGGTGCAAGGTCCAGGGAAGGTTGCAGTCTCCTGGTATTCTCAGCTGGTGAGAGAGAATGCAGGTCCGTGCTAGTGAGGATGCAGAGAGCTCCCTGAACTGTTGCAGGAGCCATTCAGCAGTGGGTTGGCCTCCCCCACAGCTGGAGGCTCATCGTCCTTCCCCTTGCAGTCCCAGCCAGGGGCCTCGACTCCATCCCCACTGTGGTATCAGGTGAAGCGCAGGGAGCCCTCTGCAGCTGGATCCACTCACTCCCCTGACAACAGGACTCCAGAGTACTCCCTGAATCACCGGAGGGCCAGTGACACTTGATTGCTGCAGGCAAAGTGACTGTTACCAATTTATTTTCTTTTTTGTCAATTTCAGTGTGTCATCTGAAATCAGCATTTACCAAGTTATAAATTAAAACTGAATCCTGCTAAGCCTAGTTATTTTTATAACCAGTAAATAACAGGTATATTTTCATTCAACCATTCACTGGATCTTTTCTTCTTCAAACATAACCAGAATAACCAAAGTAATGTTTTATAATAGCAAATAATCACTCATTTGTCAGGGTGCAACAATTATGTAATGGCCACCTACAGTACTAATAAACTATGGATTTGCGAGAGTTTTTTCCCCCCTCAGCACAAGTCATCACCAGGTACAAATGGTCTGTGGATTGCTTTTAAGCACAATATAAGTGTTCTATACTCACAGGAACAATAAGCCCTTGCCAAGTCAATAAATTAGCTTCATCAACCTGGATATTACGGAAGTTTTTCATTCCACATTTGCGGATTTCTTCAAGCTCCTGAAAAGCAAGCAGAGTGTAAGTATACATTAATAACAGTAATAAGCAGCATGTTCATTTATTTTTTTTCAAGAAACTTAGAAATGAAAATGGGTTCCTTTGTTTTATATTAAATGAGTTTGTGGTTTCAGAAGTGACAAGCCACATAATTAATAAAACAAATGGAATTCCTACACCTATAAAGAATCGGGGTTATCTAAGGCAGGGAATCAAAATCTTTATTTGCTGAATTAAGGGATATGCCATGGAGCTACAACAAAAGCATGGTTAATAATATTGCATCATAGCTATATATTTTATTTACATTTTTGTTACACTCACCTGTATATCAGATTCATTTGTTTAAAAAGCTTATTCTCAAAGAATTTGTGGATTGAGAATATTGTATCAACTTGTCAGCTACAAATACAAGTAACAGATGTGTTAGGACTTGTCTACGGGAGAAAGCTACGCTGGTTTAAAGGTATTATTTTAAACCAATCTAATTAAACTTATACAAACTACCGTGTGGACACTTATTTCGGTTTAAGATTTAAACTAAACTGAAATATGCCCACTTTAAACCAAAATAAGTATCCACACAGAGGTCTGTACCAGTCTAATTAGATTGGTTTTAAAACCAATCCAGTGCACCTCCATCATGTAGACAAAGATCCAAGTTAAGGCTGAAAAACAAAACAAAGTTAACAGCAATATTACAGCCATTTGGGTACTTACTTACCTACCTTCAAGAATTGCAATATAGTTAACTAACTGCATGAGCTAAGAAACTATATTATCCCTTCCTTCAGAAATTATTTCTGAGGGAATGACAAGCCTTGTGAGCCAAAATGTTATTAACTAGTTTTCAGTGAAAAAAAAAAGCCAATTACATACAAGTGTACACAATATTTTGAGAGAGTTTAGGTCAAGGAAAACAAACACTACATCTATTTCCTTTATTAATAAATACATCAGTAGTTTGCAAAGGGCACTCGCAGTGAAACAAAAAAACTACTCTCTTATTCTTTTAGAACTAGAGTGTTACTATGGCATCATGATTAAATGTAAGTTCAACCGGAAGACCAAAGTCCAAACTCACATACAACATACACAATAGAAAATGAACCTTTAAGTATGTCAGAATAGACATAAGCACAGCTAAGGAGCATGTCCAGAACATAAGGTTCAGACTTGTCTTCGAGACACTAGAAATGACTAATTAGTCTGGTCCCCTGGCTCCAGTGCCATTAAATATGCCCCAACTTGTTCAATATTACAGAAATTGGGGTTTTTGTGATTAGATTATGCTTTAGAGCATGAAGACACACACATCAAGAGTCCCATGGATTGCCATTCATAGGGATATGCTAAACCTAAACCATGCTGTTCAGTGGAAGATAACCTTTATTAGCAGCAGCAATAAGGAGGCATCATATGTCCATTTTAACTATGAATCTAGTACTATGCTAGGTATTTGGTTTTGGACACTGAAAGTACAAAAGGTCTCAGTTCAAAAGCACAGAAGATTGTGGTGTTTTTCTGAGAAACTCAGGAAGGTACGTAACTAATTCAGTTGCGTTTTCAGCTGGTTCATTTTTTTTTTTTGCATATAGCACTGTTGTGCAGTCACATTGAACTACCCTTTTTCATAACCCACAATTTTAAACAATGAAGCCCATTCTAAACCAAAAATAAGTTATGGGATATCATGAAACGGGCAAGTTACAGATACAGATCAACCATCACACATTAAAACAGAACATATGCATGACTGATGCCTTCTCCCACAAAACACAGATGGACAGAAAAATTGGTTATTTTAGACATTATCTAACTCTTGATAGATGTTTATATAATATGTATAATTTATATTAGTTTCTCTCAAATGGCCCCCCATTTAAGATCACGGTCACACTGTACTAGGTGTTATACAAAAAACACAGGAAGATATGGTCCCTGACCAGAGAGCTTACAATCTAATACATATAAAAGCAGATGAAGGATGAAGTAGTTATATAAAGACAAGTTAACTATCAAGTGATCAGTGTCTGTCTCCCTCTAAATAATTAACGCATTTAAATGTGGTAAGCTTTGAAAAAATGAAAAAAAAAAAGAAGATGTTAATTTAAAGAGGTAAACTCTCACGTTTGTTTTAAAAACTTGACATGTCTGTAATGTGGTTGATTTAAGAAATACAATAAATACAGTGCAGAAGTTAACTGTGATCACCACAAAATTATTAAGCTTTGTATGTAACCAAAGAAAGTTTCAAATGAACCAGCAAACCTCTCTCTGGTTCCCTTAAAATCCTTCATTCAAAGTTGACAGAATTAAGTTTTTCTCCAGTAACCCTACTGGCTCTGCAACGCTTCCATTTGAAATGACATATAACAGTGAAACCCATTCAAGAGACTCCCAGCCCATCAAGTATCTCCAAATATCTGAGCCTGATTCTCCACCACCTTTCACCTACTGTAGCAATTTCTACTTATGCAAAGGAAGTACAAGTAGGTATAAAAAGTTGCCATCTCAGACTAGAATATAATACATATATTTTAAACAGGCATGACTACACAAGGTGCAAGATTGTGGAGAATCAAGTCCTTGAGTACAATCCTACTCTGCCTTTACTAGATCATCATCTCCATTAGACAAACATTTTTTGTTAGTCCCTTGTGTGGCTGCTTCAAGTTTCACTTTATATTCAAAAATGACTGTCTGAAAGTAGCACTGTGAGGTTCCATATTTATTGCAAATCAGTAACTTCCATATTAAACTTATTCAGTTTAGAAGTGGCTTTTTGCTTACTGCCCCCCCTGCAAATTCAACCAGGAAGCTGCAAATCAAATTGTGTTCTTTCTGGATGATGCAATGCCAGGAATAAAGATTTTGTAACAGAAATTTAGTTACTTTTGTTGGGGATACACAATTCATAATAAAATATTAGCACAGCAAAGGCAACATAGCTAATGAATAAAAACATACTTTTGTCAAAGAAAGAAAGAAATTATGATTCTGCTGAATGTCCACAGGCAACAGGCTGGTAAAAGGTAGTAGTACCATGTTCAGAGAAGGAAAAATGACTAATTTCACCTTAAGATCACACTGACTCTGAAAGGACAAAAAGGTCTTTTGGAAGTGAGAGACTGAGGCCAAACATGCATTTTTTTCAAAAAGAAACCTTAAGGTTAGAAATGTAGCGAATAGCTCAATTCCCATTCTCTCCCACCCCCTTTAATGTTGTTTTAAATAAAGTAAATTATTGCCTCTGAGAGAGTGTACTAATAGCTAGAACACAGAAGTGGGAGTGCACACTCCTAATTCCAGTTCTGCCACTGACCCTGCGTGTGACATTGCTGAATTAGGTTTCCCTTTTATAACATGGAGACATCTACTTATTTTAAAGGGATGTGTTGGGACTTCAAGTAAGTAAAGTGTTTCGACAAGTTCAGATAAAAAACACAGTACAGTATATAACATGGAGAATATACTGTTTGATATGTAATATTTAATCTTCAGGTACAGCACTGAAGGGACCAGATCACAAAAAGCATTTAGTATTTTTCCTTACGTATGTTACAGTACTGAAAATGAAAAAAGTACTTTTCACCATTTATGCTGTTTGAAAGCATAAATTAAAAATTCAAAATCAAGCAAAAAGTAAAAAGAAAAGAAAAATATCTTGAAATCTAGTCAGTTAAAAAAGAGTTAAAAGTAATTTCAAGTACTGCACTTGCACCCGAGTCCCTCTGCCAGTTTGTGATTTTATAAACAGGCTAAAAAAAAATAAAATGTTCCTGCTGCTTTCTGAAAAAGCCACACAAACAAGGAAAACCAACTTTGGTCCCAATCCTGCAAACTCTTGCGCATATGAACCATCCCAAGACTGGGGCCTGCCTCAATGATTGTCTACACAGGGAAAACAGGGAAACTGACTATACGCAAAGGGTTTAAACACAAAGCCCATTGAAATCGGTGGAAAGACTCTCATTGACTCCAATAAGCTTTGCATCAGGCACAAAGTAAATAAACCGAATAAAGAAAAAATATTCTGTAATCTTTTATTTATGAACAAGAGTAAGTAAACAATTTCTAAACATAAGTGTTTTTATGATGAATATGTCTCTTAGCCAGTGGTAAGAAGTTGATCTATTTCAATTTCTGGTTCTCTGGTACTGCAGGGCAGTGTTTGTTTTTTTTAAAAAAAATTAAAATTTAAATAAAAAAAATCATGAGAATATTTAGTTTTCATAAAAGCTGTAGTTAATGTTCCATTGAAACATTACAATTTTGTGTTTTCACATATTCTTTATTTTCTGAATAATTCTTCTTTCCAGTAGAAAGTTTCTTCGTTTGATCTCTGCTCAAAAGTGAATTTTGAGTAAAATATCGTCACCCATTTTTGAGTTATAAAACCGTACTGTTCTCACTCCTGCTGTAAAATGTGTAAGCTTTTTTTAAAAACCACCAACATGAAAACAGATAAAGTTTATGTTTCTCCTGACTAGTTGTTACTGAGGAGTAAAGGCCAGAACAATTAAAAACCTACACATACAAAGTATGAAAGCTATAAACTGAAAAAAATCTGATTAAAAATACAAAATTCTCAATAAATTTGGCGTTATTATACTGTTTACAACACTAAGGCATAATGTAAATACATGCCATCAACATTAATTATATGGGTGTGGTTCTGAGATTTATTTCACCGTGGAGTTCATTGCTTCATAAATGTTTGCTATGCAAATATGGGAGTACACAAAGAAAAGATTAAAATAATCTTCCTTTGCCATTCCTCACTTCCTTAAAACATAAAAACAAAAGCTTACATTAACAGACTATTAATTATACTTTTTTAAAAACTAAAAACCCCCAGAAGTGGAAATATTATAGACCTAATAGAAACCTTTACTTGGTCATATTATAGTTGGGACTTCAACAGGAGCTTTACCTGAGGAAGGAGTGTCAGATACTGTCCAAGAGTGTCTTCTGGACTACTAATTATGTTTTTAAATATATATCTCTATATACAGTAGTCCCAACCCAATTTAATAAAAGTACAAGTTCCATACATGGTATTTTATATTAACATGATGTATACCTACAAAGACAAGTAACTTCACCACCTTTCTCATATAAGCCTCCCTCTCATCTTTAACTGTACCACCAGCTAGTGTCATCTCTCCATCCATCTACCTTAGGATTTTATACTGTTGCCTATCACTGTGGTATCCAAGTGACTTCCGCATAAAATCAATAGCAACAACAAAATCCTTTATTATGGACACCATGGAGTCTCTGGCACTCCTCCCTTTCTGGGATCAAAACTCTGCTTGGGGTAGGGTTTTTGTGGTGTTGGTGAATAAGGGTTAGTAACAGTTTGGAAATAAACAGGGTCTTTGAACTGTGAGTGTCAGCTACGGTGTAAAAGCTCTCTCAGAAGGGAAGTCCTTACAGGGTTTCCTAAGACAGACTCCAGATTCACCACTTCCCTTCTGAAAGACTGTTCCATAGCTGGATCCTTTCGACAGAGAATGCTTTGTCATCAGCTCTCACATGCTTTGAGATCTGCACTGTCCTAGAAGAGCTCAGCTGTCACAGTGGCTTATAGATTAAAACTGGGTCTTTGATGTACTCGGGGCTTAATCCACTAACTGCGTTTGTTATGATAAACTTGGGGCCTGATCCTGTAAAATGCTCATGCAAGTAGCCCCCAATGACTTCAATTAGACTATTCAGATGAATGAGAGTTTGTGACGAAACGCCACTATTTGCTGTTTGTACAGGGCCTAGCACAATGGGGCTCAGGCCCCTAGATACCACCACAACGCCCCCTCCCTGTTTTGAATGTTTATGATTGTAACCATACAATTGCATTTGTGTAAATTTTAGTATGTCATATTAAGATTTGAAAGTTATTAAATATAATTTTAGAAATATTTGATTTTTATTGGTAAATATCAATTTCACTGTCACAAAACAAAACATACTTCAATCAATAATAACTAAAATGTATAGCCAGGCAAAGAAAGAAAAATGCTACTTGAGAACAGAGTCAAAACCCAGGGATTTAGATTTTTGAATTAGACTTGTTACGAATGGACTAACGAGAGGACTAGTAAAAACAGCTATGATTTGTTGACTTAAGGATATTTACTTTGTATATTTTGACATATTGACAATTTGTATTTTAAGTTATAAAGCTTGAATTTTTTGAATCTCAGTGTCTACTGTCATTAAATAATCTTCTGATTCCCCATAGCTTCCTGCAGCTGAACATTTAAAATGATAGAGAAAAGTGCTTATGACCCATAATTTCACAGAAATGTAAAAAAATTAATTGATAAAAATCTAAAAAATGCTCAAAAATAAACATCAATATTATCCATTGAAATTACAAAAAATAAAAATTGAATTCTGCCAAGACTAAATATAAAGAATGGCTCTCTCAATTTAAAGAGAGAGATCAGTTTTCACCCGTAAAGTGGGGATGATACTACGATCTCCCACACTTTGTCTTGTCTCTCTTCACAGCAAGCACTATCACCTACCACAACAGGACTCTGATCTCAAGTGCAGCCTCTTGTTGTTGGTGTAATATAAATAAATAACCATGATCCATGTCAATGGTTCCAAACAACTCCATACTTCGGAAATTGTTTTATTTTAATTCACTTACATCCCTGTTCACATGAATGTTATATTTTGAACAATCTGCAGGAGGTTCCAAATTTATTTTCAGTTATAAAACAAACTATATTTAGTTCAAAGATCTGTAAGAAAGTTAAGAGATTTTAAAATTATTATTAATTATTATTATTATTATTAACAAGTGTGAAAATACAGAGCTAAAATTGGATTTCCTTTGAGGTTTTGAGCATTCATTACATTTTATGACCCTAAGCTTTTTTAAAAAGTATAATTTAAATAACTGAGAAAACATCCAATTATCATCACTATTTAAAAAGAAAAAACAAAAAACAGAATCTGTTCAGCAATGGAACACTTACGGATGCAGTTTGTGGTACTGTGGAACTGTACTACAGTCCAAAATCCTGAAACTGGGGGTGGGGTGATGGGAGTGGGTAATAATATCTACTAATTGTGGTGTATAAGAAGGAAATTTCTGAACTGTTAAGGGCATTTTGCAGCTGCTAAACTCATGGGGAAAAGTTTCTGATTACCACGATTCATGAACACGAAACAAAAATGAAAGTAAAATCAAGTAATAGATTCTCTATTCCCAACACCACGCTCTCAAATCAATCAAGGTCTGGCCACAAATTTTTTCTAGAAGAGATATGTCTAAGTGCAGACAGAAGAATCAAATGCTTCAAAAAACTATCACCTATATACTGTCTCTGTAAACATACTGCAGCAATAACACCATAAAACGTAGCAGAATGATAACTAGCTTTGGTAGATACTTAGCAATATTAACTATTGCCTCTGCAGCCCTCCAGACTTTTAAGATTATATTTTTTTGCTCCTGTTTAGAAATGTACTAGGAGTATTTATGTACATTTTTTACTTTTCACAAATTTTAAAAAGGTATATATGACTGAATATGAAATTCAATTTCAAATAAAACAGAAAAGCTAAGGTTATTAAAACATAAAATAACTACTCTTGTTCACCATGTGAAATGGAGGGGGTTCTTATTCTGACATATTTGCAACAACAGCTTCATATGTGGTAGCAGTTAAGATATATTATTAAAAATAAAATATATTAAAAAATAAACAAAAACTTAAGTTAGTTCAGCCTCATCAAGCTCCTCAGGAGCAGTTTATGTTCCTCGCTGACATGGATGTTATCTTGTGTGCATGACTCTGCATCGAAGGTGTTCTACTGTTTAAATTACAATCTACACTCAGAACAAATTTAAAATAGCAAAGCTAATCTTAAATGAAATCAATATTAAACTATCACAATTCTCTTTGTCCTTATAATCCGTGGGCATTTTTGAATGTATAACTCAAGTTTCACACCCCAATCCAGCATCCGGCTCGACAAGGATAGAACCCTATGTCCGGGTGGAACCCCATTGACCTCAGTGAGGCTCTGGGCAGGGCTCCACCGGCCTGAAGCCAGTTTCAGGATCCAGACTTAAAAGAACAAAACTAATGGAAGTGGAACCAAACTTCTCTTCCATCAAGTACAGGATATGGGAAAAATGAAGAACATTGAACAACATTCAGTTTAGTCCTTGCATCTATGTATCATGTGGTTAAACTATATCATCTATCTAACTCAGGTTATGAACACCTAAGTGCAAAGATCAAGGTGTGTTTGTAGTAATACCAGGTACAGAGATAATTACAGTTGTTGCAGTCCCACTAGGTGCTAAACAGAAAGTGTGGCAGATCCCTGCCCTGAGTAGTATGCAATCTGAATTGATGATAACGATGTCATCCACGACATAAGACTGTAAACTTATGGGGGCAGTGACTGTCTTCCTAGGCATCGGAAAAGCATCTTACACATTGTGAGAGCTATAGCAAGAGAACAAATAATAAAGATACAAAACTGAACAACTGAATAGAATAAAACTACTAAATAAAACCAGTCTTAAGTAAAAACCAGCCACCACAGGCGGCGGCCGCGCTTTACACTATTATACATACGTCAGAAGGAACAGAGGTTTGGAAACGCAAATGCGTTTGTGTTTAAGGCAAACTGAGCGAAGTGACTTCTGAACCCAGGCCTATATGTCAACGGGATAAACCAGCCACGTCTCCCTCACGCGCGGGGCAGATTAACGTTAAAAGCACACAAATGCCGGACAAAACTCAACTTAAAATAAGCCTGGGAGGGGGGAACCCTCCGTCCGTCCGTCCCACCCCGTCCTATCCTCGTGGTCCCGGCAGGCCGGGGCTCCTGCCCGCCGGGGGCTGCGGGGCGCTCGGGCAGCACTGCAGCCAGCTCGGGCGAATCGCCGCCATCCCGGCGAGCCCGGGGGGAGAAAGCCCCCGCCCTTCCTCTTTGCTTAGTCACGGCAGGAGCCCCCTCAGGGAGGGGCCCGGCCCGGCCCGGGCCCCTCGAGCGCCCTTCGCCGGCTCCCCACACGGGGCCAGGCAGCCGCGGGGGCTGTGGGGCCCCCTGGAGCCCGGCCCCGGGCAGAGCGGGTGGAGCGAGGCCCCGCCGAGGCGCGGCCTAGATGCCGGCTGTTCCCGTTCCGGTCTCCTCGTCCCGCGGGCTGCCGCGGGGGGGAGGGGAGAGTTCCCCGCGCGCCCCGAGTCAGGGGGGGGTCGCTGCCTGCCCCCCCCGGCACGGAAGGGGCCCGGGGCGGAAGCGCACCTTCCCCAAGCCGCCCCCCACTCGGTCCTTCCCCGGCGCGGGGCTGGATGTTACCTTCATCAGCCTCCTGCTGGCCGCCATCTTGGATCTGCTTCTGCTGCCCCACAATGCATAGCGGCTGCGGGCTGGGCGGCTAAAGCCCGGCGCTTCCTGGAACGGAGGGAGGGGGGAGCGAGCGAGCGAGCGGCCCCTGTCTCCGCGCCGGGGCTGCCCCCTCCCTCACTCCCCCCACCTCGGGGGGCAGGAGACCAGACCCCGCCCAGGGGCAAGGGGATGCTCGAGGCTCCCCGCGCCTCTCCCGTGGAGAGCCTGCAGCTCTGGGCAAGGGGGGGGGAACACACCCCGTCCCCTCCTAGGGGGCCTGTACCCCGGGGGCAGGAGCGAGGGGTCCCCCCTCCCCGGAGGCCTGCAGGGAAACGTGACCCCCCCCCCCCGGGCACACGCTGCGAGTGCGAGCTGCACACTCTTGGGAGGGGGGGCACAGGGACTGCACAGGCCACCCTTCTGAGAGAGGGACCCCTGGACCCCTTTGGGGGGCTCCCTCTCAATGCTCCTGGGGGCCCCTGTGTGCGTGTGTGTACGAGCAGAGATCTGCACACACAGCGCTCTTGGGGCACAGGGCGAAAGAGGGGAGGGGACCCTTCGTCCAGCCCTCTTGGAAAGCCCTGAGGTGGGGCAGAGGAAGAGCCCAGCATTCACACTTCTGGGCTGAAGGGAGGGAAAACTGGGGAGGGCGCTGTACACACCTTTCTTTGGCACTAGCTTTAAGACAGTTTTAAAAGCCCCTTCCTTTATGTTGTTTGGGTTGGGCGGTTTAGTATTATCCGTTTTTTACAATTACTACTGCTGCTGGGTTGTATTTTATTTACTGTGCACCATCTTCCATGGAAGCATCTGTGGAAAGAGGAAATGTTACTGAATAAATCCACCTGATTCTCTGAGTCACTAATACTCCCTCTTTGGGGGTACCCTTACAGGAGTGGGGGGGCTGCAGTTCCAGCATAGACCAGGAAGTCATTTGAAACTACCATATGCCCCACTGATATCAGACAAGATGCGCTGAGTAGCCCCACCACAAAATACACTAGTACAGCTAGTTCAGGTGCCATCATCCTGCTGGCTTCCCCGCTGAAGCTGTGCATTCCTACTTTCTCCAGAAAGAATGAAATCTGTGGAATAGTATAGCTAATACTAACCAACACAACAATGTGATGTGCTTTATAGCCTTTTCCCAGGTCTCCAAACATGGTTGCTCCCCAACTTCATCTCTCCCTGGCTGGCTTCTCAATTTTCAGTAGACTTTCTAATGCACATTGTTGGCACAATCGTCTCTGGGAGTACTACCCAACTCCATTCTGTTTGTATTTGTGCCCCTTAGTTCCTCTCTGCATTGGACATGTCCCCAAGTGACTGAGACTTGGCAAATCTGACTCTTTAGGAAATGCTGTTCCTCTTTCCTGAAAAGCTTTAAGTCTTACAACAAACTTGTAGAGTCCTGTCAAACTCAGGTAATTTGAAAGGGTGAAATTTCAAACTGTTATGAGAGATTTTTAAAGTTTCATTAAAACATACATAATAAATTCCTTTGAGTGGCATAGAATGAATCCATCAAATAATAATTATTATTTAATCAAATATTTTGCCTTTCTGTGGTGCTTTTTGTTCCAAGAACTCAAAGAACTTTACTAACATTAGGTAATGAGTTAAATCATGCTACAACCCCTGGCAACTAATTTAATACCTACCTCATCGGGGTGTTGTGAGAAATAATTAGTTTGTAAAATGCTTTGACGGTTAAAATGCTATATAAATGTTAAGTGTTATGATTACTTTATTCTAATATTAGGCATTTAGGGATTATTATATCCATTTTGCTGATGGGGAAAATGAAGCACACAGAGAGGTTAAGCAAAAGGAGCAGGGTGACTCAGAGAGGTAACTGTATGTGTAGAGCAGTTGCAGCTGTGCCTAGCAGGTACACAGTGGGAGAAAGCTGACTATTGCTCAGGAAAGAAAGGAGAAAAGGCAGATGAGATGGAAAAGCTGCAGAGTCTCTCTGATAAAAGATCCTGGTGTACTACTGAAGTTGGATGTTTGTACTAAAGGTTTAAGAACATTGATATTTGATTAACAAGGACTAGTTGAAGTCTTACTGTACTGAAACCTGAAATATCCAAATCTGATACCATACTGACTGGGGAGAATAGCACTTATGTGTCTTCCAGTCCTGTAAATATGTGACACATGAACTGTTTCAAACATTATCTTCATTTCTTCTCTGCCAAAACTCTTAATCACACCAGAGCTATAGTCCTTCAAAGACACCATAAATCCCTATTCTTTAAACTTCAGTTTTTCCAACATATAGATGCTCAGGTCCCCACCTGTTGCTGGAAAAAGAAATCCACCATCTTCTTCTTCAACATGAAGTCCTAAAAGCACTACATGAAAACTAAGCCATCATCTGCAATTCTGATCCATGCCCTCCATGGCTGGTAAAATAGAGTCCAAACAGTATCTGTGACCCTTACTAATGGAGATAGTCAACACTTCTTTTGTAGAGGAAAAGCTACCACCCATATTATAGTAAGCTATAGTCCATCCATTCTTAAGAAACCATTGTTCATTGCAGTTGACTTCCCCAATAACCACCTGAATCCCTAAATCCCTTTTCTAGCCAGATGATTGAGAAGCTTGCAAAGAACTGTGTACATTCCACCTACCAACTACCAATATCCTGCATACCCCTCAAATCAGGTTTCAGACTGAACACAACAGATACAGTGGTGATCACACTGGTGGATGATCTCTTGTCCATGGACAAGGGCTATGTAACAGTGACCATACTGCTGCATCTCTCTATGACATTTGTTATTGTCAGTCATGAAATGCTGCTGTATCATCTCAACGATGTGGCAGGGGTTTCGTCCACCAGGGAACTGCTCCTTTACCTCCAGAGCCTGTACCACCATTCTTCCACATGGAGTGAGACCAGGACCCCCAACTGTACTGAATTCACAGCATGTTCTGCATTTGGCTAATGTGATCCCTGCTTTTGTGACCTTCAGGCTTGACTACTGCAATACGCTATACCCAAGAATGAAACTTATGACTTAAACAAAAACAAGAGAAAACACCTCCAAGAAATTCAAATGTATGATTGAGTTTACTTGACAATGAATACTGTCCAGAGCACAGGTTTCAGTCCTTATCTTCCAAATCCTCAAAGGGCCTGCCCAAAACTACCTTAACGGCCTCTTTGCGCTCAAAGATCATGGGAGATGATAGGATAGATAACTCATCCTTGAGAGGAAATAAAGTTTTCTCAGCCACTAGCCCACAATAGCAACTCAGTCCCAGAGGATATGATATTAGACATATCTCACAGACTCATTAGACAAATGTAAAACCCATATCTTTGATTAAGCTTTCTCATAATAACAAAAAAAACCACAAAAACCCATGCTGACCCAGGGTGAGGGTAGGCGGGTGGAGCAGAGAGAAAGAAATCCTTTATTATGTTTACTTGTAGAATTTGTATATGCTTAGATAGAAATTCAGTTAAAGGGTCTATCTCTAATCTAGTACTGTGACATTCACTTCCAATAACTACTACTAATAGGATAAAACATTTACAAAAATCCATTTTCCATGTCCCAAACCATTTTATATGCCTCTCAATTGCAACTGTTAAAAGAATAAAATGGATAAAAGAATGAAGACAAACTTTAACTTTTTTCATTTGAAATTCTTCACCCTACATTCCCATAAATTTGCTGACAAATGCTGTTTTTATATGTGTTGCCTTATCTCTTGAGTTGTTTTCTAATAGTAAGCATTTTTAAGCAATGAATTATGTATTGAGGTGGTTATTGTGACTCTTACTCTCTCATTTGAGGATTTAATACAAATTTATAAACTTGTTTTTTCTCCCTCTGTCTTGCCTTCTGTGATTTGGGTAATGTACATTGTCATATTAATTCTGTTTTAGGCAGATGCTTTCTACATTATGGAACATTTCTTAAAACATTCATGAAAAAAGTAAATACAGCCTCCCAGCCCCACTCCCTCCAGAAAAAAAAGTTCACAAAGCTCTCCATCCTGAGAAAAAAGCTGGATGTGTTGACTTAATTGGTATTATTGTGTGCATAACACTAACATGAACAGATGCACAAAACCCTAATACAGAGGTTTCTCACGCTTTTAGATAATATGGGCCATGTCTTAATGGAGAGATTGACTCACGGACCACTATTCCTCCCATTCACAGCAGTCGCCTCCCCTTCCATTCATGGTCACATAACACCCGTGTCACAACTGCAGTAATTGCTTCCATGGAAAAACAATATTTGAAAATATGAAATATATTTTTAGCTTCCTTTTAATGTGATTTACCAGCTGGAAACAAGGAAAGCCAGCACCAGGTGACCAGCCTGTTCTTCACAGACCAGCAGTCGAAGATTGAGTACTGTTGCTCTAAGAGCTAGCAAGATTTCAGCTAATACATTACTTGGGATCCACATATACAGAGTTTCCCCAAAGCTAGGAAACAAGTTAAAACACCATTTCTTCAAATACTGTTATGTTGGATAAGGTGAATGAAGCGTAACTTTGTTGAAAACATTTTTGAAAAATGTCCTCAAAACCTAGTCTTGTGAATTGTATTGTATATATATATATACATATATGTACAATTCACAAGACTAGGTTTTGAGGACATTTTCAAATATATATATAGAGAGAAAGTGAGAGAGATTTAACAAAGATATACTCAATTTACACTGGCTGACATGACATTTTTTGCAGAAACCATGTTTAAAAATTGTTGGCTGACACAGGAAACTAGTGTACAGAATACAAAGCTTTGGTGATGCAAACTTGTACAAAGTATTAAAATCAATGTGCTATGAAGCTTTACTTTATATAGATATAGATATATATAAAAATAAATTTTTAAATTTGTATTGCATCAGTGTCTAGTTGCCCCAATCAGGGATTGGGGTCTATTGTGGTAGGCACGATACGTTAATATAATGAAACAACAGGATCTACTGAACTGAACAGAGGCCAAGAGTACATCCATATCTGAATAAGCTTTGGGGTTTGATGGTTCTAAAAAGTAGCATGACATTTCTTGCAAGCTATTTAATTATATCTTAAAATAGATAACTTTATGGCTAACAGACAGCCCCCCAACCTGAAGCAAATACTCACCAGCAACTACACAGCACACCACAGAAACACTAACCCAGGAACCAATCCCTGTAGCAAACCTTGTTGCCTACTCTGTCCCCATATCTACTCTAGTGACACCATCAGAGGACCCAACCACATCAGCCACACCATCAGAGGCCCATTCACCTGCATGTCTACTAATGTCATATATGCCATCATGTGCCAGCAATGCCCCTCTGCCGTGTACACTGGCCAAACTGGACAGTCCCTACGTAAAAGAATAAATAGACACAAATCGGACATCAGGAATGGTAATACAAAAAGCCAGTGGGAGAACACTTCAGTCTTCCTGGACCTTCTATAACAGATTTGAAAGTAGCTATACTTGAACAAAAAAACTTCAGAAACAGACTTCAAAGAGAAACATCAGAACTAAAATTCATTTGCAAATTTAACACCATTAATTTGGGCTTGAATAGGGACTGGGAGTGGCTGGCTCATTACAGAAGCAGCTTTGCCTCTCCTGGAATTGACACCTCCTCATCTGTTGTTGGGAGTGGACTACATCCACCCTGATCAAATTGGCCCTGTCAACACTGGTTCTCCACTTGTGAGGTAACTCCCCTCTCTTCATGTGTCAGTATATTTATGTCTGCATCTGTAACTTTCACTCCATGCATCTGAAGAAGTGAGGTTTTTACCCACGAAAGCCTATGCTCAAATAAGTCTGTTAGTCTTTAAGGTGCCACCAGACTCCTTGTTGTTTTTGTGGATACAGGCTAACACAGCTACCCCTGATACTTGACATTTATAGCTAATGTTATTCTCTACATATTGTGCATGTTCTTTAGTTCCTGTTCCTCTCTGATGGAAGTTTGATTATACTTTAGTTCTAATCATATGAATGCAGTATGCCATAGCAGGTGTATACATAATCTCAATTCTAGCAATTGCTTTATATTCTGGAGATGAGGCCTAATTTGAGCATATGCTACAGGTGCCATCTATTTTGTGAGCAACTAGTTTGTGACCATGTGTACCAGTGCCCTCTATTGGAGGTTTTATGTTTGTCTTTTGCTATTTAATATTTCTTTTTCTTTCCAAAACTAAGATTTATACACAACAGAACCTATTCCAAAAGCAGCATGTTGTGCCAAATCTGAATTTGGTCCACCATCAATCATAAGATAAGAATATAAACAATAATTCAAAAGAAACTCTTACACGTAAGATAATAAAATTACAAAGTAGATGAACAAGAAATATTAATAATAAACTACAAAAAATGGGAAACAGAAAGAAAACCCAATCAACAAATGTCCCATAATTTTTTCATTTTTATCAGTCAATTGAAAGGAATCCCACTGGCTAGACCCATGTCAACCTCCATCAGTTCCTTCTACTCTCTTTTCTCTGACTCTAACTCACATGAAGTTGACATCATCATTTGGCCTCATCTACAGTGGGATTTTACATTTGATAGAAATCATATTTAAACTTTATTTAAAGTAAATTAAGCACAATATTTTAACATGGTTTAGCCAACCAGACTATTTGAAAACATGATCTAGCATAGCACAGACTGTATTCTAGAGAGCTAGGCTCAGATCTTCAGGCCCACATTCTCCCAATTTCAGGCTGCTTCAGGAGAATCAGCTGAATGGTGGCACAGAGCTGGTAGAAGCATTTCTTCACTCTCCCTGTAGCTGGGGCATTTCTGCGCTAGCTGCTGTGGTGACTATTTGGAGCCATCTGCAGGCAGCATAAACTTATGACAGGAGATTGGACTGATGCACAGACATCCCAAGAATGAGAGTGTGGCTTAATGTCACCTTAGCACTCTTCTTCCCTGAGCTGTGCTGTGCATTTCTCAGTTGTAGCCAAGGATCTATTTTTAAAAATGTCTTTGCCAGCTCCATCCACAGTAGCTTGGACGAACTGTATTTCAACTGAGTTTGTCTGAATCAGGCCAAACTGTTCAAGCAATATGGTTCCCCACCCAGATGGACCCTAAAGGGTAGCTACAAATCTGAAACATGGATCCCCACTGTTCCCTTCCTTGTGTTCTGCTGGGAATGAGAAGGGTCACTCATCTTACTGTCTCTCTTCTATTGCTACACCTTACTTTAAAAGTTTATTTGCACTACGAAAGCAACCCATTACCAACCATCTAAGGCCCTGATCATACACAGATTTACCCATATGCTTAACTTTACACTTGTGAGTATTCTCATTGAGCTCATTGGACCACTCGTACGCTTAAACCCATCCATAAGTCTTGGCAAGATCAGGGTCACTGTCAATAATGAGTCCTCCTGAACCAACGTTACAAATGGTTTGACTGCTAGTATAGATATGAAAAATCTGTTTCCAGCATCATTACAAAAACTAACAGAGACTTTCAGAACCAAGTGTCCCTACTATATGAGCGCTTATTTTCAGTACTAGTTCAGTGACCTATTGATAAACATTGTCAGCCACGATCACTTTCCTAATGCAGAGGAAGTTCTAGTAGATGCTGCCATTACCTTGTTTTGAACAATGATGGCGTGTGTGAATGACTTTCTCAAAAGCAATACATCCTGATTAAGGAGGGGACAAAGAATGGGGCATTTTTAAACAGCAGTTCCCAAATGTGGTCCTCTGAGCACTGTTGCTCTGAGGAGTTTTCACTGGCTGGTGACATAGTTGCTCTTGTCCTTGTTTCCAACTGCCTGTACATGAATTCGGATCCTTCAGTGCAAAAGAGTGGAAATCTGTAATACTTCCAGATGCCTGGCATAAAGACAGCAAAAAAAGGACACAAATATTTTCCGAACAAAATTGCTGCATTTGCAACAGGGAATTTAAGGCCATGTCTACACTACCAATTTGTGTTGACAAAAGTGACGTCCACACCCGTAAGTCGACATAATAAAAATCTCAATTTTGTGTTCACACTTGTTCCCTCTGTCGGCAGACCGCATCCACAGTGGGGGCACCATCATCGAAGGTGTGAGCAATGCCCTGTGGGTATCTATCCCACAGTCCTTCTGTCGCTAGATATTGTGGGATGACAGAGTGGAACGTGGTGCATCTGGGGACAGTGCTAAATGTCCCGTGATGCACTGCTTTCTGACCCAGCACTCCATGGGCTTCCGGCTTTCTTTTGCAGCATTTTTTCAACAACCCTTCTTTGCTGTGCACCCTGGCATCTTTGTGAGAAGGGATGGATCTCACACTGCTGTCCTATGCTCTGTTAACTGTCATGAAGACATCGCAGATGGCAGTGCAGTTAATCATGAAGTTCCTACCTGAAGAAGACTTGCAGGTGCCCGACATGTTGCGTGATATGGATAGGAGCAACTTTAGATTGCTTTTGGCATTCACAGAGCAGGTGCATAGGGTAAGCCGTCGCTTTGGGGCTTGTAAAACAAGCACTGAATGGTGGGATCGTATCATCATGTAGATGTGAGATAGCAAGCAGTGGCTACAGGACTTTCGGATGCAGAAAGCCACCTTCCTGGAACTGTGTGCGGAGCTCGCCCTGGACCTGCAGCGCAAGGACACCAGATTGAGAACTGCCCTCTCGGCAGAGAAGCTAGCAACTGTGTGGAAGCTAGCAACTCCAGACTGCTACCAATCAATTTAGAGTGGGGAAGTTGACCGCAAGTGTGCAGGGCAATAAATCGCATCCTGCTACGAAGGACTGTGACTCTGGGAAATGTGCGTGAAATAGTGGACGGCTTTGCAGAAATGGGTTTCCCTAACCGTGGAACGGCAATAGATGGCACACATATTCCAATTTTGCACCAGATCACCTTGCGATGGAGTACATCAGTAGGAAGGGGTACTTCTCCATGATGTTGCAGGCACTTGTGGATCACTGTGGGCATTTCACTGACATCAACGCGGGGTGGTCTGGGAAGGTGCATGACACACACATGTTCAGGAACAACAGCCTGTACAGAAAGCTGCAAGTGGGGATTTTCTTTCCTAACTGGAAGATTACAGTGGGGGGGTGTTGAAATGCTCATAGTGATCCTGGAGGACCCTGCATACCCCTTACAGCTGTGGCTCATGAAACCTTATATGGGACACCTGGACAGCAGTAAGGAGCAGTTCAACAACAGGCTCAGTAGGTGCCAGATGGCAGTTGAATGTGCCTTTGGCAGATTAAAGGCACGCTGGTGATGCCTTTATGGCAGGTTGGACCTCACTGAGGATAATATTTCTATGATCATATCTGCATGCTGTACGTTGCATAATCTCTGTGAAGCTAAGGGTGAAAGGTTTGCTCAGACGTGGAGTGCTGAGACAGACCGCTTGACTGCTGATTTTGAGCAGCCAGAAACCAGGGCTGTCAGAGGAGCCCAGAGGAGAGCTATTCAAATCAGGGAGGCTTTGAGGCAATGACCACCAGTAACATATTTCTGTCTGAGTTGCTTCAATGTTACCTTACATGCAGTTTTTCTACGGGGCAATGGTGACATTTGGGGCCTTATATTCCTGTAATAAAGTGATTTAAATGCCTGTGCATGTATTGGCAGTGCCTGCAATCTCACCTTGAAGAAAAAAATATAAAGATGATTTACCATTATAAAAGTTTGCTTTTATTGCACAAGAAGCTAACTTTGTCCTCGGGGTTAGGTCCTCTTTCCGCCACCTCTGTGCCCTCTGAAGTATCCACGGGACTCTTGGTGATGGAGGTGGGGTCATCACCAAGGATGGCATCCAGCTCCTTGTAGAACCAGCGGGTCTTAAGTGAAGCACCTGAGGGAAGGTTTGCCTCCGTTGTGTTATGGTACGCCTGCTTCAGCTCCTTTATCTTCATGCTTCACTGCAGCGTGTCCCGATCATAGCCTTTTCACACAAGCTTCGTGAAATCTGCCCATAGGTATCCCAATTCCTATGGCTCAAGCGCAGCTGGGACTGCATAGCCTCCTCTCCCCATATACTGAGCAGATCCAACAGCTCTGCAGTGGTACAAGCGGGAGAGCGTTTGCTGCGATATCCTGCCATGGTCATCTGGGAAGCTGCAATGAGACCCCTCCACCCCGAGCAAACAAGAAATGGAATTTCAAAAATTCCCAGGGCTTCTAAAGGGGAGGTGCGGATGGTTGTTTACCTGACTACAAGACAGTGGAGTTCAAACAGCTGACCAGAGTGGTCAGGATGGGCATTGTGGGACACTTCCTGGAGACCAATTAAAGTGGTGAAATGAAGCGTGGGGTCTACACTTGCACTTTGTTGACAAAAAAATAGAGGAAAAAGATGTAAATCTCTCATGAGGGTGGATGTATTTTGTCTCCAAAACCAGGCATTTTCCCCAATAAAAGTTGCCTCGCAGTGTGTACACACTCACTGTTTGGATCAACAAATGGCAGTTTTGGTGACAAAACATGGCCGTGATGGTAAATGGGAGAAAAGGTGATTCCTATAAGGAACAGGAAGGCTGCCAAGGAGATATTTCTTGTGTTACCAAGTGGGCCATGCCATTAAAACTTTTGACAACCCCTGCTCTGAATGCAACGCAGCAATTCCTCTGGAGTTTTAGCAGATGGCACCTTTGACTTGCTCTGTTTTGGCAGTCGGGGGGGGGGGGGTTGTTGCATAAGTGGGAAGAGGAGCAGCCTCTCACGTTTGGAAGATAATCTTGATTTGGTGAAGAATGCTTTATGCTTCTTTGTGCATGCAGTCCGGGTTAATCCGACACAGGAGAAATCCAGGCACGGGCTGGGGATATGGGGAGCGGGCTTACCCAGCGCACACCCAGGCGACCTGAGGACTGCCAAGACGCTGACTGTTCACACCGGCTCCAGGGGCTGGGGCAAGGCCGGGTCAGCGGGAGGGAGGCAATGGGGGGGGGGGCGGAAGGGGGCCGCGAGGAGGCGGCTGCCCCGCTGGGGAAGCGGGGAGTTAGGGCCTTGCCCGAGGGGCCCGAGCCCAGCGCTGAAGGGGCCGCGCGCGCGTGCCGGCGGCGGTTGGCGGCCGTTCCCCGCCAGCCCGCGCTCCTCGCTTCGTCCCTCGGCCGGCCCTGCCTCGCCGCCGCCGCGCCTCCCCTGGGCCATGACCCGAGACAGCCCGGGCGGGGGCCCGCCCCCGGGGGGCCGGCTGTCTCCCCGCAAGGCCCCGGCGCCGCCCGCCGGCAGCCAGGCCCAGCACGACGAGCACAAGCGGGAGCTGGAGGCGCTGCGGGCCGAGCTGGACGGGGAGCGGCTGCGCTCGCAGGAGAGCCGGCGCCGCTTCGCCGCCGAGGCCCGCGAGCTGCGGGAGGCGGCCGAGCGCGACCGGCAGCTGCTGGCCGACCAGCTCCGCTCCAAGTGGGAGCAGCAGCGGGCCCGAGAGCTGCACCAGCTGCGGGAGCTGAGCCTGCGGGAGCGGGAGGCCGAGATCCGCCAGCTCCTCCGCTGGAAGGACGCCGAGCTGCGCCAGGCCCAGGAGCTGCTCCAGCGGGAGCGGGACGCCGCCGTGCGGCAGGCCCGGGACCTGCAGCGGCAGCTGGCCGAGGAGCTGGTGAGCCGGGGCTACGGCAGCACCCGGGGCGGCCCCGCGGGGCTGAGCAGCGAATGCCGCGGCAAACTGCAGGAGGTGCTGGGCAAGCTGCGCTGGGAGACCGATGGCGACCAGGCCGCCCGCATCCGCCACCTCAGGGCCGAGCTGGAGCTGGAGCGGAGCCTCTTCCTCAAGTACATTCTGGAGCGCTTCGAGGGCGAGCAGCAGCCCGCCGGCTCCCCGCACAGGCCCAGGCACGGCCCGCAGCCCCGCCTCAGCAGGAGCCTCCTGGAAGGGCCGAGGCCCCGCTCCTTGGAAAGCCTCATCGCCGCCGTCTCCCCGGATGGGGGAGCCTCCAGGTCGCGCTCGCTGGACAGCAGCCTAGCCAAACCCGAGCCTTCGCACGCAGCGCACCAGGCCCCGCTGGAGGGGAGCCCCCCGCAGAGCCCCTGTCGGGGGCAGCAGCCGGCCCAAAAGGCCTTAGAACAAGCTGCCAACCCCCAGGAAGGAGCTGCCAAGGAGCTCCCTCTGAAGCCCACCAGCCAGGAGCGGCCCCTGGAGTGCTTGGACTCGCCTCCTGAAGGGAAGATGGGCAGCTGGGGGTCTGCAGGAGAGGGTGGCACCCTGGCAGTGGGGCAGCAGCAGGAGTGGCTGTCTGGCAACAATTACAGCCAGCTGGTGAAGCAGAACACCGACCTGCTAAGTGCCCTGGAGGATCTAGAGCGGCGATGCACGGCCCTTAAGGAAGAGAACGGCCTTCTGAGGAGGAGCAGTTTCCCCGAGATGCAGGAGAAGGTGAAGCGGCTCAAGAAGAAAAATGCAGATCTGGCCATCATTGCCAAGCGATTGGAAGAGAGAGCCAGGAAACTCCAGGAGTCCAACCTCAAGGTGGTCAATGCCCCAATACCACTTTCCCTCAAAGGCTCCAATGTGGAACTGTGCAAGAAAGCATTTGCCCGGCAGCGGGCTAAAGACCTGAGTGAACAAGCTAGCATCCTTCTAGCCAAAGATAAACAAATAGAAGCCTTGCAGAGAGAGTGTTGGGAGCTGCAGGCCAAACTGGCCACAGGCAAGGAGGGCTCATGCTGGCTCAATTTAAGTGACTTTGATCGTTTGTTGCGGGAGTCTCAGAAAGAAGTGTTACGATTACAGAGACAGATCACGTTGAAGAACTTGAAAGAGTCTCTACAGTCCTCCAAAATGGGTCCAGACAGTTCTTCTCCAGCTGTTACCATGTGCCTAATACAGGAAACACTTGCACCAAACATTGATGCAAGCTTAGATGGTTCATCTTTGCCAAAACAGACACCACCAGGATCAATCACTTTGGCAAAGGATATTAAGCCAGTAGTATTACCTTCGGGAAATGTGTCTGAGGAATATGAAAACATCCCTTTGAAAACAGACTCAGACAGCAAAAATCAAATACAGCATTTGGAAGTAGAGCTTAGTAAGAAAAGTAAGCAGTGTGAAAACCTTGAACAAGAAATGGAGAAAAAGCAGAAAAAATGTGAAGAGTTGGAAATGCAGCTTCAGGAGGTGCTGACTGAAAATGCCAAAGTGGCTGAGGAAAACGCTCAACTCAGTGGGAAAACTAAATGGACAGAAAAGGTTGAATCTGAAAATGCTGACCTGAAGGTGAAACTAATGGGAGTGACAGAGGAGCGGAATTCTGCTGTCCAGTTGACCAAAGGACTTCAAACCAAGGTGGAGGATCTAGAGCATGTACTGAAGGACATGAAAGAAATGGCAGAGAGAAGGCAACAGCTGGAGGTTGACCATGAGGAAACACTGTTAGCACTGCAGAAGAAAGAAGAGGAGGTCAAATATTTGCAGCAGGCCCAGGTAGAAGCAAAAAGGGAACATGAAGAGGTAGTACAGCTATTAGAAGCCCAGGTGAGGGAATTGGAGAATCAGTATCACAGTCAAACTGAACATTTTAATCTTCTGTCTCAGGAACTCGAACAATTACAAATAAAAAATTCTGACCTTGTGACTTCAAACTTGCCACATGCTACGTGCTGTTCCTCAGAAGATTGCCATGCTCTTCAGTGCAGTAAAAATATTAGTGACATAGACTTTGTATCCACTCCTGCTGCTTCTAAGAAGCAAACCAAGAAACTGGAGTTCCAGTCAAACTCCTCAAAATCAGAATCCACACAGTACAGTCCTAAGTCGTGCCCCACTCCAGAGGGGGATAGTGCAAGTGAGGTGGATGAATTGGAGACAGACAAATTTTCCCTAATCTTGGAGCCTGAGAGACAAGGTCCCGCAAAACTTCAAGTGTTTTTAGCTCGATACAGCTATGACCCTTTTGATGGTCCTAATAAGAACCCTGAGGCAGAGCTTCCACTGACAGCTGGAGAATACATTTACATCTATGGAGAAATGGATGAGGATGGCTTCTTTGAAGGAGAGCTGATGGATGGCAGAAGAGGGCTGGTTCCCTCTAATTTGATAGAAGAAGTTTCAGATGATGACCTCATGACCTTTGTGCCTCCAAAGACAAGTGACCTCTCCCATACTTCAGATCATGAAATGAGTTTCCTCAGCAGAAGTGCTAGTAGTGGAGAAAAGAGTGATTGCCATGATGAAGAAATCAGTGTCAATCTATTGCCCAGTAGACTAGAAGGAGACATGGAAATGCCTGATCATACAGCGGTGCCTTATCCAAGAAATTTAACTCTAATCAAACAGTTTGCAAGAAGTGTTGTTATAGGCTGGGAGTCACCACTCATGCCAGCTGGCTGGGGAGATGTGCAGAGCTATAACATTTATGTAGATACAGAACTTTGCCAAAATGTGAGGTCTGGTTGTCAGACTCAAACAGCAATTGAGAATCTGGATTTAAAGATTAAGGCTTTTCGGATCTCAGTACAAAGTGTGACAGAGAAGGGAAACTCAGATAAGATGCAATGTACCTTCCTTGTAGGGCAAGGTTTCCATATAGCACCAGCACTTCTGAAACTTAGGAGCATCACTGCCACTTCAGCGGAGGTCACCTGGTTACCAAGCAGTAGCAACTACACTCATGCAGTGTACCTTAATGAGAAGGAGTGTGATGTGACAAAGGCAGGGATCTACTGGTACACTTTCCATAACCTGCAACCCAGCACTCAATACAATGCAAAAGTGGAAACACAGCTTCAGAGGACAGTATGGGATTTGCCTCAAGAGAAATGGGAACAGAAATCAGCAATGATTAAGTTCATAACTCCATCAGCAGGACCACCTGATGCTCCACTTGATGTCCAAGTACAGCCTGATCCCTCAGCGGACATTCTAGTTATCAGCTGGCTACCAGTGACAATTGATGCAGCAGGATCATCCAATGGGGTACGTGTTACTGGTTATGCTGTGTATGTCAATGGACAAAGAGTAACAGAAGTTATATCTCCAACAGCTGGCAGTGCCATAGTAGAACTGTCCCAGTTAGACATGCTACAAGGGTCTCAGAAGGTTTCTGTGAGAACTGTCTCCCCCAGTGGAGAGTCAGTTGATTCTGTGCCAGCTCTGATTCCCTCAGCCATGTTAAATGTTCCCAATTGTTCTTCATCATCAAAGTCTATGTCTACCAGCCTGACCTCTGGACTACCCTATGGGGAATTCATAGACTCTCAGCATGTGAAAATCCCTTTGACACATTGCATATCTTCACCCTCTTCAGAGATGTTCATGGCCAGTCAAGATAACAAATTCACCATTCACTTCACCTCCAACTGCAGAGACTCAGTAGCTTCTCTGCCAGCAAGCATCCCTCCACCCCAGTTGTTCTCCTCTCAGAGTTCTTCCTTGATACATGAGCTTGCAATGTGCAACATTGGTGATAACGTAGCAAGAGATAAAGACGATAAATGTTTAAAGTCTTATCAGCAGACAGCAGTCAGTGTGCAACATTCAGGCCTTGTCTTTCCAACTAGATGGTGTGAAGAATCAGTCAATTCCAGGATGTCACCGTTAAAAGAACTTGCTGAAGACAGCCAGAGAAAGAGGATAAAAAAGCTCTTTGTTACTAAAAAAGCTGTGCTTGAAAATCAAACAGACACTAGCGACATGAAAATGTCTATGATCACCCACTATGTGCACTCTGACGACAAATCTGTGAAAGATTCAACCACTGGAGATATTGAGGGATATGATGAGAGCTGCTTGAGTTCTGTGCCTGAGCTGTGTTCTAGTCAGCTTGAATTGGAGGAGGACAGTTACAGAGACATAGGTATACATGATATCTGTGTTCAGGAAGTCCCAGATATTTTCACTGAGAAGAAACAGATGAAAGGATTATCCAAAGAAGTCCCCAGCCTAGCGATGTCTAGAGGTGAAATACAGGAAGACCAAATATCAAGAACAGAAAACTGGCAATTGAATCCTGTTGGTGACCACAGCCACAGTTCTGATCTTTCAGATATTTTGGAAGAGGAAGAAGAGGACCTGGATTTAGACATGCAGGAAGAGAATAGAATAAAGGTGGTTGGTAATGATTCCAGGCTACCGGAGCTTCCAGAGTTTCCTATGCAGTGGGCTCAAAACAGAAAAATGATCAAGGCTTTAAGAATAGGCCAAGCAGGGACATCTTCATTTTCCAAAACAGGCCCTCTGAGAAGCTTTGTCTCAGAGGAAATAGTTAATGATGATTCAGTAAGGATATTTGTGGCCCTTTTTGACTATGATCCCATATTGATGTCACCTAATCTTGATGCAGCTGAAGAGGAGCTCCCATTTAAAAAGGGGCAGATTCTAAAGGTGGTTGGTGATAAAGATGCTGATGGCTTTTACAGAGGTGAATATGCAGGAAGGGTAGGGTATATTCCCTATAATATGGTGTCTGAAGTGCAGGTGGAGAGTAATGAAACGAAACAGCACCTGTTAAAACAAGGTTCCATTACTGATGAAAAATCTGTGATTAACTTAGTAGAGGTGGATACACAGAATAACAATAAGTCTCGCACAGAACATAGCTGGCAGGATAGCAAGGCTGAACAGCTTACTTCTAAGACAATGGTGGCTGTCTTTGACTATAATCCAAGGGAGAACTCATTAAATGTAGATGTGGAAAGTGAGCTGACATTTAGTGCTGGAGACATCATCACAGTATTTGGGTCTGTGGATGATGATGGACTCTACTATGGGGAGTTAAACGGACAGAGAGGACTTATCCCTTCTGACTTTCTAAAAACTGTCTCTTGGGATGAAGAGTAAAAGAGGATTCATTTAAAAGACACCTCTGCAGAGAGTTATAGAAGAAGGAAAAGAAAAATCTGATATATCAACAACAAAAAAGCACAAAATGTAGATGAAAAATTAAATCTTTAGCGAAGTCTAGCATTAAAAACTATCCATGCAAATGCCTCCTACAAAATGTATATTTTTAAGAATTGAACAACTAGACAATTCATATGTACTTGAATCTTCGCTCATATGAGATTAATAGTTTGAACTATTTGCAGGAGACTCCAAATAGATTTTTAGTTGTGAAACAAACTGGGTACCTTTAAATTTGTTTCAAAGACCTGTAAGAAAGTTAGAAGTAACCTTTAAATATTTTCCTGTAGGGATTATGAAAAGACTGCATCGCAGAGATAAAAGTGAATTTCACATACAGTTTAAAACATTGTATGACCTTAATCTTTTTTTTCTTTTTCTTTTTAAATAAGGAGGAGATGTACATAGAGAAAATAAGTTAGTACTTAATGGATCAACTTTTCCCACTTTTTGGAGTACAGACAGTATTGGTGTGAAATGGCTGTTAAAAGCATGCCAGATAATCTTTTTCTTAAGGGGTAGATGAACTTTGACTACTTTTTAGCATGTCTTTCTCTACAAAAATAACTGATTCATTAGCCCACTTCTCTTCTTCATTGAGAGTTGCAGTTCAAAGAGAGGAAGATGTTCCAAATGTGTAGAATGCTACAGTGACTGTGGGCAGAATGTTCCAATAGCTGACATAGAGCAAAACAAAAATATTTAACGGTAGACACCTACCTATTACAGTGTCCAAATGATTTCCAGCTCTGAACTGAATATAAACCCTTTTTCATTTGAGATTTTGATTTTAAGGAAGACACTGGTTTCCCTCTAGCCAGTTGCTCCCATTAAAGCTCGTATTATCTAGGAGAAACTTAACAGCTACATATGCTTTAATACTGTGGTTTCTTTGTGTGATTTACACTGAAATTTGTCTTTCCTGTTTCAGAGTGGGAGGTCTGTAATACCTCAACACTTGTTGAAAAAAATATGCCCTCTCCTGCTGTCATTGAAATCTGTAGGAGTTTTTCAGTCGACTTCAAGGAGAGCTGGATTGCGTCCACTGGTTGCACTTCATTGTCTCACATCTCAAGGGTTACTAACATAGGCATTTGTCCTATAAATATGCATTTGTGCTTAGGATCATATAAGGCATGCTCCACATAGGAGTTAGTACCAAAAGTGTTCTTGCACTAAGGGCTGTGTTAAATAGCTTTGCACACTGTAAGGCTTACATTTGCTGCAGAGAATAATCCTCCCAATGACAGGCTTTCATAGGAAGGATTCTGTTGGGTTAACGTTAGGCTCCCAATCTGGAGATGACTCCATTCAGGCACAGCAGTCCACTTGCACAAACTTACTCTCAGGAACAGGGCATCCATTTGTGCCGTTAGTATTGAAAATGGAGGGGTCAGTTTCTGTCCTTTAACTTATTTAAATATTTTACTTGTTCACTTATTTATGGAGATATTAAACTGTTTTACTTGTTTATTTAAATATTTTACTTGTTTACATATCTAAATACTTGTTTTACTATTGTATGATTCAGACTATGACTACAGAAGCTGTGAAGAGTGACTCAAAGCTCTTGAAGTAGGATCAAAGCTGTATATGTAGACGAGTTTGAAAACAGGAGAGTTTGCAGATGTTTCCTTATGAGATGTATTCTTTGTGTTACGATGTTACTTTTTAGACCTATGGGAAGTTTACTGTCTTTTATACCAATGTTAATTTCCTTGCATATTTCACTTTAATTGTCTTAAGAAAGCAATTTGTTTCATTTTGAAATTTGAATTTTAAAAGTGATATCCATCGGTGCTGGTGATACATTTTTATTTAAAAAAAATTATTTTAATAAAACTTATTTCTTATTTTCTGAGAATTTGCCCCTGTTCTTCATTGACACTTAAAGTGGTGTTATGAACTTGCAAAATTTTGATTAAAAGTTTTTTGACTTCTCTTGTTTGGTTTTCCCATTTCATCCTGTGTCTAAACAATACACCAATCACTTTGAAGCCTAATAAATTTTCAGATTTAAGGCCCTGATTTTGGGTTGTGGCAGAATTGACCTTGGTTTATCCCTAAGGGTAGAGATGGTATTTTTATGCCACCTTTGAACCTCCTGGATTCTGGGCAGCTGGGGGCCGGTTTTGTCCCAGAGGCAAGTAATTGCCCAGTAGCCTAGAATAAACAGAGCACAGATTGTTCCAGCCATGCCTCCTTCTGTTGTGCACCCTTCTGTGGTTTCAGATAGTATTTCTTTCTAACATTCATTTATTTTCTAGATTTAAATGAGCATGTATGGTGGCAACAAATACTTGTCATGAGAAAATTGTCACCCATGCAGAAAACAGCAGTATATGCTAATTATTCATTTATATAAATAATTATATGGTACCACTAGATGGCAGCAGAGCCCATGGTATCAGACTACAGCGTATGGCCGTGTTAGCTAAGGACATGGTCAGGTTAAACATCACTTTGTTTTTTTCTAAGCTGTTGGTGGTGACACCGTTAGATTATTTTTAAAAAGAACTGTTAACACTGAATTTACTTTTAACTGTTTATGCTGTTTATTTTTTGCATTTCTCTTTTTTGTACAACATCCCAAAGTGCAGAAAGAATAGCAAATATGGCAGGCGACCAGCTTGGCTTAACAGTGAAATCTTCGGTGAGCTTAAGCTCAAAAACGAAGCTTACAAGAAGTGGAAATTTGGACAGATGACTAGGGAGGAGTATAAAAATATTGCTAGAGCATTCAGGGGTGTAATCAGGAAGGCCAAGGCACAATTGGGGTTGCAGCTAGCAAGGGATGTGAAGAGTAACAAGAAGGGTTTCTACAGGTATGTTAGCAACGAGAAGAAGGTCATGGCAAGTGTGGGACCCTTACTGAATGGGGGAGGCAACATAGTGACTGATGATGTGGAAAAAGCTGAAGTACTCAATGCTTTTTTGCCTTGGTCTTCACAGACAAGGTCAGTTCCCAGACTGCTGCACTGGGCAACACAGTATGGGGAGGAGGTGAGCAGCCCTAGGTGATGAAAGAACAAGTTAAGGACTATTTAGAAAAGCTGGATGTGCACAAGTCCATGGGTCCCGATCTAATGCATCTAAGGGTGCTGAGGGTGTTGGCTGATGTGATTGCAGAGCCATTGGCCATTATCTTTGAAAATTCGTGGCGAGCGGGGGCAGTCCCGGACGATTGGAAAAAGGCAAATATAGTGCCCATATTTAAAAAAGGGAAGAAAGAGAACCCGGGGAACTACAGACCGGTCAGCCTCACTTCAGTCCCCAGCAAAATCATGGAGCAGGTCTTCAGTGAATCCATTTTGAAGCACTTGGAGGAGAAGAAAGTGACCAGAAACAGTCAACATAGATTCACCAAGGGCAAATCATGCCTGACCAACCTGATTGCCTTCTATGATGAGATAATTGGCTCTGTGGATATGGGGAAAGCAGTGCATGTGATATATCTTGACTTTAGCAAAGCTTTTGATACGGTCTCCCACAGTATTCTTGCCAGCAAGTTAAAAAAGTATGGATTGGATGAATGGACTATAAGGTGGATAGAAAGCTGGCTAGATTGTCAGACTCAACAGGTAGTGATCAACGGCTCGATGTCTAGTTGGCATCCGGTATCAAGTGGAGTGCCCCAGGGGTCAGTCCTGGGGCTGGTTTTGTTCAACATCTTTCTCAATCTGAATGATGGAATTAATTGCACCCTCAGCATGTTCACAGATGACACTAAGCTGGGAGGAGAGGTAGATACGCTGGAGGGTAAGGATAGGGTCCAGAGAGACCTAGACAAATTGGAGGATTGGACCAAAAGAAATCTGATGAGGTTCAACAAGGACAAGTGCAGAGTCCTGCACTTAGGAAGGAAGAATCCCATGCACTGCAACAGACTAGGGACTGACTGGCTAAGCAGCAGTTCTGTAGAAAAGGATTTGGGGATTACAGTGGACGAGAAGCTGGATGAGTCAGCAATGTGCCCTCATTGCCAAGAAGGCCAACGGCATATTGGGCTGTATTAGTAGGAGCATTGTCAGCAGATCGAGGGACGTGATTATTCCCCTCTGTTTGGCACTGGTGAGGCCACACCTGAAGTATTGCATCCAGTTTTGGTCCCCGCCACTACAGAAGGGATGTGGACAAATTGGAGAGAACCCAGCGGAGGGCAACGAAAATGATTAGGGGGCTGGGTCACATGACTTACAAGGAGAGGCTGAGGGAACTGCGGTTATTTTGTCTGCAGAAGAAAAGAGTGAGGGGGGATTTGATAGCAGCCTTCAACTACCTGAAGGGGGGTTCCAAAGAGGATGGAGCTCAGCTGTTCTCAGTGGTGGCAGATGACAGAACCAGGAGCAATGGTCTCAAGTTGCAGTGGGGGAGGTCTAGGTTGGATATTAGGAAACACTATTTCACTAGGAGGGTGGTGAAGCACTGGAATGGGTTACCTAGGGAGGTGGTGGAATCTCCATCCTTAGAGGTTTTTAAGGTTCGGGTTGACAAAGCCTTGGCTGGGATGATTTAGTTGGTGCTGGTCCTGCTTTGAGCAGGGGGTTGGACTAGATAACCTCCTGAGGTCTCTTCCAACCCTAATATTCTATGGTTCTTTGATTCTTGGCTCAGACAAGGAAAATAGAGTAGTCAGATTTGCTTTGGTTATGAATACTGCAAGTGAAGGTTTGGTATTTTTTATTTTTTTACATTAATGGAAGCATTTTCCTGTCAGTCTTAAGTTTGGAAAATCTTGTTTAAAAAAATCTAAATTTGGGACCAAACTTGACCTGACAGCACCCCTTCAAACTGTGAATGGCTGAGGCCCCAATCCTACAAACACACATGAATTTGCTCTTAACTCTGAGCACAAGTTGTCCCACGGAAGTAAATGGTATTACTCGGATACTTTATGTTAAGCTTGTGAATAAGCGTTTGCAGGACTGACACATGTTTTAATTGCTTGACAAAAGGATGCTATGAGAACCTTTAGGAAACCCTACGTTCAGATAGTTGTCAACATTGAACCTGCATTATTTAGGTTTCAGAGTAGCAGCCGTGTTAGTCTGTATTTGCAAAAAGGAGTACTTGTGGCACCTTAGAGACTAACAAATTTATTTGAGCATAAGCTTTCGTGAGCTACAGCTCACTTCATCAGATGCTTTACCTGATCACTCTCATTACAGTGTGTATGGTAACACCCATTGTTTCATGTTCTCTGTGTATTTAAAATTTCCCCACTATTTTCTACAGCATGCTTCCGATGAAGTGAGCTGTAGCTCATGAAAGCTTATGCTCAAATAAATTTGTTAGTCTCTAAGGTGCCACAAGTACTCCTTTTCTTTCTGCATTATTTAGATATTCTGCATTACAGAGCATCTGCAAAGCAGGAAGAGGAGTTGGAAGGTTTGAAACATCATTTAGTGCTTGGCTTCCTTTCACTCACCTTTAGTACATTTTGAGAATTTTTATTTCACTGAACTTTTCTCAAGTTAGAAAAGAAAAATATTTTTTATTTACAGTTTTTTCATTCAGAGGTTAGCCAGCACATTTTATTACATTACAAATCATTCTTCTGTTTTTAAAAGAAAGTAAGGAACATCTTTTTATGTGTTTGTACACTGGCTAGCACAATGGTACTGGTCTCTAGGTGCTACTGTAGAACAATTAATAATTAGGCATCAATTTCCTATTTTATATTTTCATTTGGTTATTTAACTATAGGATAAAAAATTCAGAGAGTCTTGTATCCAAAATAAAATTTAGTATATATTGTGCTAGATTTATTTAGTACTGATAGATTTTTATGGCTCTTTATGGAGATAAAAAACAAATTCCCAGCATAAGTAATTTAAGAGCTATTCTAGTGTGACAAAGTGATTACTTTCTGTAAGGGAAGAAATTATATAGTGAAATTATATAGTGAAATTTTGATTAGAGACAAAAATACCTGATGTTAAGGCTCAAATCCACAAAGGTATTTCGGGTTCTAACTTCCATTTATTTATGGATCTGAGCCTAAGTATCTGAGTTTAGGCTTTGCATGACTTTAAAAAAAAAAAGTAAACTTCTTAAAAAGTTCAGTTTTGTTTTGTTTTAACATTCCCTGCAATGTTGGTAACCCAAAGACTGAAGCATTATTAGTCCACAGGGGTTCTGGCAGTATGTTGATGGTGTTGGAGTTTCTCATTAAAACATTACAACTGGATCCCTTTACCTTCTCAGTCTGTCATATCAGCATTGGCTAATAAAACCGATTCTGCCCCACAATCAGTTTCATTCCTTTCTTCTCCTCATATCACCCTCATTGTCTAAACTGTCCACCAGCAAACTTCCTCAGTGCATCCTTTCCCTATCCCTCATCCAGTTATTTATTCAGTCTTACTGAGGTACCAAATATCTTTTATTGCACCAACTTCAGCTGGTGAAAGAGACAGCTTTTGACTCACACAGAACTCTTCTTCAAGTCACTGTGTAGACACTCTGTGTCGCTCAAAAGCTTGTCTCTTTTACCAGCAGAAGTGGACGAATAAAAGATAATACCTCAAGCACCTTGTCTCTCTCATATGCTGGGACCAACATAGCTACAAAAACACAGCAAACAACACGATCTCTAGTGGGTTTTAAAGAAAAGGGCACCACAGTAAAATATGTAAGTTGTTGGTTATATTAAAAAAAGAAAAGGTTAAATAAATGGATTATTTTTGAAGTGCTGAAAATGGTTTTTGGAAAGAGACATCGGACCATAAAGATCTGCCTCACTCATCAACAGGTTCTCATATTTTAGAATAATTTCAGGGAAACAAAGTTTTTAACACCAGGAAAAACAGATTTTGATTCCCCAAAGCTATGCTATAATTATGCTAACATTAAACAGATAGGAAAAGCAGGAAACCTACCATATATGTAATATATGTCGTTACAGGAAAGCTGGTCTTTATATGGCCGAAGTGCTTGTAAATCTGCACTGAAGTTAACAGAAAAAAGACATAATAAATATAAGGAATGAGAAGAAAAACTATAGGTTATTTAGAAGAACCTGTAATGGATCAATGAAAATGCAGTTAACATAATGCTAACTGAAAATCCTAAACTTGCTTTTAAATTGCCCATATCATTCTTTTAAAGCCCATACCTGACAGTGATTGTAAAATATAATAATAATATAATAATAATGAAGGGTGGCTTCTTTGCACAGGCTCTTCAGAATCCACCCCAATACGGTTACTGATGTCAAGGTCAAAGTTAAGAGATCAGAGTGGTAAATTGCTCCAGGCAATACTTTAGGGAGGTAATATCCCCAATATGCTAGAAGTCAGACTTTCTTGTTGAAAATGGAATGCACTTGAATCTGATTTCAGAGATAAGAACATGGTCCAAAGGGGAGGCCAAATTGTGCATCTTATATGTGTTTCAGCTAAGGAGTCCCGTGTGCCACCCAGACTCAGTTGGCTTGGAAGCACCTGGAACCTAGCTATTGGCCACTCACAACCAACTGGTGCCATACAAAATAATACTGGGCCAGGCTGCAACAGAAGGCAGTGCTGTAGACGTAGTAAAGAGGAGAGAGAAGCTGTATATGATACTAAAATTAGAAAATTAATGTGTAGTTGTGTCAGATTGTGAGCTCTTTGTTATGCTGAGTGAAAACAAGTCTGGAGCTGCCCAAAGACAGCCTACTATAATGCATTCAGACCGCTGCCCTGCCCAGGTGTTTGACAGCGCATTGAAAGACTAACACTAAAAGCCATCAAGAACGATCCACGTGGAACGACTCAACTGCTGTCCCCCTCCGCCATGGAACAACGGTTTTTCTACACTGGTGGGGTACATGTGACTGGGCAAGGAGACTGGAGCTTTCCTGCAGAGCACATCACAGAAGAGAGACCCTAATAAAGACCAGGGTTCTGCTCACTGCAGGGCATCCACCAATCGCTACTTGTAAGCGGAACGAACAGGCAAGAGGGCAGGAGGGATTCTGCCCAGCCTGATGATCCTTGGACTCACAGGAGGAGTGAGATTAGACTAGGGGAGGGTGCATCTGAGAACTTTTGTTGTTTTCAAAGCTCTGTAACTCTCAAGTGCTTTAAGAGTAAAGTTTCTGTGGTTAAAAAATTCCTTGCCTAAGCCTGTATTCCTTGCTTTTTGCTATGTTGTCCCTGTGGGGGTTAAACTAGAAATACAAATTGCTCAGTGCCTAGGCAGAGCTCTGGGGGAATGTAAACAGCTGGGGGGGCGGATTTTGGAGGTCTCACACACACTGGTTTCACAGCCTAGGGAGGTTGGCTGGCAGTGACCCACCTCTCAAGAAAGGGCGTTAGACAGGCAGTCTGAGTCTGCGAATGTGCCTAGAGTCCTAGAGCTAGAAACATTGACTAGACTCCATCGAGACACAGTTGGCTTGGGTGCATGTGGAACCAAGTGACTGCGTTTACTCACAAGCAAATGGTGACCGTACAGAATGGTAGTGGGCTAGGCTGCAATAGAAGACAGTGTAGTAGGTGTAATATTTGGATTTTATTGAAATGTGCACTTAGCAATGTCTCATGAAATCCTACTTAGAAAATCTAGTCGTCTTGGGTATTATTACTACTGCCACGTGGTCTGTAAACTGGATGAAGGACCATATAAAGTAAACTAAGGGCAATGGTGATGTTATAGTTGGCAACGGACTTTGGAGGATTTATGTAGAAGGATGCTGCAAGGGTCATATGTTAAATCCACTCTTACTATATCTTAATTTGGAAGTGTGACTACACAACCTGTTGTGTGCAGTGTTGTAGCCATGTGGGCCCCAGGATATTAGAAAGACAAGGTGGGTGAGGTAATACCTTTTATTGGCCCAACTTCTGTTGGTGAGGGAGAAACAAGCTTTCGAACTTAAGAACTCTGTATCAACTGAAAACTTTGTCTCTCTCACCAACAGAAGTTGGCCCAATTAAAGATCTTATTCACCCACCTTGTCTTTCTACACACTATGGTAACAGAATTGGCAGGTGCGGATAACAGAGAGAGAGGTTAGTTTGGAGTCTTGGTCAATCTGAGGCCCATTTAAACTTACTGATTGCGTCAACGAGGCATCTGATTGTGAGACCTTTTTTCCACTCCCCTCTGCAAAACCTTTAACTTATGTTGAGATAGTTACACAACAAGAGGATGGATGCCAGGGGTTGTAGATCACCCCCATATTGTCTCTTTGCCTCTTCCTCTCTGATTATCAAGCGTCTGTGTTTTTAGAAAGTATTTGCCCAAGTCCTGCCTCACCTAGGATTTTAGGTCGCCCTTGTTTGTGATTCTATTTTCATTACATTTTGTTACAACTTGGCTTCTGATCACACTGGTAAATTAGTTCATGAGATTCTAACACATCATGGTTTATGATGACAAGTTTGTGATGTGAAAATCAGAAAGTTTTGTCCTCAACTTCATGAACCGTGATCTGCATCCCATGACACAGAGGCAAGAAAAAAGTTGTTAATGATTTTTGATAATTAAATCATAAAGTAGAAACCCATTCTATTAACCATATCACATATTGCTATTCTTCTATCAAGCTATATTCATGTTTGATAACAAGTACATTTATTTGTGCCTTTAGCAGCACTTCATTACATTTTTGATTGCAAATATATCCTTCAAAACTCTACCAGAAACCTTAATTGCTTATCTTATCCTAAGGAAGAAAGACAAAGAGAAATATTCCAGGGAGAATAATGCTTCCATGGCTTATAGCTTTTAGAAATTACCTGCCGAGTGTGTAATTTTAAAGTGATTGTCTTCCATTAGGGCTCCAATAAACAGCACGGTGGAAAATTCAATCTGATTAGCTTTTCTAATGAGCTGTAGGAGGTCGTGGAGGCCAGAGCAGAAGAAAACTAAACATTTTATCATTCTGTCTACAAACATGCCTTTGACTTAAAGAGATAATGAAGTGCATGGTTTTAATGAACCCACTGCTATCAACAAATTATCAATGACCCCTATGGATTTTTGCTGTTCTGAAACTCATTCTTTCCAAGATTTCCTAAAATAGTGAGGTTGCAAACAGCATACATACAAACAGCATCTGATATATAAATAAATAAAAGTTATAAAGGTCACTGGAAGTCAACCTCATAGATAAGGATGCAGAATGATTTCCGTTATAGTCCTGTTTCCATTTACTCATAAGTTGATGAAACTTCCCTCTTTGATCTTCTGGCTGGCGGTTGAGGCAATTTGGCCAGGACACTAAGATTTAACACTATGAGCTAAGTTCCACTCTCTATTCTATTGACACAACCCCACAACCAAATTGAAGTCAACGGCTTTCTATCAGTGCAAATGAGAGCAGAATTTGTTTCAAGTACTGCATGCTGGGTAATAACAGGAGAAGATTCCATGTTTCTAAAATAAATTTAGCACTTTATTAAGAGTACTATAGAGAGAGATGGTGCAATTGTAACTAGCATTCCAGCCATGTGGTCACAGACTGATTTACTGCCACCACCTCCCAATTCTTCCCTCCTGCAATCTGTGCTCCTCCCTCCCACTTCCATGCAGGGTACTACAGAATTTAGCTAGATATTTGCATTTTACAGCAGAAAAACTTATACCGGTACCTGAATGTTGTTTTTTCTAGCTAGGCAGGAGGATATACAGAGGGAAAAATAACACTATGTTTATGGTTTTAGTAACATCAGAATTTCCCAGTGAGGATTAACCCCATGACTGTGCCTAAGCAGACTAATATAAATTCTTGTGAGACAGGTAACTAGAACTCCGTTTGAAGCATAAAGAGAAATTGACTCAATCGCTGTTATTTCTATGTTTTGGGACATTCTGCTCTTGGGATCTCTGTTCAATTTCTGCTTTGTCACCACCATAATCCTTTGCTGCTTTCTGGATAACAATCATATATCCTCCACTTAGAATACAAATTGAGAAACTAAAATGCTATAGGCAAGCCTTTCAGTTAAATGATCACTTATTGATTTATAAAGTACATTTCACTTGCACTTTTAACAGGCTGCTGAGCAAAATAATATGTTTCAGTTTGACAGGACCTTTCATCTAAAGATCTCAAAGGGCTTTACAAGCATTACTGAATCAAGCCTCAGAACACACCCCTATCGGCTAGGTGATAATATTGCCCATTTACAGTCCATAAACAAGTAGACCCTTCCCTGGACACAGCTGAACCCCTGAACAGTACACACGTGCAATCTCTCTTCATTTATTTATCTTCAGAATTAATCAGATGGAGTCATTACGAGAGATCTTTTGCTAAATCCTTCCACCTATTGTTCCTGTATGTTTTTAGCTTAGAGCAGACTTTGTATTTACTGTTAGCCTATTCCCCCCATGGTACTGAAGAACCTGACTGCTCACACTGTTCTGCTACCAGTTTCCTTGCATGTCTTCTTCTTTGGTGTTTCAGATACAGGAGCTAATCTATTGGGAAATCCTGCTGGTTTTCTGTAACAGACATAGACTAAAGCACATTTTTGATGCAGCTAAATGACCAAACCACTGGGAACATGAAAATTTCACGAGGCCTATTTTACATTTGTTTTTCAATTCACTTAAGAGCAGAACTGATGGCACGTCACTAGAGAAAGTGAAAATGCAGAATCATTAGAATGAATTGACTTATATTTTATATTATGCCAACATTTTCCACTTAATTCCAGAAGCTTGGTTACATCTCAACAATGAAAATAAGTTAGAGGAAAAATTGTATTTTAAACAGTTTTTATTTAAAAGTATGTTAGAACTTGGCTTCCTTTTGTCTTTTCTTGTATGAGGACAAATAAAATCCCCAGGCCGCAAACAAAGACTTTCAGTTTGGTTTCCTAGACTTTGAGTTATCCCGCTTAAACATAACTCTCAGGAAGGGACTTCATTTCATTATTTTTGTGAATGTCCATACATGTGTCCAAATTGTGGGTTACTGGCATCCAATATGTAACTTTGTTGCCTTAAGCCCTGACGCTGCCATGAGATCCATGCAGATGAACTTCTGTCTATCCCAGAGCCCTACTGAAGTTCTAAGAGCTTCTCAGAGGCATAGAGCTCTGCCTGAATGGAGCTCATTGCAGGATCTGAGCCATATTAATTAAACTCTATTATACAAGCTTTTCTTGTTCTTGTCCCTTTAGGGACTTCAGTTGTCTGAACCAGTTGACCAAAGAAGTCAACTCCCTGATGTCTTTCACTGGATGGACAAATATTAATATAGATGAATACTGATCCTTCTTCAGAGGACCTTTACCTTCCTGCTCTATAGAGGTGTCACAAGGGGTGATGAGGGGGATGAAAAAATGTAATGTCTTTAAAAACCAGTTTAACCTAACCTGGGGCCACAAAATAGAAACACCTTAATCACAATGCTATTGCATGATGTCTCTACAGGGCAGAGTTAAGATTGCTTGGGCACCTTGACTATGCATTACTTCCCTTTAAAATCTCTGGGTTTCTTTTGACTGTAGCCTTAATTCTGAATGATCTGGGTTTAAAATTCTTGGTTTGGGGGTAATTAAATCATCCTTACAATGCTTTTTACCCTTACATTACTGATACATACTCTCAGCCTTAGCTCCATCTTAACACAGGGGTTTTTTGTCTGGGATAGATATAGCCTATCAGAAACATGGGCCCTCTTAACCTCAGGCGCCAATATGATCGCTTCAGCCCCAGTTCAGCAATAGGGTCCCCCGCTTGTCACCTGGATCATTATTGTATCAGGGTGCCGACTTTGCTAAATGGATATACAAAGCAGAAGTAAAAGCAATTATGTGAGATTTATATTGTTTTAAATAAGCAATTGGGTGTTGTTTGCACCTGAGAGAGAATTAACTTGCCTTTTTATTTGTGAACATTGTTGTTAGAGCTGAGTAGATGATTGCAATTTCCTCAAAATTGTTCATTATTTGAGTTTATTTTCAAATATCTTAGGGGTTGTTTGTACTCAATTGATAGTAGACATTTGAAATTGAGCTATGTGGCATAGTTGTGATAGATCAGCAAATACAGTCTTTTTCATGTTCCCTGCTTGTATGAGGCCACAAGCATGTCCGGCATGGACACCCATGCACGCAAATTTAAAATTGGATTTCCACAAATACTCATGAATGTGTCTTAAACTCCATTTTCCACAAAGGATTGTGCCAGTAGAACTCAGTCTCACTAACATTCCATGGAAAGTAAACACAAAAAACGTGTGAATATGACTGACATGACTTCATTTAAAAACAAACCAAACCAAACCAAACTATTAACAGACAACTTTTACATTCACAGCTCCAGCTCTAGTAATAACTCCCCAGGTTTATCTGTTTTGTTATCTTAAATGGTTGTCTCTTTGATTAAACTTTTTAAATACTATGTATTATTCCTTTTCTTATAAAACATATCAACGTTTTTCTTTCTATCGCAGTTGCTTGTTTTGGTTTAAAGGGGAGGAGGTATTTATAGGACTATAATAGCAGTCACATGGGTTAAACCATTATCTCACTGAAATCAATAGGAGTTTTGCCATCAAGTGCAGTTGGACCATGACTTTGCCTAGCTGCTTGGAAAGTGGCTACTCTGTTTTAATGCCTAGTTATTGCTTATTTGTCCATGACATGATTTATCCTGCAATGTCCAGAATGTGTGTTTTGTCGACACTGCTTTTAACTCCAGAAAACTCTGGTGCTTCAAATGGAAATACCGGGGTTTCTTTATAAAGCAAGATTAGTAAGTAGATAGTAGATATTTGAAATTGAGCTATGTGGCGTAGTCGTGATTGATCAGCAAATACAGTCTTTTTCATGTTCCCTGCTTGCATGAGTCCGCAAGCATGTTTTTAAAAATTAAAAACTTAATTTTTATCTCAGTTACTGATTTACAGAGGCTCAGAGTCACTGTGGGGTTGAAGTTGGCAGAGTATTTTTGAAAGTAGCTTCTATTAACCATTTTTATCGAAGAGGGGGAATAAGTCAACTTTCGCGGCTATCGACATTTTGCATGTTATTGCTACAATCAGTGAACCACTGAATGCTGGTATGTCTTTAAATGGTTGTACGAACGTGTTCTAAGTACGATACCTTTGAGATTCTGAAAGGATATAAACACAAGAGGTCAACCAAACCAACAGATATGTAATTGCATCTAGAAATGGACTGGGCTAACCGTGAAACTCTTAGAAAATAAAAAAAGGAGTACTTGTGGCACCTTAGAGACTAACCAATTTATTTGAGCATGAGCTTTCGTGAGCTACAGCTCACTTCATTGGATGCATACTGTGGAAACTGCAGAAGACATTATATACACAGAGACCATGAAACAATACCTCCTCCCACCCCACTCTCCTGCTGGTAATAGCTTATCTAAAGTGATCATCAAGTTGGGCCACTTCCAGCACAAATCCAGGTTTTCTCACCCTCCGCCCCCCCCACAAACTCACTCTCCTGCTGGTAATAGCCCATCCAAAGTGACCACTCTCTTTAAAATGTGTATGATAATTAAGGTGGGCCATTTCCAGCACAAATCCAGGTTTTCTCACCCCCCCACCCCCCTCCAAAAACCACACACACAAACTCACTCTCCTGCTGGTAATAGCTTATCCAAAGTGACCACTCTCCTCACAATGTGTGTGAAAATCAAGGTGGGCCATTTCCAGCACAAATACAGGTTTTCTTACCCTCCCACCCCCTTTTTTTCAAAAAAACACACACACAAAAACTCACTCTCCTGCTGGTAATAGCTCATCCAAAGAAAAAGGACACTAAACTTTCTAAACTACTACATGCTACAAGGGGCCACAGCAATGGTTCCCTCAACCCACCCAGCAATATTGTTAACCTATCCAACTATACTCTCAGCCCAGCAGAAGCAGCTGTCTTATCTCGGGGCCTCTCCTTCTGCCCCTCCACCCCCACGAACATGATACAGTTCTGTGGTGACCTAGAATCCTATTTTCGACGTCTCCGACTCAAGGAATATTTCCAAAATACCTCTGAACAACATACTAATCCACAGAGGCCTCCCTACCAACATTACAAAAAGAAGGATTCTAGGTGGACTCCTCCTGAAGGTCGAAACAGCAGATTGGACTTCTACATAGACTGCTTCCGCCGACGTGCACGGGCTGAAATTGTGGAAAAGCAGCATCACTTGCCCCATAACCTCAGCTGTGCAGAACACAATGCCATCCACAGCCTCAGAAACAACTCTGACATCATAATCAAAAAGGCTGACAAAGGAGGTGCTGTTGTCATCATGAATAGGTCGGAATATGAACAAGAGGCTTCTTGGCAGCTCTCCAACTTTCTCCACTTTCTACAAGCCATTACCCTATGATCCCACTGAGAGTTACCAAAAGCAACTACAGCATTTGCTCAAGAAACTTCCTGAAAAAGCACAAGATCAAATCCGCACAGACACACCCCTGGAACCCCGACCTGGGATATTCTATCTACTACCCAAGATCCATAAACCTGGAAATCCTGGGCGCCCCATCATCTCAGGCATTGGCACCCTGACAGCAGGATTGTCCGGCTATGTAGACTCCCTCCTCAGGCCCTACGCTACCAGCACTCCCAGCTACCTTCGAGACACCACTGACTTCCTGAGGAAACTTCAATCCATCGGTGATCTTCCTGATAACACCATCCTGGCTACTATGGATGTAGAAGCCCTCGGACTACAAGCCGTCAAGAACACTATCCCTGATAATGTCACGGCTAACCTGGTGGCTGAACTTTGTGACTTTGTCCTTACCCATAACTATTTCACATTTGGGGACAATGTATACCTTCAGATCAGCGGCACTGCTATGGGTACCCGCATGGCCCCACAGTATGCCAACATTTTTATGGCTGATTTAGAACAACGCTTCCTCAGCTCTCGTCCCCTAAAGCCCCTACTCTACTTGCGCTATATTGATGACATCTTCATCATCTGGACCCATGGAAAAGAAGCTCTTGAGGAATTCCACCATGATTTCAACAATTTCCATCCCACCATCAACCTCAGCCTGGTCCAGTCCACACAAGAGATCCACTTCCTGGACACTACAGTGCTAATAAACAATGGTCACATAAACACCACCCTATACCGGAAACCTACGGACCGCTATTCCTACCTACATGCCTCCAGCTTTCACCCTGACCACACCACACGATCCATCGTCTACAGCCAAGCTCTGCGATACAACCGCATTTGCTCCAACCCCTCAGACAGAGACAAACACCTACAAGATCTCTATCAAGCATTCTTACAACTACAATACCCACCTGCGGAAGTGAAGAAACAGATTGATAGAGCCAGAAGAGTTCCCAGAAGTCACCTACTACAGGACAGGCCTAACAAAGAAAATAACAGAACGCCACTAGCCGTCACCTTCAACCCCCAACTAAAACCCCTCCAACACATTATTAAGGATCTACAACCTATCCTGAAGGATGACCCAACACTCTCACAAATCTTGGGAGACAGGCCAGTCCTTGCCTACAGACAGCCCCCCAACCTGAAGCAAATACTCACCAACAACCACATACCACACAACAGAACCACTAACCCAGGAACCTATCCTTGCAACAAAGCCCGTTGCCAACTGTGCCCACATATCTATTCAGGGGACACCATCAAAGGGCCTAATAACATCAGCCACACTATTAGAGGCTCGTTCACCTGCACATCCACCAATGTGATATATGCCATCAAGTGCCAGCAATGCCCCTCTGCTATGTACATTGGTCAAACTGGACAGTCTCTACGTAAAAGAATAAATGGACACAAATCAGATGTCAAGAATTATAACATTCATAAACCAGTCGGAGAACACTTCAATCTCTCTGGTCACGCAATCACAGACATGAAGGTCGCTATCTTACAACAAAAAAACTTCAAATCCAGACTCCAGCGAGAAACTGCTGAATTGGAATTCATTTGCAAATTGGATACTATTAATTTAGGCTTAAATAGAAACTGGGAGTGGCTAAGTCATTATGCCAGGTAGCCTATTTCCCCTTGTTTTTTTCTAACCCCCCCCCCCCCCCCCCCCCCGACGTTCTGGTTAAACTTGGATTTATGCTGGAAATGGCCCAGTGGTCAGTTTGGATGAGCTATTGCCAGCAGGAGAGTGAGTTTGTGTGTGTGGGGGGGGGGGGGGTGAGAAAACCTGGATTTGTGCTGGAAATGGCCCACCTTGATTATCATGCACATTGTAGGGAGAGTGGTCACTTTGGATGAGCTATTACCAGCAGGAGAGTGAGTTTTTGTGTGTGTGTTTTTTTGAAAAAAAGGGGGTGGGAGGGTAAGAAAACCTGTATTTGTGCTGGAAATGGCCCACCTTGATTTTCACACACATTGTGAGGAGAGTGGTCACTTTGGATAAGCTATTACCAGCAGGAGAGTGAGTTTGTGTGTGTGGTTTTTGGAGGGGGGTGGAGGGGTGAGAAAAACTGGATTTGTGCTGGAAATGGCCCACCTTGATTATCATACACATTTTAAAGAGAGTGGTCACTTTGGATGGGCTATTACCAGCAGGAGAGTGAGTTTGTATGGGGGGCGGAGGGGGGCAGAGGGTGAGAAAACCTGGATTTGTGCTGGAAATGGCCCAACTTGATGATCACTTTAGATAAGCTATTACCAGCAGGAGAGTGGGGTGGGAGGAGGTATTGTTTCATGGTCTCTGTGTATATAATGTCTTCTGCAGTTTCCACAGTATGCATCCGATGAAGTGAGCTGTAGCTCACGAAAGCTCATGCTCAAATAAATTGGTTAGTCTCTAAGGTGCCACAAGTCCTCCTTTTCTTTTTGCAGATACAGACTAACACGGCTGTTACTCTGAAACCTGTCTTAGAAAATAATTTCAGTTTTTTCTTTCAATTGCAAATAACGTATTGCTCACTGCAGGACTGAAAGTGACAGATGGCGCTTAAACAACGTCCTTTTCTGGGGATGGTTTTGTGAGAAGCCTGTGTAAGCAGCTTCACTGCTGCTGAGTTTTGATGAGAAGTTTCATTGATAAGGGGCAGAAAAGAAAAAGTTAGGGCTTCAGCAAACTCCGGCAGGAACACATTTCGATGACCCTTACGAGAACAGCCAGGGTAGTATTAGACACCATCGAAAGGGATCTGGAACCACAGAAGCAGAACGAGGACTATTTTCTGAGCAAACTTTTTAACAAGTGCAACCTTGCTTTCCAGAGGTGCTGAGCAATCACAGATTTCGCGGACTCCAGCTAGAGCGATGCACGCCCAGCACTTCCGAGTGTCAGGTCCTAAGGAAATGTAATAGCAAAAAGGCAAGCTGACCAAGAATTGATACCTATGTTTTACAAACTAATAGTCAAAAGGTAAAAAGGTTTGTCCCTATAATGGTGCTCCTCCACATTTATACATGTGTAGCTGAGCCCAGGGTCAGAATTTGGCACATGATCTATATATAGGATGAACAGAAACCAAAAGACTGTGCACACATTTCTCTATATCTGTGCTCATTTGAGTTCCTCTATCTGGGGAAAAAGAAAAGGAGTACTTGTGGCACCTTAGAGACTAACCAATTTATTTGAGCATGAGCTTTCGTGAGCTACAGCTCACTACATCTGATGAAGTGAGCTGTAGCTCACGAAAGCTCATGCTCAAATAAATTGGTTAGTCTCTAAGGTGCCACAAGTACTCCTTTTCTTTTTGCGAATACAGACTAACACGGCTGTTCCTCTGAAATCTATCTGGGGAGCAATTCCTTGTTATGCTGGCTTGATTTTTCCCCTTTTGCTTCTCCCGCCTCGCCCGCTGTCTCTTTGCAGGAACTCTCTAATGTGGTTAAAACAACTTGCAGATATAAAATAGTTATATTATTTTTTGTGTGCTTAACTGACCTGCCATTATCACTTCTATTAAAATTAGCTTTCTGTATAAACCAAGTTTCCTAGAAAGTTGAGATACATAATGCCTTTCGCCTTCCCAAGTTTTGTAAAGGGACTGCCCAGTGCAAGAAATGTAAGTCTACTCACAGGACTGCAGGGTGGGAAACTTGCTGCTTAATTTAACCCCCTCGGAGGGTGGGGGAGGGGTAGGGAAACTCCCACTGACTAAAACAGGAAGGAAGAGAGGGGTGGAGTAAACCTTCATCCCATGATACTCTGGATAACTCGGGCTAAGCCTATCATGACCACCTTACTAACTAGGGTTGTCAAGCCTCCAGGCTTGTCCTGGAGTCTCCAGGAATTAAAGAAAAGGAGTACTTGTGGCACCTTAGAGACTAACCAATTTATTTGAGCATAAGCTTTCATGAGCTACAGCTCACTTCATCGGATGCATTTAATTAAAGATTATGTTGTGTGATGAAACCTCCAAGAATATGTCCAACCAAAATTGGCAACCCTAACTACACCAAGTACTTTGAATATTGAAACTATGACCTCGGTTCACACCTGCCAAATCATATAATGTCATAGAATGGTCATGATTAGAGCTCCCTTTCAGGTATTTAAAATCGAGATCTGAGTTTTGCAGCTTGACCCATCTCTAGATATTTCTGGTGCTTCCTGTTGGCTAGAAACATCACAAGAACAGCACCTTCTCATGGTATTTTGGAACTTTGGCTTCCAGACCTCATCAGAACCAGGAAGTAGGGCTATGCACAAATGTGAAATAATTGTAAAATAGGAGTTAACTTTTTGAAGCCTCTGCAAATAAATATTCGCTTCAAATTCAGTTCATGTTGAAGGAGGTGATTTAGGTTTTGTATTTTGTAGATACCTTCTTATTCCTGAAGGGGAAAATAACTGCAGCCTGTTGGAGCTGGGAGTTACATTCTCATTTGCTGCCCTAGTCTAGCCCCACTGAATTTTCCCATTGACTTCAAAGGGGTCATGATTTGGTCCTTGATTTTCAGTTTTCCTTCCCAGTATTGCTCGCATTTGAAATACTTATTCAATTCTAAACAACTAGTAACCTTTCTGAATTTCCCTTTGGAGTGAGTTATTCCACAAAACAGTTCTCTCCCCATTCCCGCCTTGCACAGCAGAAGTTGTCCACGCTCTGAGAATTTATTTTGGGGAGTGCTACTCCAAGTCACTGAGGGAAGGAATTAATTCTTGATTTTAAAACTAATTAAAATGATCATAAAACAAACAATAAAAGAACTTCACCAGGGATCGGCTGATAAACACAAACAGGATGGTCATGACTTTATCCCCTTTTAATGCTGGCCTCTGTGCTTTGTAATGCTTGCATAGAGACAATACTGCAATCCTTACTTTTAGTGGATAGAGAAAGATAAAATCATTTAAGAGCTTAATTGCAGTGGTCTCACTATACCGGTATAATAATATAGGTATAACTGGACACATTTCCTGTGGAGATATATAGTCCTTCAGAGTCTATGGTTAAAAACGTGTCAGGGCAAGGGTCATGTCTTTTTATCTGGGCTGTAAAGTATATAGCATGACTTTGGGCACTGTAAGCATAAATAATATTACAGAGCTGCCAAGCAAGAATTCAGGATTTTGCAGGTGGTTCCCGTTAAGAGGAGAAACGGATGATGAGTCAGGTAATTTTGATGCTATCTTGTTTATTTCCAGGAAATTTATAAATCCTTCTTTCCTCCACAGGAAGAACCAAACAACAGGAGACAGTTTCTTTGCTTACAGCCCCAACCCTCTTTTAGCCAACTTGTCCAGGCTCTGTACATAGCTTCCTTCTCTCTGCATTTCAATGTGCTTCCTCTTTCTTGTCCTGTCTCTTACTACTTCACACACCTTTACCCAAAACAATACCTAGTGAAGCCCTCCACTCACATATTCTAATTCCTGGGGAGACTTCCATGTACCTTTGTTTTAGGTGGGGGCTGCTATAAAGGAGCTTAACTGTTCTTACAAATGTCTGCAGTTACACCCACCAGCTTCAAGGATGTTTCATTCAACCCACAACTATAATAATTATCTTCCGCAAGTGGCCATGGCCAAATTCACTTCTGTTGTACACAGGCATGACTCCACTGGTTTGAATGGAGTTGTGCCTTTTTACCAGTGGTTACTAAATCTACTTGCCCAAATACCTTCTAAAACTCCCAACGTGCCTAGTCACATGACAAATGACTGCTCGCTAGATTAACTGCTCACACAAATTTGTATGACCTGACTGACACACTGTCACTAATCACTTCAGGTCTGTTGGAACCTTGGGACATGGGGCTGTTTTTTCAGTCATGCAGAACTGTGAAGGTTGCATGTCAAACACTCGAGCCGAACAAAATGACTCGCATGCCACTTTTAAAATATATAGCTCTATACATCTCAGTGTGGCCTTTTCAACTGCATATTATGATATCACCGTGGGAAAACCCCTTTTGTGAGAGAAATGACACAGTTGATATTTATCACTCCAAAGTCCGTTGCAACATACTGTCTCTTTCTGTTGAAAAAAATGCTTTTGAATTCCAATATTCAAACATATTCACACCCCAAGCGAAACCAACATATTTCTGGCTTTTTGCCAGTATCAGCATGTGTGTGAAATTCTTGATGTTTTACATTCGGGTTTTTTTGTTTGGGGTGTTTTTTTACAGTACCACTTCATCTTAGGTACACTACCACTTAATAGAAGCCACCATGGAACAATCCTCTACCTCACCTGGAGATTTGACACCCTGGAAACTTGGTGACCATGTTTTTACTTTAAAACAACCAGGATATTAAATGCAAGATCTATATTAATACAAACTGCACAGTTAAAATAGCCTGGAAACACAAGTGTTAACTTTCTAATAGCCCAGTAAATTGAGTCACATTGCACGTCCTGGGTATTTTGAGGTATGTATTTAGAGAAAGTTATATTAAGCTACACATGTAACCAGTAAAACAAGAATAGGCAGGACTGCATGTGTGCGTGTGTGGATGCGTTAACGTTGACCTAGAACCTTACATCTGTATTTCCCAAATCTCTAATTGCGCAACCTTAACGTTGCAATAACATCTCTTTCTGTGTTTATTTGTAATACAGTTTATTTGTCATATAATATCCGTTTCTTTTGGGGAAGGAGACACGTCAACAAACTGGAAGAGAGGGCAACGGGCTGAGAACAGGGATCAGAGTAAGGAGCACGTTCTAAGTTCAGCTGTAATACTTTCACTTAAATGTTTCTGGTAACATGTATATTCATTCCAATATGACAGCTCTTTAGTTTGCCTAGAAGGGTAAGGATTCCTGTTACAAGAAATCAAGAGTAAACCCCATCAAATAAGACCTCTGGCACAATGAAGAGTGAAGACGTTGGACAAATCCGCGAGGAACAGTTGTAACAGTAACTAACAGCTTTCAGACTGTTCAGATGTCCTCATACCTATAGTGGGATTCCTACACCTTATTATGACACTGCTTGGGAGGAAGATCAAAGCCTTCCCTCTGCCTGTGACTTTATGCCTAGACAGTTACCTCCTTCTTTTTCTCTTTCCTTTGAGAAGGAATCTCTTCATGTGCTCCAATAAGTAACTGGCCCCGCTGTCTTCCCAAGCTCCAAAGCCACTCTAGGTTCACCCTTCTTTCAGGGCCAGGACTCACAGGACTCTCCCCCTGGAACCCCAGAATCAAAAGTAAAAAATTAAACTGACTTCTGCCCTCCTCAGACTTGACCTTTCATCCCTCTTCAGTTTCCCCTGCTGCATTCTTCAACTGAATAGTTTCCAGAGCTCTCTCTCCCTGGAAGTCCAGATCCTGCCCTATTATCAGTGCTCACCACTGGAGCTTGCTCCACCCCAGCAAGTGCTCTGTGTCTCTCTTGACCTCCTAACAGACTTCTTTACTCAGGAGAGTATCACCAGGCCAGCTCTCCCCCTTGGCCTCCTCTTCAACTGCTCGCTAGATTAACTGCTCACCTGCCATCTCACCGCCTTCTAGTACCAAGAGCAGGACTACAAAGTCCTTTCCCTCTCTCTCCGTAGCCAGCCTTCTACTCTGAGCTTCCTTTCTTTATACTGACCACTCAGCTCCACCCCAGCTGGGATTCATCTTTACTTGGGCCTGGCCCATCCTCCAGGTGTAACTATGTGCCTTAACTGAACACGCCAGCTCCAGTTAACCCCTTCATTATGCATATGGTGTACACTCCCCATCACAGTACCCATGACTAAACACATTACCAGAGCATTCTGAGTGGTGAACTAAGTCCAGAATGACAGGTTTCAGAGTAACAGCCGTGTTAGTCTGTATTTGCAAAAAGAAAAGGAGTACTTGTGGCACCTTAGAGACTAACCAATTTATTTGAGCATGAGCTTTCGTGAGCTACAGAGCTGTAGCTCACGAAAGCTCATGCTCAAATAAATTGGTTAGTCTCTAAGGTGCCACAAGTACTCCTTTTCTAAGTCCAGAATATTCCCCAATTTTAAGAGGTGGGAATTCTAAGTCTTTCTTACGGCAGGTTAAAGCATCCTTCCCCGATATGCCTGTGAACTCAAGAACTCCTTATGCCCAGAAGATGTAAGTATAAAAAAGTTCTGTTTTACAAATGAACTAGTACATAATTAATGAATTAATTATTTTTTAAAAAATCCCAATAAAGAACATATAATATATTAATGAATTTGCATTGGTATTTCTTAGGTCTACAAGGGCTTGCTTACAGGCTTATCATAATAGAAGCTCTTCTCATATTCACTGAACGTGGTAACACTCAGGGCCAAGACACAATGATGCACATCCGCCTGTAGCGTGCAAGTGGATGGGAAATGTGGCAAAATGAGTTTGCCCATTTCTCATTCACACAGGCACAAGAAAGCAAGTAAAGGAAAGTATATGTAGGTGGGAGAGAGAGGAGCCACACAAGGTTCCAACATCATACAGTACAGCTTTAAATGGCGACAGTATTTGTACTGACCGCATTTCACATTGACAAGGCAGACCTTTCGGTCAGCGTATAAAGTACTTTGCATGTGCAGAGGATAAACGAGAAAAAAGACAGTGTGAAGCATGCATTGGCCGCATGCTGCCTGAAATGCTGAAAGCTGCTTCGTAGGAGACAATTTGCAGAAAAATAAAAAACGTTACAGACTTCTTCATGAGACAGTTAAATGGTTGGGGGTGGGGGCTTCCTTCTAACTGACTTATAAGCACAAAAAGAGTCTGAGGAATGGGCAAAGGCCTTGAGGCCTAACATGCTTGACTTCATTTGGGTTAACGGCGCTGCTGATTCTCACTATAACCTTCAGCTGGGGCACAGTCTCTAGAAATTATTTAAACGTTTTGCTTCAGCTGCCTTTGTTAGTGTTTTAGGCTATAACTTTATATACTTTTTTGTAAAATAGCCCTGCCTGAGTGCCCAGATGTTCAGTGTATGCCCCTTAGGGTATGTCTACACTACGGAATAAGGTCGAATTTATAGAAGTCGGTTTTTTAGAAATCGGTTTTATATATTCGAGTGTGTGTGTCCCCACAGAAAATGCTCTAAGTGCATTAAGTGCATTAACTGGGCGGAGTGCTTCCACAGTACCGAGGCTAGAGTCGACTTCCGGAGCATTGCAGTGTGGATAGCTATCCCACAGTTCCCGCAGTCTCCGCTGCCCATTGTAATTCTGGGTTGAGATCCCAATGCCTGATGGGGCTAAAACATTGTCACAGGTGGTTCTGGGTACATATCGTCAGGCCCCCGTTCCCTCCCTCCCTCCGTGAAAGCAAGGGCAGACAATCGTTTCGTGCCTTTTTTCCTGAGTTACCTGTGCAGACGCCATACCACTGCAAGCATGGAGCCCACTCAGGTAACCGTCACCCTATGTCTCCTCGGTGCTGGCAGACGCGGTACGACTTTGCTGCACAGTAGCAGCAACCCATTGCCTTCTGGCAGCAGACGGTGCAATATGACTGGTAGCCGTCCTCGTCGTATCCGAGGTACTCCTGGCCACGTCGGCTGGGAGCGCCTGGGCAGACATGGGCGCAGGGACTAAATTTGGAGTGACTTGACCAGGTCATTCTCTTTAGTCCTGCAGTCAGTCCTATTGAACCGTCTTATGGTGAGCAGGCAGGTGATACGGATTGCTAGCAGTCGTACTGTACCATCTTCTGCCGGGCAGGCAAGAGATGAGGATGGCTAGAGGTCATATTGTACCATCTTCTGCCGGGCAGGCAAGAGATGAGGATGGCTAGCAGTCGTACTGTACCATCTTCTGCCGAGCAGCCATGAGATGTGGATGGCATGCAGTCCTTCTGCACCGTCTGCTGCCAGCCAAAGATGTAAAAGATAGATGGAGTGGATCAAAACAAGAAATAGACCAGATTTGTTTTGTACTCATTTGCCTCCTCCCCTGTCTAGGGGACTCATTCCTCTGGGTCACACTGCAGTCACTCGCAGAGAAGGTGCAGCAAGGTAAATCTAGCCATGTATCAATCAGAGGCCAGGCTAACCTCCTCGTTCCAATAAGAACAATAACTTAGGTGCACCATTTCTTATTGGAACCCTCCGTGAAGTCCTCCCTGAAATACTCCTTGATGTAAAGACACCCCCTTTGTTGATTTTAGCTCCCTGAAGCCAACCCTGTAAGCCGTGTTGTCAGTCGCCCATCCCTCCGTCAGAGCAACGGCAGACAATCGTTCCGCGCCTTTTTTCCGTGCGGACGCCATACCAAGGCAAGCATGGAGGCCGCTCAGCTCACTTTGGCAATTAGGAGCACATTAAACACCACACGCATTATCCAGCAGTATATGCAGCACCAGAACCGGGCAAAGCGATACCGGGCGAGGAGGCGACGTCAGCACAGTCACGTGAGTGATCAGGACATGGACACAGATTTCTCTGAAAGCATGGGCCCTGCCAATGCATGCATCATGGTGCTAATGGGGCAGGTTCCTGCTGTGGAACGCCGATTCTGGGCTCGGGAAACAAGCACAGACTGGTGGGACCGCATAGTGTTGCAGGTCTGGGACGATTCCCAGTGGCTGCGAAACTTTCGCATGCGTAAGGGCACTTTCATGGAACTTTGCGACTTGCTTTCCCCTGCCCTGAGGCGCATGAATACCAAGATGAGAGCAGCCCTCACAGTTGAGAAGCGAGTGGCGATAGCCCTGTGGAAGCTTGCAACGCCAGACAGCTACCGGTCAGTTGGGAATCAATTTGGAGTGGGCAAATCTACTGTGGGGGCTGCTGTGATGCAAGTAGCCCACGCAATCAAAGATCTGCTGATATCAAGGGTAGTGACCCTGGGAAATGTGCAGGTCATAGTGGATGGCTTTGCTGCAATGGGATTCCCTAACTGTGGTGGGGCCATAGACGGAACCCATATCCCTATCTTGGCACCAGAGCAGCAAGCCGGCGAGTACATAAACCGCAAGGGGTACTTTTCGATAGTGCTGCAAGCTCTGGTGGATCACCAGGGATGTTTCACCAACATCAACGTGGGATGGCCGGGAAAGGTACATGACGCTCGCATCTTCAGGAACTCTGGTCTGTTTCAAAAGCTGCAGGAAGGGACTTTATTCCCAGACCAGAAAATAACTGTTGGGGATGTTGAAATGCCTATATGTATCCTTGGGGACCCAGCCTACCCCTTTATGCCATAGCTCATGAAGCCGTACACAGGCAGCCTGGACAGTAGTCAGGAGCTGTTCAACTACAGGCTGAGCAAGTGCAGAATGGTGGTAGAATGTGCATTTGGACGTTTAAAGGCGCGCTGGCGCAGTTTACTGACTCGCTTAGACCTCAGCGAAACCAATATTCCCACTGTTATTACTGCTTGCTGTGTGCTCCACAATATCTGTGAGAGTAAGGGGGAGACGTTTATGGCAGGGTGGGAGGTTGAGGCAAATCGCCTGGCTGCTGGTTACGTGCAGCCAGACACCAGGGCGGTTAGAAGAGCACAGGAGGGCGCGGTACGCATCAGAGAAGCTTTGAAAACCAGTTTCATGACTGGCCAGGCTACGGTGTGAAAGTTCTGTTTGTTTCTCCTTGATGAAACCCCCCGCCCCTTGGTTCACTCTACTTCCCTGTAAGCTAACCACCCGCCCCTCCTCCCTTCAATCACCGCTTGCAGAGGCAATAAAGTCATTGTTGCTTCACATTCATGCATTCTTTATTCATTCATCACACAAATAGGGGGATGACTACCAAGGTAGCCCAGGAGGGGTGGTGGAGGAGGGAAGGAAAATGCCACACAGCACTTAAAGCACAGCACTTTAAAAGTTTACAACTTTAAAATTTATTGAATGACAGCCTTCTTTTTTTTGGGTAATCCTCTGTGGTGGAGTGGCTGGTTGGCCAGAGGCCCCCCCACCGCGTTCTTGGGCGTCTGGGTGTGGAGGCTATGGAACTTGGGGAGGAGGGCGGTTGGTTACACAGGGGTTGCAGTGGCAGTCTGTGCTCCAGCTGCCTTTGCTGCAGCTCAACCATACACTGGAGCATACTGGTTTGGTCCTCCAGCAGCCGCAGCATTGAATCCTGCCTCCTCTCATCACGCTGCCGCCACATTTGAGCTTCAGCCCTGTCTTCAGCCCGCCACTTACTCTCTTCAGCCCGCCACCTCTCCTCCTGGTCATTTTGTGCTTTCCTGCACTCTGACATTATTTGCCTCCACGCATTCGTCTGTGCTCTGTCAGTGTGGGAGGACAGCATGAGCTCGGAGAACATTTCATCGCGAGTGCGTTTTTTTTTCTTTCTAGGGTTCACTAGCCTCTGGGAAGGAGAAGATCCTGTGATCATTGAAACACATGCAGCTGGTGGAGAAAAAAAAAGGGACAGCGGTATTTAAAAAGACACATTTTATAAAACAGTGGCTACACTCTTTCAGGGTAAACCTTGCTGTTAACATTACATACATAGCACATGTGCTTTCGTTACAAGGTCGCATTTTGCCTCCCCCCACCGCGTGGCTACCCCCTCAACCCTCCCCCCTCCCCATGGCTAACAGCGGGGAACATTTCTGTTCAGCCGCAGGCAAACAGCCCAGCAGGAATGGGCTCCTCTGAGTGTCCCCTGAAGAAAAGCACTCTATTTCAACCAGGTGACCATGAATTATATCTCACTCTCCTGAGGATAACACAGAGAGATAAAAAACGGACGTTGTTTGAATGCCAGCAAACATACACTGCAATACTTTGTTCTACAATGATTCCCGAGTACGTGCTACTGGCCTGGAGTGGTAAAGTGTCCTACCATGAAGGATGCAATAAGGCTGCCCTCCCCAGAAACCTTTTGCAAAGGCTTTGGGAGTACATCCAGGAGAACCGCGAATGCCAGGGCAAAGTAATCCTTTCACATGCTTGCTTTTAAACCATGTATAGTATTTTAAAAGGTACACTCACCAGAGGTCCCTTCTCCGCCTGCTGGGTCCAGGAGGCAGCCTTGGGTGGGTTCGGGGGGTACTGGCTCCAGGTCCAGGGTGAGAAACAGTTCCTGGTTGTCGGGAAAACCGGTTTCTCTGCTTGCTTGCTGTGAGCTATCTACAATCTCATCATCATCATCATCTTCTTCGTCCCCAAAACCTGCTTCTGTATTGCCTCCATCTCCATTGAAGGAGTCAAACAACACGGCTGAGGTAGTGGTGGCTGAACCCCCTAAAATGGCATGCAGCTCATCATAGAAGCGGCATGTTTGGGGCTCTGACCCGGAGCGGCCGTTCGCCTCTCTGGTTTTCTGGTAGGCTTGCCTCAGCTCCTTCAGTTTCACGCGGCACTGCTTCGGGTCCCTGTTATGGCCTCTGTCCTTCATGCCCTGGGAGATTTTGACAAAGGTTTTGGCATTTTGAAAACTGGAACGGAGTTCTGATAGCACGGATTCCTCTCCCCAAACAGCGATCAGATCCCGTACCTCCCGTTCGGTCCATGCTGGAGCTCTTTTGCGATTCTGGGACTCCATCATGGTCACCTCTGCTGATGAGCTCTGCATGGTCACCTGCAGCTTGCCACGCTGGCCAAACAGGAAATGAGATTCAAAAGTTCGCGGTTCTTTTCCTGTCTACCTGGCCAGTGCATCTGAGTTGAGAGTGCTGTCCAGAGCGGTCACAATGGAGCACTCTGGGATAGATCCCGGAGGCCAATACCGTCGAATTGTGTCCACAGTACCCCAAATTCGAGCCGGCAAGGCTGATTTAAGCGCTAATCCACTTGTCAGGGGTGGAGTAAGGAAATCGATTTTAAGAGCCCTTTAAGTCGAAATAAAGGGCTTCATCGTGTGGACGGGTGCAGGTTTACATCGATTTAATGCTGCTAAATTCGACCTAAAGTCCTAGTGTAGACCAGGGCTTAGGTTTTAACACTTTATTGGCAGTGGCATGAACATGCCTAAGAACTTTGTCAGTATCCCCCATAAATTTGCTAACATTCCTCCGGTCATCTCCAAGTTGCCTCTTTCCTTTCAGAATAAGCCCACCTCCCTTAACGTTTTCCCCGCCTAACACCTATCCTGCTAAAGAGATTATCACACCTAATATTACATGCTCTCCAAGGCAACAGTATACTTCCTGTGGGATGGTGCCCAGGACCAGTGGGAGATTGGCCAAGGGGGCACATGCCCAGGGGCCCCGACCAATTGGGGGGGGCCCCCAGAAAAATGGGTGCCCTTGTGCCCTGACCTGCTCCGCCCGCCCAGCGCTCCTGCCGGGGAGCCGGGTGGAGCTGTTCGGGCTTGCCCTGCTCTGCCCGCCCGGTGCTCCTGCTGGGGAGTGCGGGGAAGCGTCTCGACCCCATTTCCCCGGCAGGGGTGCCGGAGAGGGGGGACTGCAGGTGGAAGGGGTGGGAAAGGGCCCCCACTTGCCCTGGCGCAGGGCCCCACAAATCCCAATCCACCTCTGACCAGGACTATATGCATGATTCCAATTAGAGATCTAAGGGCTTGGCTAGATGAACAGTTAGCATGCCACAAGCAGGGGTATGAATCTACCCTGCACTAGCTTGCCTCACACTAACTGTCCATGTGGACCCTGCTGCCGTGCACGAAACATTCCCTAGTGCACTTTGATCACCTCTGCTTCGGAACGGGAGTAGATCAAAGTGCAAGGGAGCAAGGCAATTAGTATGCAGCGGCAACACTAGTGCGCTGTAGATGGACACCCCAGGTTGCCTCGCCGTATTTGTCCAGACAAGGCCTAAAATCCTAAATGAATACAGGAAGGGCTAAATGAGGAGAAGTGGAGAGCACCCATGACTCTGCTGAATTCAGGTTTGGCCTTAACACTGTCACCTCTTTTCCTTAGTATTCCATCCTTCTGCTGATGTAACGTAGTGTTTGTCTTTTTATCTGAGGTCATGTACTTTAATGGCTACAGTGATTTTTCTGTAACAATCCCCAGATCTTTTTCCTCCTTCATGTACATGATGGTGGTTGAATTTTGAACTCACTTAGTTCCTTGCCTTTGGCCTAAGCATTTTACATGTCTACACTGAACTGCATTATTCCTCTCCCGACCCAGTCACCAGGGCCATCCAAATCATTCTGAATCTGGCTTTCTTTGTTTCACGATTATTTCCCTCTGTTTTAAATATCAAGATTATCTATGAAGTTTTGGGTCATGTTCTGTATAGAAAGACAAATGTTTTCCTCTGTGATTTCTTTGCAGAGAGTGCTCAAGCCAACCTGCAATTCAATTTGCCACCATTTTTGTTCACGAAATCTGCATGAAGTGCTCACGAAGGATATGTCTACACTGCAAAAAAAACCAAAAAAAACCAAAAATGGTATGGTCTTAACCCCAGTTAGCAAACATGGGTCAAAATAGCTGTGAACACATGGCAATTCAGCTTTAAACTTAGGTCAGCAGCAGCTCTAGTTCAACCCCAGGCTCTTCTCAAGGTTTTAACTTGAGCTGCTAATCTTCATTAAAAGATGAATTGCTGAGCCTTCGCTGCTATTTGGAGTTTGCTAACCTGAGTTAAGAACATACCGGTATTTTCAGTGCAGACAGACTGAAGCAGCGAACACCCCTGTTTGAATCTATTTGTGGGCTGATTTTTTCTTTTTTAATAGTAACACCACTGCCGCGCTAGAAGCTCCCACAACCTATTTACACTGGGGTCATGGGGGAGCAGAAGGGGTGGAAGCAGGCACTGGTCCTGATTCTGCCCTGCTCTTCCCCCTGTGTGGTCGTTCCATTTGTGTAAATGCAGCCTAGTCAGAATTCTTCACTCACATCAGTTTTACACCCATTTTGTACAGGTGTAACTGATCACCCAAGGTGCAGCACAGGGGGGAACAGCTCCGTCTTGCCTTCCTAAGACACTACGTTGCTGAGGTGGCAGGGGAACATGTTGGGTAGTGGGACTGTTACAACTGCCCAGCAGTGTCCCCTTTGCATAGGCCCACCCAGATGAGCCCGCTCTGGCTATTGCGTTACCACCTTTCAAATGCAAAAAAAACCCAGCCTCCTACACACAAGGAAAGCCTGCCACAACTTCAACCCCCAACCACAAGACAACTCCGGAACCCCCCCTTTCAGCAGCCTCTTATAGTATGCAGAGTGATAACACATATGGGTAAGATTGATACCATCACAGGTCTCCTCACTCTCCTGTGACTCAAACCTTCTCTCACACGCACATGCGTGCGGTGCACTGGCATGTTGCTGGGCAGACACTGTTGTATTTTCAACAGTGTTAATCTGTTATTGCTTAAACTGTGGAAGTGGGAATGCGGCAGCATCTTTAGCTGGACACAGACACTTTTAACATTAGATATCCCAGTGCACTGTGATAATAATGAAAATCTTTAGACCTATGTTAAAAAAAAAACCCGGTAGATTAAATTATTTTTCTGGTAATTGGCACATCCATAAAAAAAACTGGCCAGGCTGGTCAAATACTGGCCAGGTGGTAACCCTAGCTGGCTACCTCCTAGCACTCTCCAGTCAAATGAGAGCAGCCTCTTTTGCATGTGCTATAGGGTCAGAAAGGGTTCCCTGAATCTTCTTCCCCCAGTGCACCTGAACCAAAATGAAAATAATTTGTCCCATATCAGTTTCTGCACAGGAACTCCTGAGTTTTACTCCTGGCTGTAACACTGTCAGTATCACGGTGGCCCATGGTTAAGTGACAACCTTTCTGCCTCAGTTTCCCCATCTGTAAAAAGAGGATAACTGTGCTTACCTACCTCTTAGGAGGTTTGAGGAGGATTAATTACAGGCTTGTAAAGTGCTTTGAAGAAGAAAACAGCATTGTACAGTAAGTGCTAAGTATTAATTATTAAATGGCAATCAGACTTCAGGAGCTTTATAACAGAGAAAGGTTAAGAGAGTGTAATAACAGAGATACATGTAATGAAGCACTGCACTGCCCTCTAATAGTGCATGTAAAAAGCTAATAACCCACAGCAACAATTCCCGCTCTGTGGCCTATGCAGAATATTCTGCTCTGCTGCTATAATGATGACACTTAGAATTAGACCGACATAACCCACAGAGCTCTGGGGACTCATCATCTCTGAGATTTCACTTAATTATTGGCAAACTCTGTCATTTAGTATCCTGAGCAGGCTGCGCTATGTATAACCAACACATCTAATTTCATTTCATCTTGAATTGCTCCTATGAGTGGTCCTGAATGGAACCACATCTGGTATCTTGGCAACATCTCTTCTTCTCTTGGAGAGAGCTGTCCTTGAATCTATAAAATGGATCTCTTAAACAGGGGGTGTGTGAAATAAACCCCTTCCAAGAGCATGATGGAAGGCTTTGCGCACATGTACATTTGATCTGTTTAGGCTTTTAATCATGTTGTCTAGGTAGATTAAGTCCATGAATGTTTGTGTAAGTGAGTTTAAGACAGGACAGCAGATTTAAAAAAGCATTGAGGCTTCTTTGTTTTTAACTGGATCTTTGAAGACAGATTTGGCTGCTGCTATGCATGGTATGAAATGTTCCTGATTTCCCCTCTGCAATATACAGTTATAGGGGAGAAAATCAAGTGTATGATAAAGAAAAAAAAGACTTAAAAACATGTTCAGAACTCGATGGCTCAGTTCCAAAATGTAACCTAATGAAGTCCAGAATGTTCGTATACTCAGGGCCAGCCTTGAGCACGAGCAGCCACTTGGGGTTTGCAGTTGGCCATTCACTGTCCAGCCTGCTCTCCCCTCCAGCAGAAAGTCTGAAGGGGAAGAAAACTCTCCCCGTCCATATCCTCCTTCTCCCTTTATCTGCCAGACAGAAGGGGGAGGCAATTCAGAACTCAGTTCCTTCCCCAGTGCCTTGGACCCTGCTTTTGCTGGGGGAACCTGTGGAATGTAAAATGAGCCCTGGTAAATGAATGAGGATAGAACAATTTTTTAAAGCAGAGACTTCATCTCTGCACTCAACTGCTCTGATTCCATATGGTGGGAAATGCATAAATATCGCACACACAAAAGCTATTTCAGTAACTGTTTCTCTTTGTTAAACTGCAGAATAAGAGCTTCCTCCGTGATACCCAGCTTGCTTGCCTTTCAGTTATGATAGGCTTATGAAGTCATTAGATTTTCTTTATATCCACACCACTTCCTAGTTTACAATAAGAATTGGTCCCACAAATCTGAAAGCATGAGGATTTTATTTAATTTATTTATTTATTTTAGCACTACTGGCCCTCCACAGGGAATTCCAATCAGCTTTATAATGGGACTAGGATTGTGGCTATAATTATGGAAAGTCTGTCCCCATTTCATAATAAACTGCCCACGCTTGCAGAGGCAGATTTGGAAGTGTTCTCCCAGCTCCAGAAAACAGGTCCCTGCTACCTGAGCGGAAGGAAGATCTCTTGGCTGGTATTTATAGAAATAGTCTAATGTTCCTTCTAATCTGCAGCCAGCCAAGAGAAACGTCTTTGCACAAAAATATAGTGCCCTGATCCTGTTCCCACTAAAGTAATGGCAAAATACTCCCAATGGCATCAACGGGAGTAGGAGCTGGCCCTGAATTAATAACAACTTTGGTTAATTTCTTCCTATGTTCTTCAAAGGTATACAAAGCAAATGTTTTCAAGGAAGCTTAACTAGCTACAAGTTTGAAGGGGTAGAAATAAACTGTTACTGAGCTGGAAGGAGAAATAAACTTTAGGGGGGAAAATCAGAAATGAACAAGAGTTGAAATGTCAATGAGCTGTAACTCAGAAACCATTCGATTTGGGTTGGGTTTTTTTTTTTTTTTTGCAGACTACTCTTTTGCCTTCAGAATAAATGCAGCAATTTTCAGGCCAAACCAACGTTCCACATTAAAGTTATAATGGGACTAGAATGAGGGAAGAGGGTCCCAACCTTAGTTATGGAGAGGCTGCTGCCTAGTTTGTAAACAAATTTTCCTGTAATATCAGTCCTTTCTTTCCCCAGTGGTGATCCACCGTCTCTGTACCTAAAGGGAAACCTGTGCTGTCTTTTATGGGAAGGATAGAAGAGCTCCTCCTAAAAGCTAGGATGATACAAGCTGTCATATGCCGTATCTACTGGCTCTTCCTCCCCTCCCCCACACCCTTTCACAACCTCTCCTAAGCAGAATGCAACACCAGTAATGTCGGCATTTGTTTAAACCCGCAGTGTTTGAGTGGCCCAAGAGCATTCCCCAATCCCTAATAACAATAATACTTGGCACTTGCATTCTGGATTTACATCTTCAAAGCACTGGACAGGCACTCATTAGTTAATGTGTGTGAGCTAAGCACGTACAAGCATTACAAACCCTCCGATGACATTAACTTGAGGACTTTGGAGCTGCAGCATGCCGGAAGGATGATATTAGAATGATAGAGTGATATACTGTACAGTTCAACAGACTCAGCCAAGGAGTGGCATACCCTCACCGAGGCAAATGAGGAATTAATAATCAAAACATGGTGTCTTCAATTAGTGTTCTCTCATGCAATTCTACCTTTCACTTAAAGGATATCTTTCTGACTGGTTATCCTCCTGCATCATTATAGCCTGCTTCTTTCAGGTGTGGGGTGGTCATTACTATTTATAATTTTTTTGTGGCTGTGGTTTGGTACAGTATCTTTCCATGGCCTCTCAGATAATCTTAGGAAATAAAAATGGCATAGGCCCCATGGGATTCCTGATCAAGTTTGAAGGGAGGAAACATCTGGAATGGAACTGGACTTGGTTGTGCTGCTCAAATTGTTCACACCAAAGTGTAACCTCCCTGGGGTACACTTCAGGAAGTCAGTGGAGTGATGCTATGGATGAAAATGGGACTTCCGATTCAAACAGAGACTCCACAGTTCATTTTGGTGTAGATCTAGTCTAATCAATGCTTACAACATGTTCCAAAAGTCAGGTTAGCCAGCAGAGTCTGAACAGAGCTAGGAGATTTGTGCTTGGTTTTAGTAACGATAGGCCTGACCCAAAACTTTTGAAATTTTAGAACCAAATCTGGGTACAAACTGTGTCTAGTTTGGAGAGACCTTTCACTTAAAATCCTGGCAAGAACACAGTCGCTGATGTATTATTTAGTAGTTTCATACTAGGGATGGTGCAACAAGCCAAGTCCTCCTTAAGTGCCCCCAGCATGGCAGGAAAGTGCCCTGTAGGTGCTCAGCCTCAGTTTCCCCCTTCTTGGGATCCCTCCAAACCTTCCTCCAGTACTCTCTGGGGCAGAGAACACCCTTGTCACATCTCAAAGGCATCACCCTTTTTCTTTAGAAGAGAATTCCTTCACCCTCATTCCTTCAGCTTGTCCCTCTTCCAGTTCTCCTGTCTCTCCATGTATTAGTGATAGAATCATAGAATCATAGAACTGGAAGGGAGCTCGAGGGGTCATCTAGTCCAGCCCCCTGCACTCAAGGCAGGACTAAGTATTATCTAGACTAGTGGTTCTCAAAGCTGGTCCGCCGTTTGTTCAGGGAAAGCCCCTGGTGGGCCAGACCGGTTTGTTTACCTGCCGCATCCGCAGGTTTGGCCGACTGCGGCTCCCACTGGCCGCGGTTCGCCGCTCCAGGCCAATGGGAGCTGCGGGAAGGGCTGCCAGCACATCCCTTGCCCCGCGCCGCTTCCCACAGCCCCTATTGGCCTGGAGCGGCGAACCGCGGCCAGTGGGAGCCGCGATAGGCCGAACCTGTGGACACGGCAGGTAAACAAACCGGTCCAGCGTGCCTGGGGCTTTCCCTGAACAAGCGGCGGACCGGCTTTGAGAACCACTGATCTAGACCATCCCTGTCAGGTGTTTGTCCAACCTGCTCTTAAAAAGCCCCAGTGATGGAGATTCCATAACCTCCCTGGGCAATGTGTTCCAGTGTTTAACCACTCTGACAGTAAGGAAGTTTTTCCTAATGTCCAACCTAAACTGCCCTTGCTGCAATTTAAGCCCATTGCTTCTTCGCCTGTCCTCAGAGGTTAAGAAGAACAATTTTTCTCCCTCCTCCTTGTAACAACCTTTTACATACTTGAAAACTGTTATCATGTCCCCTCTCAGTCTTCTCTTCTCCAGACTAAACAAACCCAATTTTTTCAATCTTCCCCTCATAGGTCATGTTTTCTCGACTTTTAATAATTTTTGTCGCTCTTCTCTGGACATTCTCCAATTTGTCCACATCTTTCCTGAAATGTGGCGCCCAGAACTGGACACAGTACTCCAGTTGAGACCTAATCAGCACGGAATAGAGCAGAAGAATTACTTTTCATGTCTTGCTTACAATACTCCTGCTAATACATCCCAGAATGATGTTTGCTTTTTTTGCAACAGCATTACACTGTTGACTCATATATAGCTTGTGATCCACTATGTCCCCCAGATCTCTTCCTAGGCAGTCATTTCCCATTTTGTATGTGTGCAGCTCATGGTTCCTTCCTAAGTGGAATACATTGCATTTGTCCTTATTGAATTTCATCCTATTTACTTCAAACCATTGCATACATCGCATACATCTTCCCATGGCTCCCTGGGAGGGTCTCTGTTTTTGCTCCCTACCCTAGATCACTGTTCACAATCTTTTATTTCAAAAATCCCTTTCAATTCACTGAAGAAGTTAGTGCATGAAAAGAAAAAGTGGCTGGTTTGCTATGTAGGAAAAGGGAAGTGATTTTTCTGAAGAGCAGTTGGGTTTCAGTAGGAAGTAATAGCTTTCTGATCGGCCAGCTGTGCTCAGACTGGGGTTTGTGAAAACTTCCGAGCATGCACGTGTCCAGAAAATACCCTGATTTTTTCTTTAAAACATGATTTACTGAAAATCATGATCAACCGAAATAGCGAAAGGCTGTGATTTTTTTTAAAGCATTAGCAGATAAGATTCCTCAGCAGCAGCGTTTCAGACGCAATGTTCTTCCATACATGGAGCTGCATTATAATTTCAGGGCAAATGTCACAGATTTTAGATCAACAGGAACAAAGCCAACCCAACAAAAACCAAAAAAAAAAAAGGTGATATATTCCTGGGAGAGCACAGTGAATATGTCCATGGTGACATTCAGAGTTCGGTCCACCTCTCTAATTACAGCTGCCCACAAACAAGGAGCCTCCTTCAAAATGGAAAGATGTCCTAAAGAGAAAACAGTCGTATCAGTCCCCTAGAGACAGTATCGATACTGCAGCGAACCCCTGCAGTGCTGCATGCTGCCATTTTGTTGCTGACAATACTTTGAGTCATAACCATGAGCTGGGACTCAGTATGCGATGGGAAAGTGTCCCCATGCTTATCTCTGGTGGCTGGATGCCTCCACATATTGTGTCATTATAACTCTACTTTACACACCATATCCCTATGTGAGAGACAGAGACCTGAGGCTAAATATACAACCACCACCATCACAACAACAAACTCACAGAGACACAGACTTTAGTCCTTGCATCCTGGCTAGGAAATATTACTTCATTTTGGAGTGCAGAGCAATAAAAGTGCATAACTAAACCACACCAGATTTCAAGACAGAGTCAGTGTACCGATTTGTTTTACTGGCCTGAGCTACAATACTTCTATATTCTCTTTCACCCTAGCATGAGGAGAGGGTGCTCTTAACAAGCACTGTAAGAGACCCCCCAGTTAAGCAGAAGGTGGAAGCAAACGCCAGTACCATATTATTAATCTTAAACTTAGTATTTGCAATTTAAACACACTGTTCTTGTTGGCCTGTTTATTTTCCATTCACCTGATGCGCACTCACTGATCTGGGAAACACCTAGCAAAAATAAACTTTCTGAAGAAAAGCATAAAAGCTCATTCTACAGCTAGCCTCTCTGACTTACAGTCAGGATGTATGCTGTTTGTCAAAGAAAAAAAATGATTCCCGCCCCCGAGCTATTGCTTTAACTGCATTATTTAGCCTGGGTTCGCTACTGGTGCATTAGCGCTGTGCCTCTGAGTTCATTATTTAGACCAAAATGTGGAGATGCACAAATCCTTGCTTTTATGGAGCAGGTGAGAATTCCAGGGTCTCATTCTGCTCTCCAAGTCCCCTTCCCAAATCCTTCTCCTTATGGCTTGCCTCCCACTACTAACCGGACACCCCGTCTCACATCACTTAGCCTATATTACAATTTAACCATTAAAAACAAATTTTTAAGAAGCCATTGGAACTAGGAGGACGTCTCTGCTCAGTCGCTCTCCTTTTAGGTTGCATCCTGCATTGGTGTGCGTTTAGACTGTGAGCTCCTTGGGGCAGGGATTGTATCTTCTGACCTGTCTGTGAACCATGTGTATGGATGGCAACACTGTCACAAGTGGTCTCTGCCTTTGGGTGCTGAGCGTGAGACACGCTGTGCTTGATTTTCAAAGAGGGCTGAGCAGCCGCAGTTCCCACTGATTTGACTTGGCAATGCGTGTGTTCAGCAGTTTTGGAAGCAGATTGTCAGGTGTCTCAAGCCGAGTGTCTGAAAATCAAGGCAGCCAAATTCACTTATGACAATTTGGGGCCAGGTGAATAATATTGTTGCCGATGCACACCCAACCTTAGGAATTTTTCTTTGAGTGCTTAATACATTGGTTCCTAGAAAAAGCTGAAAGCAGGGGGTTGGACTAGGTGACCTCCTGAGGTCCCTTCCAACCCTGATATTCTATGATTCTATGAAAGGAGAATCTGGAGATTGCCCCCAAATTTTTGCTGTACATTTGAGATCTTGTTTTGAAAAACGCAGCCTGTTGTCAAAGGTGCATGCTCAGCCTGCAGTAAAACCATGTTCGCTTTGGCCCGTAAGTAAGCAGATGCATGTGCCACGTACCAGGGTGCGTAACTGGTTCACAGTCTGGCCCTGAGCCTTCATTTAACAGCACAGCTGCCCGCGGGTTGACTCTTTAATAATGGGTTTTGCTTTGGCTTTGCCTGTCAGGCTGTAGCTCTCTCCACCTTCCGAGTCCCATCTTCTCCCCTCCCCTCCCCACAAGGATTTTGCCAGGGGTTGGGGGTGGGAGGGAGCATGGATTGGGGGAGGAAAGGAAGAGCAGGATCAATCTTTTCTCCCCGACGTTGTGATTCTAAATTGTTCTTGCTCATAACAAGCCTTCCTGCTATTTACTAGTTAGATTATTGCCTCCCACAAGTAACCATTAAAAAGAGGAAGGAGGAGGGAGTCAGGTTCCCTCTTAAGCATTTAGGAAATATGGTGCATTTTAGAAGTAAACCCTAAGGGAGAAGCAGGAGGGCTACAGGCTGACCCTGCCCCACTGAAAGCAATGTGAGTGGGATCAGGCTGGACCTGAGCCACCACTCTGAGCGGGAGCTTGGCGCAGCTGTAGATTGATTCCTCCAGTGGGAGAAGACATCACACTGACACCCCACCCTGAAGATTGTACTGCTGCCAGAGGAACTGAAAACTTTTCCCTTCCCCTGCTACGTAACCTCTGGAGGAAAACTGAAAAGAATAAAAACAAATATGGGCTGGCTCTGGGGAAATGAAAGTAACAAAATGAAAAAATGGCATTATGTGTGGTGGGGAAATAGTTCCCTCCAGCTGTCTATATTACACCTATTGTAATAGGTTCTCTTCAATATCTTCATCAATGATTTAGATAACAGCAGAAAGAGTACACTTACAAAGTTTGCAGATGATCCCAAGCTGGGAGTGGTTGCAAGTGCTTTGGAGGATAGGATTAAAATTCAGAATGACCTGGACAAACTGGAGAAATGGTCCGAAGTAAATGAGATGAAATTCAATAAGGACAAATGCAAAGTATTCTACTTTGGAGGGAACAATCAGTTGCACACATACAAAATGGGAAATGACTGCCGAGGAAGGAGTACTGCAGGAAGGGATCCGGTGGTCATAGTGGATCACAAACTAAATATAAGTCAACAGTGGAACACTGTCGCAAAAAAAAGCAAATATCATTGTGGGATGTATTAGCAGGTGTGTTGTAAGCAAGACAAAATAAATAATTCTTCCACTCTACTCTGCGCTGATTCGGCCTCAACTGGAGTACTGTGTCCAGTTCTGGGCACCACATTTCAGGAAAGATGTGGACAAATTGGAGAAAGTCCGGAGAAGAGCTACAAAAATAATTAAAGGTCGAGAAAACATGACTTTTGAGGGAAGATAGAAAAAAATGGGCTTATTTGGTCTGGAGAAGAGAAGACTGAGGGGGACATGATAACAGTTTTCAAGTACATAAAAGGTTGTTACAAAGAGGAGGGAGAAAAATTGTTCTTCTTAACCTCTGAGGATAGGAGAAGAAGCAATGGGCTTAAATTGCAGCAAGGGCGGTTTAGGTTGGACATTAAGAAAAACTTCCTAACGGTCAGAGTGGTTAAGCATTGGAACACATTGCCCAGGGAGGTTGTGGAATCTCCATCTTTGGAGGTTTTTAAGAGCAGATTAGGCAAACACCTGTCAGAGATGATCTACATAATACTTAGTCCTGCCATGAATTCAGGGGACTGGACTATATGACCTCTCAAGGTGCCTTCCAGTCCTACGAAATTCTATGATTGTCCAAAAATCCCAGTCTCAGGAACTGTTTGTGTTTACCTGTGGATCAGATTCTGTTACCAGTTACAGCAGTACAAGCCTGGGGTAACGCCACTGACATGTAGATCAGAATCTGGCCCAATACAGATGTGCAAAAGGGTATCAGTCTTTTGCTGATTGTTATTTTAAAATCTCAAACTTCTGATTCTTATGTGTCCCACAAGGAAATATACCCGGCTCACCTGTGGAGTGATTTTTTATTATTATTCCTCTTAAGAGACACGGGACAGATTGCAAACAAACAGCCTGCTCCTGCCCTCATTGAGGCAATGAGATTACAAACAAGAGTTCATTGCATGTTCCTCTGTGGGCTCTATGATACAAAGAAATAAGTCAGAGCCATAGTAGGTAAGAAGGTGAGCACTGACATGCTAGCAGACCCCTGATCACCTTTGAGAGAAGAAATTCTGATATAGATATATATATATATATGGATAAATTCACCTGGCCTTTAATGAAAATGAACAAATTCCAATGAGTTTCTTCCTCTGCCTGCTTTGCGATCTGCTTCAGCTTCATTTCACATGCTGTCTCACACAATAGCCTCCAGGGATTCTCAGAGGAAAAATTTAGCTGCCTCACCTTCCATACCCGACTCTTGCCTTACTGCATGAAACTTATTTGCTTCTGTCCCAACAAATCAGCTTTAGTAATCACTGTAGTTAAGACTATGTCAACACTTCTTGTTCTAAGCTTTTCTTGTTGGGAATTTACAAGTTGGCTGTAAAAATTCCCTTTGGACTGAATCTTGGCATAGCCGGTGAACGCCTTGGAGCACATTATTAAAAAAATAAAAATGTATTTGTTAGCGTTTAACCTGTTCCAAGAACTGTACATTTCAGTATTAAGGGTAGACACTGTATCATCAAGGCACAGAGTTAAAGTAACACCCCAAGCCACAGTTGTAGTGTGTAACCTCCATTAAAATAAGTCACCTTGGAATGTCCTGTGTTATCAGGCCTCTGTATTATTGACAATACGGGAATTTTCATATACTGAGTAGTGTAACAGGAATGAGAATACCTCCTCCCATGCTCTTTACGCTGTAATAAATACACTGCAAATTATCCTGTTTATCTACAGCTAAATCCTGTCTTCCATGCTAAGCAGCTGGTTTAAGGCGGGGGAGAGGGGCTTTCTGGAGCTGAGGAAGAATTATTTACATCTCTATCTTAGGCACTTATATGGCTCCCCCATCACCACCCCAGCACCTCACAATCACTAATCACTGTACCCTTGCAACACCCTTTGTGGCACAGAAGTGCTGTTATCCCCATTTTACAGATGGCTTACTGAGACCCCCTATGGCTGTAGTGCAGTCCTGGGGTGCAATCACAGCTTGCGTAGGCCTCCCCGAGCTAGCTTTCATCTAGCTAGCTCAGGTCCTGAGCAGAGAAGACATGGCGAGATGTGCTCCCGCACGGGCTCCAGAAGCCTGCCTGGAACGCTGGGTAATTATTTGCACAGCTAGCCTGTGCTGAAACGTGTGTTGCCACCGGCTACGTTAAAGCTTGCTCAGGTACCTTACTTGAGTTTGCACTCACACCCTGTGATTGCAGGATAGACACTCAGTGACCTGCCCAAGAGCACAGAGGGCATCTGTGGCAGAGCAGAGAATTGAACCCAGGTGTTCGGCTAGCACCCTAACAACTAGAGCATCCTTTCTCTCATGGAGGGTGCGGGGTGGCAGAGCAACCCATGGCCCTTAATATAGCTCTGAGGCTGCTGACTTGGGCTCATGGGCTTGGGCTGCAAGGCTAAAAGCTGGTGTGTAGACATTTGGGCTCAGGTTGGTGTCTGGGCTCTGGGAGGACCCTCCCCCTTCACGTGGTCCCAGAGCTCAGGCTCCAGCTCAAGCCCAGATGTCTACACAGCAATTTGACAGCCCCACAGCCAAAGCCTGGCAAGCCCAAGTCAGCTGACCTGGGCCAGCTTTAACTGCTGTGTAGACGTACCCAGTGAGTACAAGTGACTTCAGTGGGACTGCACATGAGTATGGTGGGCTAGATGTGATCCTCAAATTGTGTAGGCCTGATGCTCATCTCACCTTGGTGTAAATCAAGAATTCATGCCTTTGAAGTCTGTATAAAACCAGTGTGAGATCAGAATGGGGCTCAATAAGAGCAAAAGAAATTTACAAAGCATGCTTTTGAGTGATATGGTCCAATGGCTTTTAATAATAAAAACTACATTATAAATGGCCAAGAAATTAATCTTTAAAAAGGCTGCAGTACCCCATGTGTATTAACTATTTTTCAAAGACATTTCTTCTGGATTTTTGGTTATCTCCTTTAATATGTGTTGCTAGCTAGCAGAGCTGTTATGCTCTGTGGAGTAAATAGAATATGCATTTTTAAAACATTTATAAATATGTATTCACCCTATGGACCACAATGGCCTTGTACAAGCTGGGTTCTGATCTGTCTTGAGAGTAATGCAGTCTTTAAAAATAATTATAAATATACTGAGGTATATGCTCAACGCAATGCATGGGGATTTAGCCACATAAATTTCATTAACACTAATGAGAGGTGTGCAGCTAAAGCCCTGCTATCAAGACGTCGTGCATAAAGAAAAGCCTGTCTAATGATATATTTACTTATTAAATCAGCACAGCTCTGAACGGCATGACTGTTGATCAATTTTTATTTATTCTTTTTAAAAATGAAATTAACCACACACACACGTAGGCACTGTAGAACTGAAAATAATGACGGAAAATTAATTTTTGCTCTATTCATGAATTTGAAAAAAATCTGTGAAAATGACTCTTCAGCAATTATTTTTTGCAATAGGCAAGTGGCAAGCATCCTCTGTGGACGCTGCTTGCATTGCAAATAATTCAGGATAAATACAGGTCCTGTTGCTTTTGTACCAGAATAAACAGACACTAATGTAAAGAGGACTCTGGTATATTTTGGTATTGTTGAGGTTATGGGCACACGCCACTGAAAGCTGGGAAATTCACACTTCTGGCTAATTTATACCTCAGCTCACTCACTCTCTGATGCCTTGTAAAAACTTTCTTCTTTCAGGAATAGTGGGAGTAAAGTGCAGAACTTCCTTGTTAACTGAATGCCCTGTTTTTAGTGCATGCATTTGGGTCACAAACTCGGGATTCTGTCACTACACTTTTGTTAATTCCTGGACATGAAAGAACGCATCATTATTTTGGTTGTAGTATCAAAAGCAATTGCTTATTTACTTTACTATATTACAAGTGGTCCCTTTGTTCAATGGATACCACATGTGTTTGCTGCCAAGTTCAGGGTCTTAACATGTTGCTCCAATGTATCATTTGAAGACTTTGGTGCCATCTACTAGATCATTGTATTATGGGGCCAAGTAAGGGCCAGCAGAGTAAAGGCAATTTATAACCCACATTGTGACATCAATCTAACCTAGCAACCTCCTTAGCAACACTGCCAAAGTATCACAATGTTGCCCCCATCACTCAGATGATATGAAGATAGCAGCATTGTTAGGGTGGGAGGCTGCCACTTTGGCCTAGCAACAAACAACTGCCTGACCTTGGGATCTATTGAAAGCTGAGAAGCCAAGCAGAACAGAGAGAGCACCACCAAATGAACCCCCTAGGTTCCTGCCTGTTTCTTTTATTTAACCTAAACAAATTCTTCAGTGAAAAAATATGGCTATCCATCCAGACAGTCTGCATGTGTATATTCAGGATTGCCTTTCCATATTGATGGGTCTTCTGCATTGTGATTCTGAAATCTTAAAATCAGTACATACACACCAGAAAAAATAATCACTAGAAAAAATTCTCAATGGTGACAAACAAATTAAATATTATTATTACAGTGTACTAGCTACGCTAGCATTGAGCTCTAGCAGCTGCAAAGAGGGTATTTGCTCACTTAAGAAAGCCAGTTGGAGCCAGTTTGTGTATAAGCATTCTGTCGCTTAAAATAACTAAATGGACATAAATCACAGGTTTTCTTCTTCTCTTTCCTCTTGTTACTTATTCAAATGAGCCCCCTACACATGCCATTGTGTCAATTCTTCTCCACATGCAGCTGCTGATGTAAGGTAACATTTTTCTTTTTCACTTATACACACACACACACGTACACATTCAAGCATAGAATCACTTTAATATCTGCTACTGTACATCCCCTGTTGGGAGGCTAACTATATTCTGGAAATGTAAGGAGAAAAATGACCTAATTGGTCTTTTCAGTAGCTAACTATGATATTCCTAAAATGGGGAGTGAGGGGGGTTGTGTTTTTAAGTTAAATGCCACTTCTTAAAGTTAAATGCAATGATTTGACAGGAAATTGAGAGAGAAACAAATACTAATTATAGGGGAAAAAGCCAAAGAAATGTTCTGAGAACGATGTATTTCTAGACAGGTGGTGCTGAGTCAATATGAGACGCTGTATATTCTCCGGGAGAGGGAGCTTCTAGCCTGGTGCAGAGTCCTACTAAGTGAAATTCAGCTAGTAATATCAACACAGCAGTACTTCCCAGTGAGTAATAACCCATCTTCTAACAAAGCCACCTTGTACTCTGGCTAGTTCAAGGACCAAGTTAGGGAAGACATCTCACCCCCCTCCCCCACTTTCGCTGGCCAGTGCAAGGTGCAAATTGCAGCTGCCTTTACCCTGTTTAGCATTCGAGAGAAACAGATGACTTTAGTTTGGAGCAGCAAGACATGTCACGACGACCATTACATTTTCATAAGTGTGAATTGTTTCTGTCAAGGAAATTCACACTTGCACAGACTGTGTGTTTGTATATATATGAGAAATCTCTACACCTAATTATAAATATTTGAAAGGGAATTTCTTTGAGCATTTAATAATTTTCATTTGGTTACATGTTTGTTTTATTTAACACTTGGTAATCATCTTCAGTTTATAACCTGTTTTAAGAGAGCACCACAAGTTACAGTCAGTTGCATATTAGTGGTAGACTTTAAAGGGTTAACATAGTTAAACTTGAAAGCTGACTTTGGTGATAGTGTCAAGTGCTTACATAAGACTGAGGTGACTTACTATAGGCGACCCTTAGCACAGGTTTCATTGTGGTATGTTGCATATGTTTATTGGATCAGATTTTGGCTCTGAGCCCTGGCAAACCCACTGAACTTAAGAGGGTTGGTTGTATGATGTGACAGAGAGCAGAATTTGATCCATTATAGGCTTCATAAAGTACATACGTTATATGAATTTAAAATGGGTTCACACATGAGCCAAGGCTGGGAGAAATCTCTCGTGTCATTTAGTCCTGTTTCAGAAACTATCAGAGTTTTTAAATTGAAAAACTGGCTGATTTTGTAATACTGAGCCCAATTGCATCACCCTATAGAAAAGTCCACAGAGAGCGCTTCTTGGCCTCGGAGTGAGAGTTTCCTCCAAATCCTCCTGGGAAGTGATAGGAGGAGGGTATTAGCTAAGGAACCAGTGGGTCTAACTCCTAACCCTGCAAATCAGCTGGGATTCACACAGACCCTGGGGGAACTGCTGCCTCTTCATGGCTTCCTAGCCCCTTGCAGTTATCCCCTGCCACCGGCTCCTCTGTCCCGTGGGCTCTGCCTCTGGAACATTGTCTAGGAAAAGTGACAATGTGAAGGGCTGGGGCGGGGGGCACAAAAATGTCAATATAACCTCTGTCTCTCTTACTTTTCCATGAATTCCCTTCAGGGCTTCACAGGGAACAGTATTCATCCCCTATGGCTCCAACTCTGGCCTTCCTGCTCACAGCCTGCCCCTCTTTGTCTCCCAGCGTGGGGGGCGGGACAGTACCACAGAGACAACTGAGCCCCCCACTCTCTGTGGGATGGAGTACGCCTCCCTGCCTGGACTTCAGAGGGATTTTGGGCATAGTGTAGTTTATATATTTTCCCATGTATGGTAATCTGGCAATCTGAAGTAGATAACATGTGCAATGCACTTTGTAAAATATATGAGAAACATCTTATCTCCCCACCTAGTACTCAACAACCAGCACCTCTGCATTACACTCACATCATGGGCAGTCTGAGCTCTCTCCAATTCCAGTGTTGGTATTCCCATGGGATTCCGAATCTGGCTCGGGCTGTTGTCTCTAATAGCCAGTGCAGTGCCATTCACAATCTAAAACTCCAGTGTAACGAATAACAAGAGGGAGACCCAGTGGGACCCAGACACCAAGAAGGCGATTTTGCTGTCTGTGCTTGCGATTATTCAGTGTGGTTCATTCCTTTCCAGCTTCTGAAACAGAGTAATTGGGGCAAAGAACAAAGTCAGGAACAACTGCTCAGAAGAAGGATAAAAGATTCCTTCATGAATCTATTCAAGAATGAGGCGATGCTTTCAGGTGACAGATATTACGCATACATTTGATTTTTTAAAAATCTGTAAATTTAGATTGTTTGTTAGCAACAATGGATTTTTAAACAAAAAGCTAAATTAATCCTTAAAAAATGAAATCTTTATCTCATGCTCTTAAAATTGCTGGTTCCCCCAGAGTGAGATGAATGAAGCTGGGCCATTGAAGCCAAGGAATTACTTATATTCTACAGAGGGAAAATAAAATCTCGTGTCTCTACTGAAGGCCAACACCAACCTGAGAAATAATGAGTTTCTGGGGCAAAGATGAGGGAGGAAATCTGGGAAAGCTTGGGATGTTTGGATCCGGGGTCTTTGGTTGATTCATTCAAGACAGGGTGGCAGGCCCAGAATCTGAATCCAATTCAGCTCCTGGATTTAGGTTTGCGGCCATCTCTGGTGTACAGCATGGTAAGCCCATATGTAAGTGCCTAGGAAGATGCAGCATCACTTGAACACATACATGCTTTGTGGGTGGAGGGGAAAGCAACCCAGCATTTGAGAGAGGAATGTGGCTATATATAAATATAAGGATCTTCAGTGCCTGTGGCTGTAGTTTAATGCCAAGGTCAACTTTTTCAGCTGACACTTGTGCCTTCAGGCTGGGGGAGGGTTAGTTGTATTTTGCAGTGAAGCCACAAGATGTCAGGAGATCGCTGCTCTGATTCACTAATTTGTTAGCTGGGTACAGACTGTTTTAAGGGATGAGAACAGGCTGCAAGGTTTTATCCTCATTTGTAGAGCTGGCCTGTTTCTTAACTATGCTGTCCGGCCTAGTTCCCCACACCCCTTCTGTTTCTCAGTGCGAGCAAGCAAATAAGAAATTCTCCATCTTGGGATAGCTGTTCTCAGCCCCTTATTTCCACGGCTTGCCGACTCCCTACCAGTGTGTCTCTAGGCACATTTCTTCCTTTTTAACTGTACTTTCGTTACTGGTGGACACTTCCATTTGAGGTCCTGTCAGTTACAGCATATTACACAATCACTGACTTAACCCAATGTTTTAAGCAACCTGCATCGTATTCACTTACAGTTCCCCAGTGTGAAATTCAAAACTGGGCTCGTCACGTACAAGAGAGCAGCAGTTTGCTAGAACAATCATGTTAATAAAAATTTGAACACAATCTTACAAACTGGTTGTGAAACTGAGCTAGGACTTGCGTCCGAATTCACAATGTTGTGCCTGAACGGCGTTAAAAATAAAGGAAAGTGAATAATGTGTATTTCCCATTGGCAGCATGTGTCCTTCCAGTGAGAATTGTGATGCCAGTTAACATCCTGAGTGAAATGTGAAAATACTGCAGGATTCTGCTTGTGGGATAAACCCTTTCCCTGCAGGTAGAGTGCATTCATTTGGGGCTTATTAGCTGTTTGTGCCTAAGGTAGATTGCAGTTTCTGCCCATAATTCACAATGAGAAAAGCCCTGTTTGCATGGTTCAATCCCTATACAGTAGTTAGGATTCAGGTAATTGCTGTTCCTTGCACAGAAATTGCACATGGGCCAAGAGAAAGCACTCCTTTTAATCCAGACTGATCACAGAGCTAACATCTGGAATTTTTGTGGGGCATTATCCAAGGGAGCACTAATAGCAACCATTTTGTTGCTTTTTATCAGAGCAAGAACAAAATGGTGGCCTGGAAAACCTGCCTCATCTCTCTCTCACGTGCGTACATTCAGCCATGCACTTGTCTATACATGCAGAGCGAAACCCTCTTATAGAGAAGTCTTTTTTTCCCACAGAACCGCCTTACTGTCAGCAGATATTCACTGTAACCAGGACCTGCACAGTGAAGTGTGTAAAACAATCTGGGACCTTTAAGGGCCCAGTTCTTCACTGCTTTGCTCTCTTTGTAAACTGCTCACACCTGTGCAGACTGGCTGCAAACTGCTGCTCTTCTGAATTGGTAACATTTTACACTCATTTTGCACAGGTGTAAATGGCGACACAAGGGACAAGGCAGCAGAAAGCAGCTCCCACATTCTGCCACACTATAACTCAAGTTTTACTACAGGAAAAGGTGTACAAAAGATCATCCTTCCTTGGCAATCTCCTGCCTTAAGGTACCTTCCCTTATACATTGAGTCTGGTTCACCAGGCTGTTACATCAGTTTTATGACAGCATAACACCTTTGCCTTAAATGGAGCCACGCTGACTTAAATGGAGTCATACCAGTACAAAGCTGGTAGAGTGGAGTGGTGAATCAGGCCCATTGAGTGCAGCTGAACTCCGTCTTTGAAGACCAACTGTGCTCACTGAGTCTCTCAATTCCTTGAGTCATCACAAGTCAGGTTTCGCTGTATGTCCAACTTCCCTAAAAAGTGCTAGCTCTGTAGATAAAACTGCGCACGTATGCACGAGTTACTCCTTTCACATTTCCCCACAGCTACCCCATTCCTGTCACATTAGATCTCATGTGCTATTTTCTGTGATTGCTTCAAAAGATCATTTAAAAAGAGTGAAATAATCTGTTAAAATGATCATTCAAATTTGATCAAACCAGTGTTCTGAACCCCTTGACTGCTTTGGGTGCGCACACCAGGTACGTTCTTGATTTTGCTACATGCTTTGCTGGCTGGATCTAGCTGGTTCACCATGCAGGTCATGGTCTTTGTCTTCCGTCTTCTGACTCTGGTCTTAGAGCTGGCTGGATATTGGATGAACGGAGTGAGGCCTCCTCTCTGAGATCAAAAAGCCGGTGTGAGCAGTTGCATGGCCCCTGGCTCATGGCTATCTGTATGCAACCCACAAGTCAAACAACTAGACCATGGTCTCTCATGATGCTCCCTAGCCAAGACATAACTGACCAGTTTGCAGCTGAGCATGGCTCTTTGTTAGCATCCCCATCTGATCCCTAACACACACCCCTGCTAAATAATACTTCATTCTAGTTATTCCAGAAGCATTTAAGGCTAAGCATTAAATGTTTTTCCTCCTATAACTTCTCCTCCCCATTTTTTAACCTGAAAAATAGGTTAAGACAGAGCCTATGGCAGGCGCTGTGCAGGCTTCGTGCACTTGTAATATTCTTGCCATAACAGAGTACTGGGACAAAACAATCTAGCATCTGAGGGTATGTCTACCCTCCACCCACTTCAGTGGCATAGCTACAATACTGCCGTTGTGCTGCTGTAGCACCATCGTGTCGATATCTCCTACATCAACAGAAAAGATTTTTCCATCGATACAGTTACTCCTCCTCTCCCTGAGGCAGTAGCTAGGTCAATGAAGAATTCTTCTGTCGACCTAGCTGCAGAACTCAGGACACTAAATTTTTCACAGCCCTGAGCAAGGTAGCTAGGTCAATCTAATTTTGAAGTGTTGAGCAGGTCTCTGTGTAAAAGTATGAGTGCCGGAGATTTGGAACTCTGAAGTTGAGGGACAACAACCTCAGTTCTGCTGGTCATAAATGACAGCTGCAATTTTTTACTCATTTTTGACACTGCTGATGGCCTACCAGGAGATCAAAACATATGGTGAAGCCAGGACTATTCAGGATAAATTGTTAGTAGGAAATATTTGGGGGAAAGGGGAAGGTGGTACGGAAAGCGATAATGTAATACCCAGGGGTCAAGCCGGTCAAAGGACAGTTCAGATCAGTGGTCAGAGGTCACACAAGAGGTCCAACAGGCAGGAGATCCAATCCAAGAGGAAGGTACAACAAGGCAGCTGGCAGGGTCAAGCAGGGTCCAAATAGCCGCTAGCAGGCAACAGCTTGTTGTTCAGACAAGGCCAGAAAGAAAGCAGGAAGTTTATATATGGTCACAGCCAATCAGGGTGAAGACCATGTGCCCAATCAGGAAGCAGATTGCAGAACCCTAGAAACTGGCCCATCCAAGTCTGTGAATTCCCTGGTATGTAGACAAATTGGTGTGGCATGACGGCCCAAGCTGCTTCTCAAGAACCCCATGGGTCTGGGCTCAAGACCAGGGTCCTGACCGATTGGCTAAGTAAGGGACTGTGGCACTGTAGTGATGCCAGCATAACCCTGTTGTGTAGATGCAGCCTACAGCAACAGCAGGGGTTTTCATGTCACTGTAGGAACACCACCTCCCTGATCAACGTTAATTAGGGTGATAGAAGCATTCTTCCGTCAGCCTACTTGTGTCTCCAATGGGGGTTAGGCTGGCATAGCTAAACCAGTCAAAAGTGTGAATAGCTATGTCGATCTAAATTTTAAGTACAGACCAGTCCTTAGTTAGAATCAGCCACCTAATGGCATGAAATGCTTTCACCCTGAGGACACTGGTTCAGCTTTGGGCCGGGCAGTGAATGGAAATAATTCAATTGTTTGTTAGCAGCTTATATGAAATGACGTGTAGGCCAACAAGTTCCTATGGATGTGTTCACATCCCAAAAACCGCACCCACAGTTGATACCCCTTGTTTTACTGGCAGAGTCAGCAGAGAGGCCAAGGATTAATTGGCATGAAGGTGGAATCCTGGCTCCGTTATGTCAGTGCCAAAACTCTAATTGATTCCAATAGGATCGTGACTTCACCTGAGCACAAGAACTGTCCTCTCTGTTCTAGAGGTTGGTGCTATCTGTCAGGACCGAGGCTCATTAGTGGAGTGGCATGGAGAAACTTGCACTGTCCTGGTACATTCTTCAGCTGTTGTGGCTAGCAGATTTAGATTTCTAGTGCAACCAACCTAGGATCTCTCCCCAGCACACAGTCAAGGTTTTTTAATAAAAGTCTCTTCTCTTCTCATAACTTTAGGAAATATGGACTTTCCAGTCTTTTCCTCTGTTTTCAACCACTGGTCAGGCAACCAATAAATGGGTGGATACCAGAAAGTGGAGAGTACTAAATGCAAGCACACAAGGTAGATGAAGTTTAAGGGTCTAATCTTGCCCCCCTTCTTGTTAATGTTTCACTGAAGTAAATAGGAATACCAATAGGAGTAAAACTTGCTATGTGAGTAATGGTTGCAGAACTGGGCTGTAAAGCTTTAGGTATCTACAGAATTCAGAACTGCCATGTAATGGTTCACATCCTGCATTTGGTATTGTAATCAGAGCATTTAAATTAATTAAAATATATGCATATTTTAATGACGACGTAGGGCATATAGGTGATTTTTACTGTGCTATCTTACCCTTGCAAATTCAAGGAACATCAGAGAGGCAAGGAGTGCAGCCCTCAAGTCTGTTAAGTTTTAGAGACTGTATACACTTGCCAAGGTACAGCTTCACTCTGTTTTGCCACAGCAACCTTATTTATGTGGTCACCCTGTAGACCACAACTCTGTCAACAAAAGAGCACTGTCACAATTAGGATACCTCAGGAAATTATAGTGCTTTCATTTTATCTTAGCAGCACATTTCCCAAAACCATATGGAGAAAAAGGACTAGAGACAAAGTGATGTCTCTTCCTAGGTGGATCTTGCTTTTATTTCAAAGAGAATTGTGGGAATATAAATAATAGTAATGAGATACGGAAATTGTTACACATATTAGCAGTAATCTTTTACATGTGCTTGTGTCCCAGGCTCTCTCATTGGTAAGGTACTGTTTTGGCATGCCAGAATTAGGATGTGTGCCATATAGCATGGTCTGCAAACAGACTGGAGAAGTAGGAGATTGATTTCTATGGTGGCCAAAACAAAGTCAGGTGTGCAAATAACTTCATACAGTATTGATAGGTAACATTCCCAAGCATTCAAGTGCCTGAACAACTGTGGATTGTACTTCCACTTACAAATGAAGATTCTGATTCTACAAAGCCTGGTTCCCATTTTCCTCCTTGATAGTTTTCTAAGTATTTTGAGATATATTTCTAGTTTCTTGCAACAGAAGCCAGTTGGGGTTTTGTAAATTTACAATTAGTTATTAAACCAAGACAGAATGTTTTAAGGTGTTTAGATCCCTGGGAATTAACTAGATTCCTCTACTTCTACTGATTATGTTCCTTCTGTCCCTTTTGAGACCTTCCTTCTCTTGAGCCAAGTGCATACCCCACTAAGCTGCACATCGCAAGCACTGGTTTCAGAGTAACAGCCATGTTAGTCTGTATCCGCAAAAAGAACAGGAGTACTTGTGGCACCTTAGAGACTCCTGTTCTTTTTGCGGATACAGACTAACACGGTTGCTACTCTGAAACCTGTCATTATGCAAGGCACTGAATTTAGCCGTATGGAATGGAAATCCATCGACTTTATGAAAAAACTCATACAGATACAGACAGACATCATCTTCCTTTCCAAATGCAAACAGATGGACATCATACCAAAAGGACTAAAGGTAAAAAATCCATTACAATCTACATATCACACAGACTATGATGAGCGATTGTGCCACACACTCTCAAAGAAACTGTGAAACCACCTGATCAACCTCCTATACAGCAAACAGGGAAAGATTAAGAATGAGCTCTCAAAACTGGATACTCTCATAAAAAACCAACCTTCCACACAAACTTCCTCATGGATAGATTTTACAAAAACTAGACAAGCCATTTACAACACAAACTTTGCTTCTCTACAAAGGAAAAAGGACACTAAACTATCTAAACTACTACTTGCCACAAGGAGCCACAACAGTGGTTCCCTTAGCCCACCCAACAATATTGTTAATCTTTCCAGCTATAAAAAAATTATTGTTAGTCTCTAAGGTGCCACAAGTACTCCTTATCTCAAGCATTGTGTTTGGAGCCAGACAAAACTCTTCTGTCAAAAGTTTTTGAGTTAAAAATATGGATTCCCCAACATTGAAGGGTTTTGCAAACGTATGTTGTTTCAACATTCTAGAAACAAAATAGTTTGATTTTGGGGTCAAAATAACTTTTTTTCAAAATTTCCTTCAATTTAAAAAAAATGCAAAAAAAGAGCTTGAAATCAGAATGAAATATTTGTCCAAGTCAAAGCAAATTTTCCTTCAGCTTTTCAATCTGCTGAAAATTTCATTTTTGGGTCAATGGGAAATGATTTTTATTATTATTTTTCTTTTCATTAATCAGAACCATCAGCAAACCAAAAACCCACATCTCTAACTGTGTCACCTCGTCATCAGTGTTGACATTTGCTTGCAGAGAATGTAGAAAATACGGGGAGAGTGCATGTTTCCTGCGGATGGAAGTCAAGACTGAATCCAGCTGAGCAACTCTGCCTTAGCAAGCTGAATCACGGGAGCCAACTGAAATTGCTGCAGGCATTCCAAGGTGCAAAGGGATACTTTATAAGAAAGAACTCGAACATGAAGTAATGTCCCTAAGTGAACATTAACAGTAACTGGATGACGACGTTGTTTTGACTGAACCAAAAACTCCTAAGTGATTATGTGTAGGATTGCATGATTTTACAATACAGACGAGTGACAGGTCAAAAAGAATGACACTGTTTTTGTAAAAAAGAAAAGGAGGACTTGTGGCACCTTAGAAACTAACCAATTTATTTGAGCATCAGCTTTCGTGAGCCACAGCTCACTTCATCGGATGCATACTGTGGAAAGTGTAGAAGATCTTTTATACACACAAAGCATGAAAAAATACCTCCCCCCACCCCACTCTGTGTTCAACAGAGTTTAGAACTAGGCATCAATTTATTGTCTTGTGGAAGACAATGCAAAGAAGCAGATTTTGTCAGATGAATCAAGATTTTCTTTTAAATAGTTGCAAACTATTTTTTCCAAGAAACATGTTATCATTGCTATTTGATTACTCACTAATAGTATTGTTTTCAGCATATACATCACTGAACTTTGTATTAAATGCACTTGTGGGGACAGAATATAGTGATAGAGCACTTTTATTTTTCACTTTCCAGGAATGTTCTTCTTGCAAAACTAGGTTTCAGAGTAGCAGCCGTGTTAGTCTGTATCCACAAAAAGAAAAAGGAGGACTTGTGGCACCTTACAGACTAACAAGTTTATTTGAGCATAAGCTTCCGTGAACTGCAGCTCACTTCATCGGATGCATGCTGTGGAAAATACAGTGGGGAGATTTATATACATAGAGAACATGAAACAATGGGTGTTACCATACACACTGTAATGAGAGTGATCAGGTAAGGTGAGCTATTACCAGCAGGAGAGCTGACTCAAACTGAGTGCTCACGTGATGATGGATCATTTAAAAAATAAATATTAAAAGAACCTGTGTTCCATCTGCTTAACCATTTCACAGAGGAACGAGGACAGTAATGTGTTAGGACTACAGCATGGTGTAGTGTGGTTTCATGCTTCCCGTTAGCGGAAAAAACAAGTAGACGCCAGCACAATTTGTAAACCAATTACAGCCTCTGGAATTGATGGTCTTGTGCTGCTAACTGGAGTTCTAAGAGAATCAGGTGTTTGACTGCAGCAATGACCAAACAAGGAGAGACAGTAAATTAAGTGCCATTCAGAATGGCAAAGAGAATATTAAGTTTCTTACTAACAGCGAGTCATTAATTTAAACTTTGCAGTTTTACTTAGAGCGCAGAGCAGCATGTTGAGCATTGTGACCAGTTTGCTGGAAGAAGCTAGATTAAAAAGAAAACTGAAAGTCAAAAAATCCTCTCTTAAATGTAACCTTGGGGCTTGCGTTGAAGAGACCACAAACTCAGTTATCATTTCCCATTGCATCATGTGATGTACCTAACCCTGCCTGAAGACCACGCGTTACCACAGACATTATTTGGCTACACACATGACCTCACCAAAAAAACACTACTTCTGCAAGAAAGGATATTTTCCTCATGCAGAAATGGGAACTAGGAGTTTTGCATTCCTCCCAAAAGAGAACTAAGCTTTTCTCTCACACCAGTGATTGGACTAAGTAATGACTAATTAGATGAGGTCACCACATTTGATGTTGTCACATATGGACAATATTTATGGAGAATTTGCTCATTCTAATTAACAAAGTAGAAATCCTTTCATTTTCCTGAAATTAAGAGTCTTGAATTTGTTCCACTTTTGATCTTTCTTCAGTGGCTATGTTTGCTTCATGTTAAAATAAATTCTAACATTCCCATTAAGGATAATCCCTCCAGCAGCCACAGTATGACATTTCTATATTAATCTTTTAAGCATTTTAGAAAAGCAAGGTTTCATGTTTTAATAATCACAGTGTTTTTCTCCAAGGAGTTGTAAAAATTTATGGGGCCTTTCTATCCTGTTTGACTTCTACATCTTTAGAGTTTGGTGCTAATGGCCCATTCAGACAGCTTACTCTTTGACTCCTTTTTTACATCTTTTTCATCTTCTTGCAAAAGAAAAATTGCTTCCATGCCGTACGCTGTTGCAGATGCTCTTCAAGTGGTAAGTAATTTCAACCCAACTAGGCGAAAAAAATACAGTTTACCCTCATCTCAAAATCACTTGGGGGGTCTTCACTGTACGTATGTGCATATAGACCCTTTAATCCTTAATTACAAAGGTGCAGTGGCTTACTTTTAAAACAACACCAACAGATATCCATGCATTTTTTATTAGGGCACTGTCTGTTTTTTTTTTTTTTTAAATATCTTTTCTCATTTTCCTTAAAACAGTTTATCTCACTCCTGGATTCTGAGCAGCAAAGTAACACGAACAGATGCCATTTATTTGTTTACTATGATATTTTAAAAGACTAAAAGAAGTGCCTTTGCAATACTCCTAAGAGCCTTCACAGGTGTAAAACGTTGCACACAAAATTTTAAAATACAGAAAATCATTCAAGCCAATGAAATCCAGCCATACAATGATACCCCACCTTTCCAAATATCCAGGAAAATACATCGTCTCAGTAGCATGCCCTGAAGGTCAACACATTTAAGCCATTTTGGACCAAAAGGGTGCAGTAATTCCAAAACGGAAGGAGAATGGCTTGCCAGCAACTCCCTGTTACATAAATCAAGTGGGCTCTAGCTCAACTGCCTCTGGTGATCGGTAGGTGGAACTTGCTCTCCTCACCTCCATCTTATTTTGATTGAACTTCAACCAATTATCCTTCACCCCTGCCGCAAGACTCATCTGCACCAGTACGATTAGTTAGCAGGAAGGTATAGAAGGGAGTGACGTCAACATACTGATGCAGCCACCAGTCATGTCTCCGCCCTATCTCACTTACTTGCCCCACATACATACTGAACAAGAGGGTTAATAAGATGGAACCCCGCAGCATCCTGCATGATGGCCATGAGCAGTTTCCTGGTACAATCTTCCGAGACCTAATTATGAGTCAACATCACCTCATGATTAGCAGTACTAAAAGTGGCTGAAATATCTAATACTGTCACTATGGACACTTCAGAAGACCATTGACCAGTTTGATAAGCGTAGTTTCTGAAGCATATCCAGTACTGTAACCCTGCTGACATGGGTCTAGAACAGCAGTTTTCAAATTGTGGTCTGCGCACCCCTGGGGGTCCACAGACTATGCCTTAAGATTTCCAAAGGGATCCGCAACCTCCATTTGAAATTTTTTATGGGTTTGCAAATGACAAAATGTTGAAAACCACTGAACTAGAAGTTCTGAGGCAGCTTTTATTAATTATTATTATTACCATAGTGCCATAGTGTTGTTATACCGTTCCAGATGTGAAGGGCCCTTGTTCACCTGCTTACTGGAAGCAATAATTTGTCCACATTTATGGAATAATGAGGATAATATTTACTGCCCTGTATCTTAGAAGGCTGTCTGCTTAGAAGGCTTAGCTACTGTCTGCTGAAAAGCACTATGTAAATGCTACATTTTATTTATGATACAGAGATATATTTTTTGCAATTATTGTTCATGATGTCCATTTTCTCTCTCTCTTTCCCTCCCTCTCCCCTACATCAATTTTTATCTTTACTTGGGTTTTAGATTAAGCAGAATATCACCTGGCAACATGTGATTCAGTTTGCAAATATCACACTAGGGAATTGGGTTAGCATAAAGAGTTAATGTACTCTACCCCTTCTCCCCTACAGAGATCCAAGATGAAAGCCTGCTGAGTACCTCTTGCTGCAGTTACTTTACTAACAGACTGAAACTATGGCAGTGATAAACCAGTATGCAGCTCTCCATTCTCCCCTGCATCTGAACTCCACTTTGCACAGGAAGCAGGAGAAAAGTAAGGGAGCCAGTTACAGCTCCCTGATTCTGCACCAGCTTGGCCCCAGCATCAGTTAGAGCCGGGGTGGGTTTAGTGTGGGTTCAACTGCACAGAAATCACACAACCAAGGATGCCAAATCTAAGTGGCGCTGCAACCCCATGTGCCAGGTTGCAATGCCTGAAATGGCAAGCCAGGCCCAGCCTCGTGGGAGGGGAGGTGCCGCTGTTGGGTAAGTGCAGAGAGGGCTCACTGTCCTGCCCCACCACACCCCATGGCCTTCCTCCACCATACCAGGCCAGGATTAGGATTGCAGTGCCCGGGCAGTGGGTGCTGCTGCAGGTGGCCAGTGCCCTCCTTCCCTACAACTCAAAATCATGTCCAAGAAGCTATTGTGTGATTTACTGCAATTACACTAGAGTTTAGTGCAGTGCACCCATTGAGTCAGGAGACTACATTCTCTCCTGGTTAGAGCAAACCAGGGGAAGCTCTGTCTCACACCACTGGCATATGATCCCTAGGAGAGGGTACAGGGACCACACTGCATGGCATGGGCTTTGTGTGCTTTCTTCAGCTTCTTAGCAGTTCACATAGGACTTGAATTGTCCTTTGAGCTTGAACAATGTGAGGGCAAGGCCATGTTCCTTCTGTCTTAAAGAAAAATAGACTACAAATCTTAAAGAGAGGAAAGAAAAAATTAATAACTGGAGTTCTGTCCCCACACTATCAGCCCTGGACTGGTATCTCACACCCAAAGCAAGCCGGAAAGCCACGTTAATACCTCAGTGCCAACGCAGACAATCAGGAGACTAAACATTTGCAGACGCTCATAACCAGTCTTCTGTCTGCAGCTGAAAAAAACCCAACCCCTTTATTCTTTGTCCCCTGAACTATAGTCACCTTCCATTACACGGTATGAAATGACTTGCAAGGCTTTCCATGGTGATCAGCATTAATCACAGAAGATGACTTTCAAAACTGACCCTGAGTGTTTATAACCTCATTTAAACCACATCAAACACTGGGCTGGATTCTCCTCTGACATACACCAGGATAACTTCATGGATGCCAGTAGAGTTACTCCTGATTTACACCAGTAACAGTGATATCAGGATCAGACGGGAGGGTGGTTTTTAGAAGACAAGAAGAAAACAGATCAATATCAACAGAAGGGAAAGTCTCAGTGAAGCTATTTTCTCCTTTGTCAGGTGCATTCGACTGCCTCAGCCTCTCAAATTAGCAAAGCATCTGGTAGAGTAAGGCAGTCTGGCCTCCAAGGCAAATCCTCTGCCAGCATAAAGCAACACATACTTCACACCCATATTTTTGCATTAATATTTTAGGTCATAATAAACACAGTCTGCTCTAGTGCAAAACAAGATGACTCACTGTTGGTATAGAGGCTTGAGTCCTCAACCAGTGCCGTCCTGTTGACAAAAGGACATATAGGTTTTATTAGCATTTAGCAGCCTTTGTTACCGTTAGCCACTAGGCATTGCTGACTTGCCAATGGGCACTTTCACAGGTGGAGAAGTAGCCACTCTGTAACTATCACCCACTCTTGTCAGTGTGTTTGCACATGACACGTTCTAATTCCTATGATGGTGCAGGAGACTGAACTCACTGCTGGGCATGGCGTGGCCGCTCTGTCCTCTTTAACACCTGCTGCAGGCAATCGCTCTGTTCCTGGGCAGGTCTCTTTTCCCGTGACTCGGCCCATTGGACAGGTAAAAGAAAGTCCAATAGGAAACCCAGTGTCTTTACACCTAGTACACTCCACCTCTTGGCCCCGTGCTCTTCACACTCTTCTCTCAGGGCTTTAAATTGTCCTTGCTCCTTCATGTCAGGGGGCTTCACAGCACTTTCCTGCAGAGTGGTAGGGGAACCCAGCCAGGCTCACCCACTACACTGGGTTCCAGTCCAGTATCCTGAGGACAAGCAGCCACGTTTTGCTCCATCAGACACCTCACCATTGCCTCCTATGACTCCTTCCTACCATTAGCCATCTACAGGCCTTTCCCCCAGCCCCTTCCTGAGCTCTTTGTGACCAAAGCACCCCCCAAGACTTCTCCTCAGAGGTCCAGTTTCTACCCTTGTGTCAGGGTCATGCACAGGAGCTTGCTCCAATCCTGTGTCTTTCAGGTGTCTTTTCCCCTTTCACTCCAGGCTTCCTGCTCACCGGCAGGAGCCTTCCTGGTCCCCACAGGTTTCTCCACTCTCTGCTACCAAGAAAGTGACTGGTCACGGCAGAATTCTCTCCTCTCCTTACAGCCCCCTTCTGCTCCTGTCTTCCTCTCTTCATAGCACCAACCAGATCTTCTTCAGCTGGGTTTCATTCTTAATTAGGCCTGACCCACCCTCCAGGTGCAACCAGGTGATTAACTGACCTCTCAAGCCAACATTAACCCTTTCACCACCTGCATGGAGTAGAACCCATTGCAAAGAGTAACACAGACGATCCAGAAAAAAAGTTGATGGAAGAGAGTCAGATAAAGATTATGGATGAAATTCTGATTCCATTGAAGTCAATGGCAAAACTCCACCAAGTCCAGGATTTCACCCTACAGGTATATAATGAGACAGAGAAAGTGATGTTTGCATTTCTATGGATTTTAAAAAGGAGCTTTTGCCATGCAGCTGCAGTGCAATGTGTCCTAACATGCCAGGATCGTCTTTGCATGTAATTGAACCTAATAGAATCTTCCTTGTTCTTCTGATCTGTATCTGGTGACTACCTTCTTCACCGTCTTAATTCAGAAGACTGCTTTGGATTGTCCAAGTCTGGAGCATTGCCTTGATCTTTAATTCTGTTCTGGACAATTTCCTCCACCCTTTTAGGGCTTGTCATTGAATAGCCTTATGAGGGCTCTTCTCTTTGGCTACATCTTCACTGCAAGATAGGTGTGTTTGTACAATGAAGTAGCTATCTCCATGTAAAACCCTGGAGCAGACAGGCACCGGTAGTTTTTACCTCAGAGTTGCTAGTCAAGATCAACCCCAGGTAGGAGGGGTATAAGGTTGACCTCCACTAGATACAGTGACTGTGACATGTCTCCCGTAGGGTTTGACACTAAGGCTATATCTACACTACAGCGCTCACAGCTGCACAGCTTGTGGTGGAGTGGAGATGCGCTAAGCTGACAAGAGAGAGCTCTCCCATCCACATAGCACTGTTCACACTGGCGCTTAGGTCAGTATAACTGATGTCACTCAGGGATGTGGATTACTGACACCTAAGCGATGTAAGTTATACTGAAGTAACCTGTAGTGTAGACAAGGTCTGAGATAGCTAACCCAATGTAAGAACACATCTCTTTTTGCAGGGTAGACATAGCCTTTGTGTTCCTCTTCTGGAACAAATTCCATTTCTTCCATCACGCTTACACCGGCGAATGAGCCATCTCACACCATTCCCAAGTAGGTCCCAAAGCATTCAGGCAAAACCAGTACTTTAAATTCCACCTAGACACCAACTGGCAACCAGTGTACTGTTCTCCAATACATGTTACTCCTTAATGCACTCCTCTTATTGGAATGGCTTTCTTGGCCATGTTATCTACTTCCTATCCATCTTACGATAGGTTAATCTTTCAGCATGCAATCTTAATTACTCATATAAGCAGCACACACATTCATTCAAACAGGCACACACACACAAAGAAAGCAAAAAGTATTTATATATTGTTGTATTTGCTTTTCGAATATTTATCTCTAACATGTAGAAAGAGAGAGATTAATTCTAGGCTACATGTAATCTGAAAATCTACTCCACAAGTATTTCAGAACTGCATTTTAACAAGCACCTGCTGGTTCTATGGTTTGTTATAGACAATCTAAAATACGACTTAGTACCCCTATCTTAGCAATAAATAATAACATAAAAACTCTAACCAAAGATGTTATAAGTACAAAAATAAAAGTGGAACTGAACAAATCAGACTGAAATTTGTACACACACTTACTGATCACTTGTCTTCCACCTGTGATATTGTGTACCCATAATCTAATGGAGATAAACCACTGCACAGACTAGAGCCACTAACATTTCAGACATAGGTATTTTATAGTGCATTAATAAAGTGTTTGGTATAAAACAAAAGAACTCATCCTACAGCAATACAACTGTCCCTCCTTCTCCCCCCAAAATTAAAATAATATATCACTGTGTATATGATATTGAACTGTTTGCAAAGAGAATCTTCCAAATCTGAACCAGCGCAGGACTGTCCCACTGAGTTTACAGCTAGACACACAAAAACAATAGTTTTGAGAGGTGGGACCTGAACAATTCATCTCTTCACTAGATAGCTCTGGATTCATATTATGTTTCCAGTAAAGATTCCTTCTCAATTAAACACGTGTTTCCTAAAAACTTGTGTTTTGCCTTTCAATTCCATTGGAACAAAGCTCCATGAAAAATGAAAGTGGAACTCCAGCACTATCTAGAATTTAATTATCAAAGAATTTTTTTAGAGGTGGAGGTTTTTATATGCAAGGGTAAAAAAGTAATTTTCCTGCAAGCATCTATCAACTGCAATAATAATTCGAGTAGCAATAATCCACAAAAAGGGGTGGGGAATTGAAATAACCTAATTATGAAGAGGTCTTAGTGAGAATAGTCTAACAGTGCATGGATGTATTTACAGATGAAGAGATAGAAGAGATGGAGAAGCTTTTCAAATACATCTTGGCATAAAACACAGTGTCCTCCATGGCCATTCTGGAGTGTCTCTTGTTGAGCGGGTTAGTGAACATGCCTTCCAGGGGCTTATGGTCTGATTGTAGAAGAACCTCTTTATCAGACATTGGTACGACTACATTGCATATACTATTACCAACAGGTCTTTTTCTACTTGAGCACAATTCGCACAGTTCTAGGTCAGAACTTAAGTACCAATGCCTAAAAAGATGCATCTTTCAGTTGCTCACAGGCAATCTTATGTTCTCATCCTCATATCATTAAGAAACAGTTTTTTCAGTTGGACTCTTAGTCTTGTCCCATTCGGGATGCAGTAAATCAGGTAGCAGACCATGCCTAGAAACTGCTGTAGCCACTTCTTGTCTTTGTGGAGCTGGTAGGTTTAGCAATTGCCTGTATTTTCCTTTCAGTCAAACCTTTGGTGGTATGATTATTTGCCCCCGTACTTTGCTTCCTTCCTAGAACTGCATTTTATTCCTGATTTAGTTCAAAATTTTCTTCCTTTGTGCATTTTATACCCTGCCGACCTTTGCAGTCAGATTATTTTCTGTGTTGCACCTGCAATAAAGACATTGCAAAAAGCCAATGAAGTGGCTCTCTTGTACCTCTCTGGAAGTTTCACTGCTGGAAATTTCCCTTGCTGTCTAACTGCAAAAAGTGATTATTTAAATCTGCACCTGCACTAGAAGGTGCAGAAAGAGAACACAGTACTAGCCGATGCCGAGTTTAACTCACCCATACCCACCCTTTTCATTCACTATTGTAAACAACTGCTTTGCCTGCTAGGTGGCACTGGACATCCACTGCCGCTGGGAGCGGTGGTGCTGAATGGCTGTCAGGGCACAGGAGCACACCAGCTCCGGAGTCCTCTTTACTTTCTGCAGTGACATGTTCTTTTCTGTGAGGGCTTCACTGCTGATCCACAGGGTAGGGATTCAACTCTACACATCACAGCAATGTCCTCCTCCATGAGCATAAGCCAGCCATCAGCATAGCTTTGAAAGCCTGGAGGTGCTTTAAAGTCCATCCATGCGTGGCGAGTGCCTTTCAACTTACTACAGCCCTGAAAACCCTCTGAGGTTTCATCTACCAATTTTGCCTGCAGCGCCTCCATCTTGTATTTAATATTAAGGTCCACAGATGCTTCTCTGCTCAGAAACAGCGTCACTGAGACGTTTATGAGGAAGGGCTGGAGACTAATGTGAGTAGGGGATATAATTCCAGTCAGGTTATCTAGCTCTTCAGGTTCTATTCTGAACTATTAATACACTACTAGGATGAAATCTGTTTGTTGTACTTGCATCAGATCCAGTGTCTTCAACATATTCACCACCATCCACAGGACAAGGTTAGTGTCTTTGTATGTGTCTGTACAGCACCTGGCACAAAGGGCCCTGATCCTGATTGGGGCCTCAGCGGGCTACTGCAGCATATATATATATATATATATATATAAATAACTGTTATAAGCACCAGTATCTGATTAGAACTGGAATGGTTGTCCTCCTCAAGATATCACTGAGTACCAACCATCTCTCAAAACTTAGAATCATAGAATATCAGGGTTGGAAGGGACCTCAGGAGGTCATCCAGTCCAACTTACTCATATGTGCCACACCACAATCCCCAGGAACAATGTATTTATGCCAGAGTTGTCTTTCTCATTTGGTCTTGGCCCTGACATTGCTGCTGTCCATGCCTGAGTAGTACTTTTACTTGGCACATGTTGTACCCAATGCTAGACATGCCCACAGTGGATGTGTTTTGGGGGCACTGTCTGTTTGGATGGCAACATCCATGGCTGTGTGCCTTGTTTGGACACACTATAAGTATCTTGGTATCTCTCTTGTATGCCTGTAAGTCTTGTTCAGATGGAGGTGTGGTCATAGCCTGTGCCCTACTTGGTCCAGCAGATTCTCAGCTATCCACAGTTCTAATGGAAGGGCCAAGTCTGGTGTTCTCATTAGCCCCTCTTTAGCCATATAACTCTAATGTATATATTAAGCTGAACACAGATTTGTGTCCTATCATAGCATTTTCCACCGTGCCAAGCTCCTAATGTATAGTTTTTTGTCTCAGCTCCATTAGGTATTTGTCCAGGTCTCCATTTCCTTAGAGTGGGTGTGTCCAGAACGGAGGGTCCTATGGAGATTTTGGATGAAAGTAATTTCTAAACTTGGCTAAAACAGCTTCCGGATTGGTCTCTCTTCCCTGCTTAGTTCACATGCCACAAAGGTTGGGCATTCTCCTATGACTCCTCCAGCACAGCATGGAGTAAGATGGTTCCCTGCACCTCTCTAGCTTTTTGCAAGGCCACTAGCTTTAAAATATAGCTGGGAACCACTCCCATCACCATTTCTCTGTGAGCATCAGTGAGGCAGGAATCTTGAACTGATCTAGATATAATTTGCTGTGTCTTGTACTCACAGTCAGATCTGCTGTTCTCTCCACAGCGGAGGTTTTCTGCTCTTTACTGAGGGTATGGTGAGAGTACTGCAGGTCCAGACCCTTCTGACACTCGGTTGTGATCTCTCTTATCTTTATTTGTCTATTCAGGCCCCTATGGTGGGACTGAGACCTCTGTGGCAAAAACCCCAGGTGAGCAACTATGAAAGGAACTTTATTATCAGACAAGGCTAATATAGGCTGTGGGGCTATAATGGAGCTTAACTGCCTGGATCTGCACAAGAAGCCCCTAAAATACTTGATATTGCCAGGGCTACCATCAAATTCTCAGAGACATTACAAATTAAAGGATCAACTTCAGTAATGTCATCACCCTGCCCAATGTAAAAGGGACTTGGGTCCTGGGCGATATTGAGGACTTTACTTCTGAGAGGCAAAACCCCCTTGGCACAATAATTTCCTCCTTTATTAATAAATATATAACATATCAAATAAAAGAAAACGTTATCTCACACTTGCAAATATTCCAATTATTTCTGTGTCGGAGCAAAAGAATCTTATATCTAATTGCCATAATATGTGGTCATATATGTTGCTTCATTATTAGAGGTTAATTAGTTAAGTTCCGTATAGCATTTGGAAAATGTAACACATTTGAAAATGTAATACTAAATATTATTCCTATTCAGCATTACATGCATGTTGCTGGCCATGCTCATCAATGTGGAAAAGTTGACACTTATCTATCCGTTCAAAAATTTTAAAATTAAAGCCCTAATCCTAAAAAAATTATGCACATGCTCAATTTAAGCACTTAGTCCCATTTTGTTCACGGGAATTACTCGTGTGTGTAAAATTAAACACGTGTCAATGCTTGCAGGACTGGGGATGTAAATCCCAAACAACTTTCTCCTCCAATACAGTTCCAATAAATAAAAGAAATCTTAAATTCCTATTGAGTCCTTGGGGCAAGGGCTATGTCTCTATTGCTGTCTTGTATGATACAGAACATACTGGCAGTGCTTAACAAATAAGTAATGGTAATAAACGAATAACATACAGATTGCATTGTAAAATTTTCTGGTTTTGCATACAGCATGAAACTAATTTTTTTAAAAGAAAATCTCAACACATTTACAGGTTATAGTCCCTATAATTATTTTACAGACACAGTCTAGATCTCACTAGGAGAGGGGGAAATAATCTTCACAAATGCCTTTCTAATTGCTGAAAATCGGAGCGTGAGTAGCGATATTTAGATTGCCATAAACGAGTGCTAGGATTCCGGGGTTGAATTCGGAGGTGTGGGTGGTAGGGGAGGGGGGTGGGGGAAGCCTGCGTCCTTTAATGGGAATTACAAAGCTCGCTGTCCCTCTCTCCCAGCGCTGCTGCTGCAACATTTATTGCAAAAGCAGGAAATTGCTTATTACTAAACTAGCTGGCAAGAGGGCAGGAGCTGATGTGTTATTGGCGCAGCACTTGCTTGGCTGTTGCCTTTCTCTCTCTCCTTCTCTTTCTTTTTGTTCTTCCCCCTCTCCCTCTCTCTTCCCCCCTCTCCTCCTTTTCTTTTCTTTCTCCCCCCCCCCCCTTTTTTTTTTTTCATTTTGGCTTCTATTCAAATGTGGGTCAGGGGTGAGCAGCTCCCAACGTCACAAGCTTGCAAGATGGCGCTGGGAGGAAGGCTGTGAGATGAGGAACAGGCTGGTATAGCCCGAGAGCCGAAGGGGAAGGGGGAGCAAAGCCGCGGCTGCCCGTACAATAAAACAGAAAACAGGTAACGAGGCAAAGTAGCCGTGGAGGGCCCGGGGCTCTCCGCCCGGGGGCCGGACGCGGCAGACTCCAGCCCAGCGGCTGCTGCTCGGGGCTCTCCGCCCAGCCCTGCTGCCCCGTGCTCTTTATGTGCCCACTGCTCGGGTGCAATGGGGGGGGGGGCACGCACAGGGGCGTGGGGGGGGGGGGGTCCCCTGCCTTGCAGTGCCCGTGCCTGGCAGCCGCTGCTCTCTCCCCCCATGTGCTGCCCCTGCTGCATGGGAAGGGGGCGGGGAAGGGGGTGAATTTGGATGGATCGCTGGATGGTAAATCGCTGCTATTTGGTGGCAGCGGCTGGAAACTTTTTGCTCCCCCTCCCCGGGTGCTCTGCCCCTTTTGCTCGATGCCTAGCGGTCGGGGGGAGGGGGCAGCGGGGAGGTTGCGGCAGCTGCTGCCTGGAGGAGCCAAGGGGGACCAGCAGCCCCCGGAGTCGCTAGCTGCCCCAGCCCCCTCCCCGCCCCCTGCGTGGAGATCGCGGTTGAGCCATTCTTGGGCAGGGAGGGTGCAGTGCATTGGGGTGGGGGGCGTGTTTTGCGTTTGCCTGTATTGTGCTAGGGGTTCCCATGAATATCTCCCCCCCCCCCCCCTCAGGTCCACCAATTTCCACCCTCCCCTCCCCCCGGAGCGCTCAGGAGGGAGGTCGAGATAGGGGTGGCAATCGCCGGCCACTGTTCTTCTTCCCATGCCGCTCTCCGGAGCCCGGAGGCCAGGTTTCCTCCCCATAAAGCTTACCCCTTCCCCCAAACACGCACCCCTACCGCTCAGTGGGATCGCATTGAACTTTTGCCCCATCTCCTCCTCCCCACCGCCCTGAGATCAAGGAGGGACGGAGCCGCCGCTGCTACTGTGTGTGTTTGTGTGTGTGTGTGTGTGGGGGGGGGGGTCTCTGGCTTTTGTTACCGATTGCACCGTCTCCAATGCAATGGACGGAGCAGAGGATACTACGCAGCCCCACTGTTTGGGGCTCGCTAGGACCCGGCTTCCCGGTGCGCCCCCCCAGTCCCTTTAGTGTACGAGCTACCTGGGGAAAAGATTTAAAACCTGGCCAAGCTGCTGTTAAATCAGACCGGAGGGTAACATATTTTATCTGCCATTGAGTGGGGCTTCTGCCCCCCCCCCCTTTCAGCTGTATACCATACCCCCCCCTCCCCTCGGTTACAAAGCAAGACCCGGTGGGATCCCCATGGCTAAGCCGTGAACTCTCCTTTTTCTCAATGGGGGCTCTGAGGCTTACGTGGGCTCCCTCTTCCCAGATCAATAAGAATGGTGAGACGTGTGAGTGAATCTTTTACCCCGGCCGAATTCTGAATGAAAACCTCTCGCGCCCGGGAAATGACCACGCTCGGCAGCTGCTGCGGGGCGATCTCCGAGGCGCCCATTATGCTCGCCGCAGTTCGGTGCGTGTTGTAAACACCCAGTCCGAGCTGATCGTGACCGGTGCGAGAGGGGAGAAGTCAATAATTTACTTCGGTCTGCACTTGTCCCACGTAGAAGTGGGCATCTGAGCGAGCGGTGGAGGGTTTTCCAGCATGTCTGTTTATCCCTTTATCAGTGCTGCCAGCTGGGCGCTCTTATTTGGTCATTTCACAGCAGTGCTGGATACAGTGCAGAGAGAGTAGCTAGTCGGTTCGTCGCTAATGCGAGCAGAGCGCCTTTTATTTAGGCGCAGCTTGGAGTCTTTTGTGTACCCTATAATATACTCTGGGATTTTTATAACTTCTGCCAACTTTTTGCTAGGAAAACTTGCCATTTAGAAACAAAATAAAACCGCTACCTCTTGTTACTGAGAGAGCTGTAACTTTGCATTCAGTATCTGTGAGTGTAAGGGTGTATAGCTCTACATAAAATTAATGAATTATATATGAAACCAAGTATGTACCAGAGGGCTACTCAGATCCCACTGGATACTACTTAATTAGGGAATATATTCATGCAACAAGCCAAAAACCAATAAGAACACAATTTATTACAAAATGACTGTTTTTATCTTTTGACTGAAGGAAGCTTAAAATACTGCAAAATGCTCTTTGAATAATCTGGTGGAATTTATATACCAACTAAGGGAGATAACAATATGCTACTCCTCATGGTTTTCACTGAAAAAACATCCTGAACTTTGAACAAAAATATTTAATTTTTATGTTTAATAAATGCACTGTACATATAAATAGCACAGTCCGAATTTTTCGTGACTTAAAGCTATTGCTTATGCCGCAGCAGTTCTGGAGAGGGAACCATAAATGGCTCCTTAGGATCATATCACAGCAGCTCTGCATGGAGAAAATGACATATGAAAGGAAAATTGACTTATTTCCACAACTGCAAGTGGTTTCTTTTTTGTGCCTTTTCATTAGCAATCTAATCCTAAAAGCATTAGGAGCAATTATTTGTGGTGGTGCCTGACATTCTAGGTCTAATTATTTAAATCAGTTTAACTCTTGATGGTTGACCCATTAGGTCAAATCTGGCTGCCCTTTGTTGTTATATTTATTAAAAGGAAAGAAAGAAAAGAAACAACTCCCATCCCCCCTCAAACTTGCCACCTGCCACTGGCATATCATTTTAGTTATAGGGGAGATCAGCATTAAGAATAAACGGCTGCTTACATTTGTTACTTTCCATTCAAATGTGGGTAGAAGACACCAACCATAAATACCTTGTTCTCTGGGGTCTAAAATATATTGTTTGATCTAAGTGTGGTGGGGTGCAAAAGGGAGTGAGTGTGAGCCTGTAGCACTTGTTCTCTTAGTGTATCCTCTCTATTCTGGGTGAAATGTAGAAAAAATACATAATTATATTTCCCCCCCCCCCTTTAAAAACAACTCTCTTGCCAAAGATCTGGGAGAGATTTACATCTTTAATGCAATAACTCATGTTAGTGTCCACATACGTTGCTGTGCAAAATGACTTATAGACCTGTAGATAGTAATAAATATCGTAAGATGCTTGAAGCACTTGCTATCATGTGCTGTGTTGTTGTGGCCGTACTGAATTGTTTGGCAGAGGCCAATGAGTGAAAGGATAAAGGGGGTGAGGGGAGGCATCAGTCCTAGAAGGTGCATGGCTCAATTTACTTTCATTAGCATCATGGTACTTTTTTTTAATTTTTTTTTTATGGCTAATCTGTTTTGGTGTGGAATGGATTGAAAAGCCCCCCAAACCACTGCAATCCAAAAATACTGTTCAGATTTGAAAATCCAAATTTTAACTAAAGGATGTTGCTGCGAGTTCTTAGATTCCAGCATTTTTAAAGCTTGTAGTGATAAACCTAAATTGCATATTACTAATTCTTTTGCCCTTGTAGAAAATGGAATGTATAGCTCTGTTTTGATTCCCATCCATACTTCTGGCTAATAGGTATAGAGAAATAGGATAATGCTTTTTAGTGGATGCATAGTTGCTTTAGAATCAGAATTCCTATTTGCATTGTTTATGGTGTTTTGCACTGCCGTCTTTTGATGGATATATCGTGGCTTGATAGATAGCAGGTCGTGGTACTGCTAGAAAGATGGTCTTCAGTTTCCCTACCACAGGACACCAAACTTTTGGTACACTAGCAAAATTAGACTTTATTGTAACTTAACGATTCATTGTACCCCAAAGCTGCTGCTGCATCTTGTGATTTAATGGCAGTCAACAATACTTGCCACAAAGTGAGTCCCTGGGTTTCAACACCACAGCAGATATAGACTCAGAGTGGGAGAAAATGGAATTGCATTTGCAATGCAGCCATTACGTAGGCTGTACTGTGACAGGCAAAGCTCAGTGAGAAGGGGGACCATTTCAGCATCAGTGGACATGCCTACCCTGCTGGGCTTGGAGAAGAATTAACGGGGCTCAGCTGTGGAATTGCTTACAACACCAGAGTCCTGGCCCAACTACAAGCAGAAGAATATTTTTGAGAAAAATATCTGAAAAGCCTTGTCCCGTTGGGTTGGCTGTGATTGAAAAGGACTGACTGTATCACTGAGGCTGCTTAAGTGAGTTTACAATACACTCTCCATTTCAGGGATAGTGCATTGTGATAGAGATTTGTCTCCTGCTCTGCAGCTTCGGTGCTAAAGCAACTATTTTAAGCTGCCACAATGGTACATGTAATTATTTTTTCTTCTGCCTGGAGTAGTTCAAAATCTGCCTCAAAATATTCTTTAAAGTTGCGTTTTCCTGTTAAATTGGCCCATCAAACTTCCACCAGAATGCCAATTTGAAGGCCAGAATATTTTCCCTGAAGAATGTGTGCGTTAGCAGCTAGCTGTCAAAATTTGTAATAGTTACTTTTTTTTTTTAATTCGCAATTTTGTGGAAGGAGAATTCACCCTCCATTGCTGGTTGTTGGCAAAACAAGAAACAAACAAAATAATGAGCTCATCATGAATGTGAAACTGATATAAAAGTGATTGTCACAATAGCTGTAGGGGAGAGAGACTACAACACTGCAATAATTGTACCTGCTTTAAGTGACAGGTGGGAGAAAACTTCGCTCCTTGTCATCGGTGTTTGGATAGAGGCCCAGTGTTGGCCACAAACTGCAATCCAGGATTAATCCCCAGTGTTTTCTTTCTATATATCCAATTTCCTATTTTGTTAATAAGCACAGCCTACTATGCACCTGCAGTCAGCTGTTCTGGAGTGGAAGCAACAGGGTTTTGCATTATTGAAATGACAACCCTCGTGCCTTCCTAGAGCCTGTATTGTTTGAGGAGGAAGGGGTGGAGAGTGATCCTGGTAATTGCAGATCTGAGTTATTGAAAAAGTTTGGAAAGCAGTGGGGAATCTGATTTACCCAAGCCTACATCTCTTGCCCATCAGGCAACCTGAAATGTATGTTGCAGGACTTGAAGAGACAAGGCTGCACTTACACAGTAACTAAAATTGTAACCTGAGAGCCGAAGGCCCTGTCTCTGCTAGTGAACAGATCTGTTGTAGAAAATGGTAGTCAGAAATGGAGCCACCTCAGCCAGTGCTGAATGGGTTTCTGTTGCTAGCATAGCTGGAACAAACTGTTCATCTCCATCACGCTTTCTGTTACAGTGCTGATGTTCTACCAGGCTCAACAGCCAGCATGGTGGAGATACTGATCCATTCTGTCTCCCTACTCTGTCAATTCAGCTGGCGGTGAAAACTGTTTACAGAAAAGCAGGAAGTCCACGTCTGAAAAACATTGTCATCAGTAAAAAGAAAAGGAGGACTTGTGGCACCGTAGAGACTAACCAATTTATTTGAGCATGAGCTTTCGTGAGCTACAGCTCACTTCATCGGATGCTCAAATAAATTGGTTAGTCTCTAAGGTGCCACAAGTCCTCCTTTTCTTTTTGCGAATACAGACTAACACGGCTGTTACGCTGAAACCTGTCATTATGCAAGGCATTGTCATCAGTGGATCATTTTCCTAATACCACTGGACCTAAAACTGGGATGCATCATTATTCGTTTTTTGCTTCCTTTGCAGAAAGCTTTCAGATATATTGATAGTGCTGTCCAAGAGCTAGGTGTGATTCCACCCGTTAGCTAAAGCAGGTGTTGTCTGTCAGGACTAGGTTTTAAAAACTTTCTACTGTTTCCCTAGCTCATCCTCTGGCTGAGAGAGGTAGAAAGCATTGTGCTTTAGCAGGCTGGCCTGAGGCATTATCTATCCTTCAGTCTCTTAGGTAAAGGAAGAGGGGGTAACTTTCGATGATACATGAACTTATCAAACCAAAGCAGCTCTTCTTATATTCTAAGGCCAGAAGGGACCATTGTCATCATCTTGTCTGACCTCCTGCAGAACACAGGCCATAGAACTTCCCCAAAATAATTCCTAGAGCAGATCTTTTAGGAAAAACGTCCAATCTTGATTTAAAAATTGTCCATGGTGGAGAATCCACCACGAACCTTGGTAAATTGTTCCAATGGTTAACTAGCCTCGTTGGTTTAAAACAAAAAACACTACCACCACCCAAAAATGTGTCTTATTTACAGTCTGAATTAGTCTAGCTTCAGCTTCTAGCACTGGATCGTGTCAGACCTTCCTCTGCTAGATTGAAGAGCCCATTATTAAATATTTGTTCCCCATGTACATACTTGTAGACTGTAATCCAGTCACCTATTAACTCCCTCTTTGTTTAGCTAAGTAGACTGAACAAGCTCAATCTGTCACTATAAGACGTGTTTTCTAATACTGTAATCATCCTCATAGCTCTTCCTGGAACCCTGTCCAATTTATCAACACCCTCCTTGAATTTTGGACGTCAGAACTGGACACAGTATTCCACCAGTGCCAAATACAGAGGTGAAAACATCTCTGCTCCTACTCGAGGTTCCCCTATTTATGTATCCATGAATTTCATTAGCCCTTTTGGTCATAGCATTGCAGTGGGAGCTCACGTTCAGCTGATTATCCACCATGTCCCCCCACATCTTATTCTGAATGACTGCTTCCCTGGAGAGAGTTTCCCATCTTGTAAGTATGGCCTATGTTCTTTGTTACATACTTTTTACATGTAGCCATATTAAAATGCATAGTTTGGTTGTACCCAGTTTACCAAGTGAACCAGATCGCTCTGTCAGTGACTTGTCCTCTGCATTATTTACCACTCCTCTAATTTTTGTGATATCTTCAAACTTTATCAGTGATGATTTTATTTTCTTCCAGGTCTCTCACACACATGTTATACAGATGAGGGCCAAATATTGCTCACTGGGGAAACCTCCAGAAGCACCTCCTCAATGGTGATTCTCTGTTTACAGTTATTTTAAGATCGATCAGTTAGCCAGTTTTTAATCCACTTAACATGTGCCATGTTCATTTTATATCTTTCTAGTTTTTTAATCAAAATGTTGTGCTATACCAAATGCCTTTCAGAAGTCTAAGTATATTACATAAACGTTATTACCTTTTATCAACCAAACTTGTAATCTCATTTAAAAAAAAATCAAGTTAATTTGATGGGCTCTGTTTTCCACAAACCCCTGTGGCATTAACAATATTATCACCCCTTTAATTCTTAATTAATCTAGTCCCATATCAGCTTCTCCACTACCTTGCCCAGGATCAATGTCCGACTGAAAGACCTATAATTACTCACGTCATCCAGTTTACCCTTCTTAAATATTGTCACATTAGCTTTCCTCCAGTCTTTTGAAATTTCCCAGCATTCCACAATTTACTGAAAATCAAACATTAACAGTCCAGCAAGCTCCTCAGCCAGCTCTTTTAAAATTCTTAGATGCAAATTATCTGAATCTGCTGATTTAAAGATGTCTAACTTTAGTAGCTGCTGTTTGTGGCATTGCAGCTGTGTGGATCCCAAGATATGAGACACATGGTGGGGGAGGTAATATCTTTTATTGGACCAACTTCTGTTGGTAAAAGAGAAGCTTCTGTCCCCTTAGTGGTGGCTGTTTAATGTCCTTCTGAGATACTAGTGCAATGGAAAGAGTGTCGTCCAATGATATGACTACATTATCTCCCCCCCCCCCAAAATGCAGAACAGAAATACTTATTGAAACCTTCTGCCTTTTCTACATTATAATTCTATAATTTCCACCAGTGGACAATACCATTGTTTGGATTCTTTTTGTTTCTAATAAGGAGTTTTTTAAAGTATATTGTCCTTAACTCTGCTGGCCATAGACTTCTCCTTGTTTCCCTTTGCTTTTACAACTCTGGGTTTTAAAAGTGATGCATGATATGGTGGCCATTGGAAATGCCACATCACAGAAGTTAATTTACTATGCTGCTTGACATTTTGCAAGCCCAGCTCACCCCTGAATTGCCTTCACCTAGGTATACAGAAAATTCTCACTCATTAAATGTATGTTTGTAGCTTTTCTTTTTTCTTTTAAATAAAAGAAGCATTCATTGTACATGGATCCAGTCTTCAATGTGCCACAAGAAGATACCGTCATACAGGACTAAAATCATCATGCTTATTTTAGTCTTTCCACGTGCTGTCAGTATGCCACTGTCCCGTCTGAGTTTTGTCTGACCCTGTGAAACCTTTCCTTTTGTCCAATAAAGAGTTCAGAGCAGTGTTTGTGGGGAATATTTTTGAATTAAACTCTGAGTCTCTGAAAAAAACCTGTTGTCCGTTTTCAGAAAGCTCTTGATACTCTGATGTTGCTGACATGACACAACCTATTTTTCAAAGAAAAATCTGTAAGTGTTTTGGGGCAGGGACCAGGCCTACCAATGTTTGTATGACAGAGAATGTATCCATTAACTTCCCACATACGCATTTTCAGAGCTCTGCTCGTACATTTAAATCCTGTCCTATGGGTGATGTCCTTAAAAGGTTTCCTTTCGTCAGAGATGGCCAGTTGTGTTCGTAGCTTTGTGAGGTTCATAGGCTGATGTCTGCTTAGGATTGGTTTGAAAGTAATTTCACTTGTGACCTGAAATCCAGTTATACCCAAGTTTCCCAAAGCTGAAAGCTTCTTACACCTGCTGAATTGATTTAATAACTGGTCTGACGTTGTTCGTTTAAAAAGGGGGGAAACCTTGTTCTGCCCTGAGTTGGTGCATATGAATGCACCAGTGGCTTGTATGTCGGCTCTTCTGGATGGTCTTGATTGGGACTTGGGAGATCTGGGTTTGGTTTGTGGCTCTGCCACATACTTCCTGTGTGACTTAGGGCAAGTCACTTAATTTATCTCTGCCTCAGTTCCCCATCTGTAAGATGGGGATGATATCCGTTGTCTATTTAGCTCTCAGCCCTCTGGAGGAGGGACTGTATTTTACTAGATCTTTTCACAATGGGACTCTGACCTCAGTTGTGGGCCTTTAGGAGCCACCATAATACAAATAATAATGCATCCTAAAGGGCTAAGTCAATGATCTTATGCAAAACTTGATATCCAGGCCTCTTGTAAGTTGGGCTTGTTAGGCTCTGTTGTACGGTTATTAAATCAGTGTTGCAAAATATCATGAATATTTACCATCCGGAGTATCAAATCTACTTAACCTTACCACAACGATGAAAATATGAATGCGATTTTGTTCCCCTGTGGTGAATAGCTCTTCGGAAAGAGTCTCTTGCACCACCACCTCTTTCCTGGAAATGTCCCCGAATAATTTGAAAACAGTCATCTGTCCCCCTTTAACCTCTGCTAGGAGTGGTTTCTTCTCTTGTGTTTGTTTTCCCCTCTTGGGTTACGTGGTCCAGTGCCAGCATACAGCGTGACTCAACAGCCTTAGAGATTCTTGGAAAAGCACTTCCGTTTGCTCTAGGTCAAAATTGTGTTGGCAGCAAACTGACTCTACTGTTTACAAGTTGGCAGCACTCTTAAGCGAACTCCAAGACGAACAGTTTAATGCGTGTTGCGCTCTACATCCATCCAAGTTGCGGAGGTGTTTGAAAATACTGGCCTGTTATAATGGGTGGGACTGCTTGAAAAGGAAAGGGCATGGGCTAATGCAGAGTTTCCCAAACTGTGGTCTGTGGACCACTTGATAGTGGTTAGTAGACAGCTGGCTGGCCACTTGGTGCTGGCACTCGTCATTTCCAGTTATTAAATGTCATCAGCTGCTGTAGTTGCCATAGTGCATTTGCTCCGTCACCAGTTAGAGGCAAGGTGGTCCATGCTTGGAAAGCTACAAGGGGATCTCCTCGTTAACTTGCAGTACGCAGCGGGGAAAGCGTCTGAGAATCCCTGGTTAGTGGCTAAAACAAAGGCTTGGATGTAATGATTCCTTTGCCACTCACTGGCTGTGTAATTTTGGGAAAGTCACTCGCGCCTCTGTTTCCCCATCTGTATAATGGGCATGATATTTGAAAGATGGGCTAGATGACCTCCTGGGCTTTTTCCTTCATCTTTTATGAAAGGAAAGGAGTAATAGCTGCTACCATTGTCTAACTTCTTCTGGTGCAAACTGCCTAATTATTTCAGGCTTAACACTTCTGGTTCAGTTGCCCATATCTGCAAGGAGAGCTGGTTGTTAAGGAAAAGCAGTTCGAATTTGCAGTACTACTGCAGTGGGAAGCAGTTTGTTAAATGGAAAGCTGTTTCAAGGGTGTGGCCAGCTACTGTAGGCTGTGGGAAAAGGAATATATACAGTAGCTTTACATTAAAACAGTGGTGGTTTCAGGTTGGAAGTGGTAGAATACTTGTCCTTATATAGCATTTTCATCCAAAGATCTCAAAGTGCTTTATAAACAGTTAAGCCTCATAACTGTCAGATTGATGGTGCTAACTCCTCTGTGCCTGCATTTCCAGATCTGAAATATGGCAATGCTGTGATTTCCCCGACACCCCCTCAACCCCACCCAGGTCACACCATCAATGTGTGTGATGGTACATATTTCCTCCCCATGTAGAGCAAACTAAACTGTAAAACTTAACCAATCTTTTGTGACTCCTTTCCCCTCCCGGAATCTGGGGGATTCAGATGAGTGGGATCTGTATTTGAACCATATGTGAGTAGGGTTTTGTGAAATACAACCTCATCCAACAGAGTCCTGAGAAACCAAATCCACCCATGATATCCCCCCACCCCCTCTAATGGCAGGGAAACCAGCTGCATCCCTGGCAGAGCCCGACTTTACTGATGGCAGTGTACTAAATCAGCCCAGCACATCCAGTAGTATGTGTTAGACGCTTGGGGGTTCATCCCACCCCCTGCTCTCAGTGAACTGGTTAGACAAGAGAGAAGGGACAGGAGTCCAGAGAAGTCCAAGCCAGTTTACAGATGTGTAGTTGTTCTGACATTATTCAAAATATTTGCTGACTCGCCTTTGTCTCCTCACTGATCATACGTAGACCCATGCTTGTCTGTCTCTGAAACTGCTTGATCTGCACCCTCTCTCCTCTCCCTGCCCTCCCCCAAAACCTCTTGAAGCAATAGCCATGCACATGCCTGTTTGAGGTTGAGAGGAAAGCTGCCTTATTTCACTAGGTTTGGCCAGTCAAAGTGGTGAGTAAGAGGGTATCTTACAGCCCTAGGGCTGTAGCTTGATTGGCTGAGGTCACGTTTTTGTAAGTGAGAAGGTAACAGCTGTCCTTTGTGGCATGCAGCAATTCAGGGGAAGTTTCAGAAAGTGTTCCCCCCTCCCCCCCGCACCCAAAAATAAGAGTCGCCATGTTATTGCCCCACCCCCACGCTGAGCTACGCCTCACGAGGTGGGGGAGGAGTGATTCGTGTGTTGGCCAGGAGCTGGTATATTGGCAGTGGGAGAGAGAACCCAGTCGCTGCTAAATTTAGTGTAAATTATTGGAAACTAATTGGGCATGTTTGTGCTAGAAAAACTTTCAGTTCCCACTCTTCTTAAATCTTCCAGAAGGAGGGAATGCCAAGGTGCGAAGGGTATCCTGGCATTGCACGGACTTCAGTGCTGTGCCATATAGGTATTTCTGCAAGCCCGTAACTTTGCAGATTGATTTTTTGTTTCTTTTAATTTAGAGTCAGGGTTTGAATATTAAACAAGTGGTAATATGAACACACGACTTTTGCAGTAAAATAAAGAAATCAATTAATTAGTGCAAACTAATTGTTGGTCAGAGCTAAATGTTCAGTGGAAAAAGCCCCTATGAGCATATGATAGAGTGTAGAGTTGCTCTTTGCACCAAAAATTAGACTTAGTGCCACACATGGACACAGAGCACTTTGCAGCTGATAGAATGTACTCAAAAACCAGACCGCCTTCCTGGCCCGAAGGAGCTTGTAATCCAAAGGCTCAGATAGGTGCAAGACAGATAACTGATTAGGGTCAGACTCTGCAAACGTTTGGGCACTTCTCCGGAAGTCAGTGTGACTCTGCTGGAGTAAGGGCTTGCACAGTCCAGTCCAAGGAGTGGGGACATTGCAGCTGTTGAACAAAAGAGAACTGCTCGTGGATTATTATTATTATTAATGTGATTTTATGCAGAGGGCTCTTGGCAAAGGCCTGGTTCTCACATGGGTGAATGCTTTGTACGCTACCAAGGCAAAAGTCTAGTGGACTTTTCCTACTTTGTAACTGACACTTGGTGTGGTCCAGTCTTTTGGGCCAGGAGCTGAAGATAGTATTTCAAAATGGTCCCTGGGTCACAGCTGATACTTTCGGACAGCTTCTCGGTCCTGTTCTGCTCCCTGTGCTCTGTAAAGGGAATGGAAACCACCTGCAAGTTTCCTGCTGGAGATCCTCTCAAAATGTGGAGGAGACTCAAACAGGTGTGGAGCCGCCATAGTCCCTAGTGCAGGAAGTGAGAAGGGGCATGTGTCTGGAGCACATTTTAACCCACATTGGGGCTGGCACAGAGCATTGGAGAGTCTTCACTGGGTGTGGGTTCTCAGCTTCTCTTACTTCAGTCCCCACTCCTCCCACTCTCCTGCTTCCCGGGCTGTCCTTTATTCGGGAGGGGAACTGTCCTTTGCTAGGTGCGCCCCTACGCTCAGACAGAGGCAGCTGAGCTCAGACCGGCTCTCCTCCTTTCTCCCAGAGCCTGGCTGGGAAGCAGATGGTAGAGCCAGCGCCACTCTTCTCCCTCCAGCAGGGGGAGCTGCGACCGGAAAGGGGCGTCCATTTTGACATTACAGTTGCTCGTGAGGCTGCAGAGGAAGTGGTGGGGACAGTTTGAGAAGCGGCACCCTCTACCGCCTCTCTCTAGCAATGGGACTGGCTCAAACGCTGCAGGGGACCGTCTGGGGAAGGCATGTTCGAGTCCTAACCCTATGCACATTTTGTTCTTCGACCAGTCGGCCTCAGGCCACAGCATAGAGGTTTGAGATAAGACATGATTCTTCCAGCTGCACGCGCATTTCAGGGTTTTGTCCTGTGCCCATTATCATAATGTCAGAGTGCCTTCCATGTAAAATAGATTGGCACGAGTGATTCTCAGTAAGTCTCTGGCTCTTCTTGTCCGTCTTTATTTTTTTTTTAAAAAGAAGAAAACCCTATATCCTCCTGAATAGGTTTGTTAGTCAATGAATTACCAAAAATTCTTCTCTCTGATGTGCCAGTGGACCCAGAGATTTTTGTTTTTTGGATTTACTCCGAAAACTACCTAATTTCAAGGACATGCAACACTTACTTGACATAATGTAAAAGAGAGACAAGGTAATGTAAAAGAGAGACAAGGTAATATCTCTTCTGTTGGTGAGAGAGAGAAGCTTGCAAGCTTGTCTCTCTCACCAACAGAAGTTGGTCCAATAAAAGATCTCACCCATGTTGTCTCCCCAATATCCTGGGACCAACACAGCTAAAACAACACCGCACACAATAATGCGAAAGAAGCATTTGATGAGAACATAAAACCTTCATTTGAAGGGCAGGGAAATGGACAACTTATTATCTTACTTGCAATTCTCCTGCTAATCAGGCCCCTTGGTAAACTTTTTAAATCAAACGTTATCACTTTGGTGTATCAAATAAAAACCACCTTTTTAAAAAATGATACTTTACAGTAACTCCTCACTTAACGTTGTAGTTATGTTCCTGAAAAATGCAACTTTAAGTGAAACGATGTTAAACTAATCCGATTTTCCCATAAGATTTAATGTAAATGCAGAGGGTTAGGTTCCAAGGAAATTTTTTTGGGGCAGACAAAAGGCATTGTATACTGTACAGTACTGTACTGTGGTTGGGAGGTGCCCCTGGCTTACCCCACACAAGCACAGCCCGTTGCAGGCAAGGATGCTAGAAAGCACCTTGTGCAGCAGCAGCGGCAGCTTCCCCCAAGAAGAACAGGCACTGACTTTGCTGGGGGATGCTCCAGGCCCACCTTTTCCTGTCCCTGCTCCACTCCAGGCCCACCTCTTCTCACCCCCACTCCACCCCCTCTCCGGAGCACACCGCGTCCCCGTTCCTCTCCCTCCCAGTGCTTCCTTGCTGCCAAACGGCTGTTTGGTGGTGCCTAGGACTTTCTGGGAGGGAGGGGCAGGAGTGGAGATGCAGTGAGTCGTACCTGCGGCCAAACAACTGTTTGGCAGCGGGGAAGCACTGGGAGGGAGGGGGGAGGAGGCGGAGAAGAGGAACTTGTGCAATGCTCCCTTGTAAAGTTGCTGCTCTTCCACAGAATCTTACAAGCAGTGGACAGAGCAGGCAGCCAAACGATGTTATAAGGGAGCACTGTACAACTTTAAACGAGCATGTTCCCTAGTGGAGCAGCGATGTAACTTGGAAACAACATTAAGCGGGGGGATGTTAAGTGAGGAGTTACTGTACTTGTTTTAAGAATGGCTTTCTAATGGGACCTGATTCTGCAAGGCACCAGAGTCAACAGAATTGGAGTTGCAACTCTTCACTATGCAGTAATTAGTAAAATGGACTCTCTCTTGCATAGTAGTTTCTAATTCACTGGTATTTGAGTGAACAATCTCTCCCTCAAAAGCAGAGTCTACAATGGACAACTGCACAAAAGTGTCACTTGATTTTAGAACTGTTTAGTAATGAACATCCGCTCTGTTTTGGGTGGTAGGCAGCTTGAGGATTTGAGCAAGTTGGTTCGTAAAAGTCTCTGTATTGTTTCCCTTCTTTTGTTCTAGGAATTGGCAGAATGAAGTCAGCCACCTTGTTGATCCAGTTCTATCAAAATAAATAAATATATAAAATATGCTGTCCAAGATTGAACCAGCACAGTAGTGCTGTTTAACATGCACTGTTTTGAAAAAAAAACTTCTATCCCATTCATAGAAAGCTTAGCTTAGCTTTGTAGTGGATGGAGATGGGATTTAAGTTCTGATGCTTGAGTGACTGAGATGGGTTGGGAGGAGAATTTTAATGGTCAAATAATTTGCAATCCTCTGAACCCAGTTCTCCTACGGCAGTCCTCATAATTGACCTGTCTCTTTTATTAAACAATTTTGGTGCATGACTTAACTCTTTTACTATGCCAGTTCTTAAATTCCAGTTGACCATCTGATCTCCATGCTGACTTCCCCTTTCCATGTCTTTTAAAGTCAAGTTTTGCCTTTCTTCCAAAGCCCCCAGACTCTGCATGTTCCTCTGTTTCCAACTCTGCCTTCGTGTCTGCCCTACTTTCTCCTGTGCACCTTCCCATTCTTAGCACCGTGCTCATTCCTGTCTGTCGTCATCTTGTTTTGTCTCCTCCATTCAGATTTGCATTGGGTCTCATGCTGCACTTTATATGGAGCAGCCAGCCATCTAATACGTACTGAACTACTCCATGAAGCGTTGCATTTGTAACAGTCCCCTACAGTGCTTTGTGTGCTGCACTTACTTGTGCCTATAGACTGTAGGCTGTTTGTTTTGAACTGCTCTGGGTACACTGGGCCTGTAAGAATACCTGACCACCGTTCAGATGGAGTTTGTGAGGGGTGTCCGTTTGCTGCTGCTTCTGCTTTTCTTACCTATTAGGAAAGCAGGAGAGCTTGATGTTGGTGCATAAGCTTCGTTCTTGCTGGATGCCAATGGTTAAACTGAAGCCTTCAGTCGGACAATTCATGCTTGTTCTTGTTCTTAAAAACATCCAGCCTACCCACCAGGGTGCCATCTGTGTGTTCCTGGACTGGCCTCCTCCTCAGGGATATCCAGGGCCTAGTGATTATCTCTTTTTGGGGGAACCTGTGACTGTGGGCCTGATCCTGTAACATGCTGAATGCCCTCAAATGCCACTGACATCAGTCAGTTGAAGGTGCTCAGTATCTTGCAGCAATTACTTAGCTTGTAAGTCCCTGGGGGCCAGGACCATCTTCTTGTTCTCTGTTCGTACAGCACCTAGTATGCTGGCATCCTGGACCATGACAAGGGCCCCAGATGCTTTGGTGGGATAAATACTTAGGCCTAATCTCAGCAACCCACAGACCACATCAGCTCTTCACTTGGCCATGGAACCGAAGAGGAAGGCAACATACAGTCCACTTCTCTTTCCCTCCCTGGGCAGTATTGGGACCCAAACTAAATGATAAGGCCCCATCTATAACACCAGACAAGAGCCTCCCTGTTGGGATAACTACAAAATATGAAAAGAAAAAATTGAGCCTTAAGTTCACTTTTGCAATTTAAAAACTTTGTCTGAATTTCATAAATTTTGCATGAAAATAGGCAAACACGCAGCACCCAGCATCATAGGACTGGAAGGGACCTCGATAGGTCATCTTGTCCAGTCCCCTGCACTCAAGGCAGGACTAAGCATTATCTAGACCATCCCTGTCAGGTGTTTGTCCAACCTGCTCTTAAAAATCCCCAATGATGGAGATTCCACAACCTCTCTAGGCAGTTTATTCCAGTGCTTTTCCACTCTGACAGTAAGGAAGTTTTTCCTAATGTCCAACCTAAACTGCCCTTGCTGCAATTTAAGCCCATTGCTTCTTATCCTATCCTCAGAGGTTAAGAAGAACAAATGTTCTCCCTCTTCCTTGTAACAACAGTTTTCAAGTACATAAAACTTTGTCCCCTCTGTCTTCTCTTCTCCAGACTAAACAAACCCAATTTTTTTTTTTTCAATCTTCCGTCATAGGTCATGTTTTCTAGACCTTTAATCATTTTTTTTTGCTCTTCTCTGTCCATATCTTTCCTGAAATGTGGCGCCCAGAACTGGACACAATACTCCAGTTGAGGCCTAATCAGCACAGAGTAGAGCTGAAGAATTAATTCTCATGTCTTGTTTGACTATACTCCTGCTAATACATCCCAGAATGATGTTTGCTTTCTTTTGCAACAGCGTTACACTGTTGACTCATATTTAGCTTGTGATCCACTATGATCTCCAGATCTCTTCCTGCAGTACTCCTTCCTAGGCAGTCATTTCCCATTTTGTTTGTGTGCAACTGATTGTTCCTTCCTAAACGGAGTACTTTGCATTTGTCCTTATTGAATTTCATCCTGTTTATTTCAAACTATTTCTCCAGTTTGTCCAGATCATTTTGAATTTTAATCCTATCCTCCAAAGCACTTGCAACCCCTCCCAGCTTGGGATTGTCCACAAACTTTGTAAGTGTACTCTTTCTGCCATTATCTAAATCATTAATGAAGATATTGAACAGAACCGATCCCTGCGGAACCCCACTCGTTATGCCCTCCCAGCATGACTGTGAACCACTGATAACTACTCTCTGGGAATGATTTTTCAATCAGTTATGCACCCGCCTTATAACAACTCCATCTAGGTTGTATTTCCCGATTTTGTTTATGAGAAGGTCATGCGAGACCGTATCAAAAGCCTTACTAAAGTCAAAATATACCACATCCACAGCTTCCCCCCTATCCGCAAGGCTTGTTACCCTGTCAAAGAAAGCTATCAGGTTGGTTTGACACGATTTGTGATATAAAGTGCATAAAATGAAAGTTAGCATGTACAATTATTCAGTATGTCAATCTCTTGCTGGTTGAAATAAAATATGAATTTTCTGTACCCTTCTAGCTGTGCCATGACAAAATGAAAGTTACAGAGCTTTCTACTGCCAGGAAAGATGGGGGCAAGACATCTGCTCCCCTGTAGAAAAGACCGTGAAGCTGCAGCCAAATCGCAACTGGAAAGTGAGAGCATGGTAGCTAATCACCATCAATGGGCAGATATCTAACCACGTGAAGGCTGACATCTAGTATTGGGACACTTGTCTCTGGGGAGAGTTATGGTGTCTGTAGTGTTCTTCTCTTTCAGGCACAGAGAGCTTGTCGCCAAATAAAAGTTGTTTCCGTTTTAATCATTACGTAACTTAGCACACAACAGCAGCCAGCATGAGGTGGTGTCAGCAGCCTGCCGCAGCAAGCCAGCCAGAGCCCTCTGTTCCAAAATGGAGGATGAGCTTTGGCCCCGGACACCACAGCCTGGTGTAACGACAACAGCTATCCACAAAGTGGGGAGGAAGAGAGTTAATTATAATGTGATACGTTGGGAAGCTCTTTCTAAAGGTCTAAGCTCCTTTCAAACGCTAGGGTTTCAAGTGCCTAGATACATGGAATCAATGCCTATTAGGAAAAGAGCATAACACTGGTGCATGTGTGTGTGTGTTTTGTGTTTCTGGTCAAGGTGTCCTCCTGCCACTCTTTGGGGTGGGGGTGACACTGAATCCTCTTTAGTCAATTGGTGTGTCTGTGCTGGAGCTGGAGGTGTAATTGCCAGCTCTGACCGAGCTAGCATGGTGAGAAGAGAGACGCAGCTGTGGCTGCACACTTGGAGAGAGGTGTAGCCTCCTGAGGACAGGGCTGAGGTCTTGGATGGTGTTCTGTTGGGGTGGCTAGCCTGTCCTGCCGTGGCTACACTTCCGTGTTTAGCACCCTAGCTCGATCAGAGAGAGCACGGCATGCCTACCTGGGCTGGAAATTGCACTTCCAGCTCCAGCACAGATATACCCTGTAGCTCCATTCTGTACTCTGTTTAAAATAGAGCAAATGCAGGCCAACAGAGAGCTGGGTGAGGGGGAAATGTGGGGAACACAAGTATCCCTGCAGATCGTGCAAGTAACCTGGTGAAGAGCAGCTACTGAGGGCTTTGGCGTGGCCGCTTTCACAGACAGCTGCACTCCACCCAGTGTGGGTGTTACCTAGCATTTAGCGGATGTAGTTTCCTATTGATTTTTGGGTGGAACTGATTTATAGAGCTATTTAATGGAATTGATTCTTTTTCTTTTTCTCAGAGTCTACAAGTTTGCAGGTGTACAAATATACAAACATACCCCAGCAGTCCCTACTCTGTCCTGTCCTTTACATTCTCCCCTCAGAAAAATAAATAAATAAAAACCGTCCAAATCTTGAACGTCTCCTTTTGACTTGACTTGATATGTGAGCTGCAATAAATTCAAACATGATGAAATCCCAGTGGTGGGTATAACCACAGAGTGGTGCTCCATTAAGCCATTGACTTGGGAATGTTTGTTGTGATTGTGTCTGAAGTGAGGGGAGGGCTCCCTTTAGCTTAGTGTAGGCAGATATTTTTAATTCTTCCTGGCTCACGAATGAGGGAAAGAGAATCTAGAAATCACCTAAGATGTGTAGGATTGTGCAGTCTCTCCCTTTGTAAGTGACCAGGTAGGGATGACAATATTACTCCACTTACTGTCTTTCGCGCTCTGTCCCCAAGATGCAGATTGTATTAAGAATATGTTTTGACTACAGAAATATTGCGAGACAGTGGAAATATTTCCGGGTTTCTTTGTTTACTGTTTGCAGCCTTATTTTTTTAGTATGTTGGTAATCTTACAATACTAAATACCAGGGTGTGGAATTTGGTTGTGCATGTTAGATAGACTCTTGATTGGGTGGCATAACTACCAGCCTACCGCCCTGCTAACGAAAACCGGGTGTTAATATGAAAGAAGAGAGCTGATCTCTAGCCAGGACCCAAATCATGCAGGGCTTCAGTAATTAAAAGCACCCCCTGGAATTACACTCAGTAACTAAGTGGAAGCCACCACAGAACCCAGGTGTCCTATGTGATTTCTGTGAGAAATGCAGCTAAGTGAGCAGGCAGCTGTATTCTGCACTAGCTGAAGCTTCAAAGTCGTACTGTAGCCCCAAGAAGGGTACATTGCAATAATCCAACCGGGAAGTGACACAGACATGGTTAACAGGTAAAGACCCTATCTGAGTGGGGAAAAATCCCTTGCTCCTTGCTGACTGCAGACAGAAAATCTCCGCCACAGATGATAGTTGACGATCTCAGGACCCAGTACAATTCCTAGATTGCACACTCAACTGTTTAGTTTTACAGGACTGCCAAAAAACACATTGTGTGTACGCTGAATCTCCTGCTACTATGGTACTGTGTCAGTGGGGCTTGGCAGATGCATTCTAAACAGTGCATGCATGATGTAGAGCAGCTAATAGTTTGGTCAGTGGTCTTATATCTACCATTTTAAATACCATATATCATCAGCTTTGGGAAAGGATTACAAAAATAAGTAAATTGCCCTGGACCAAATGTCAGTGGCGCAGGGACTTGCATTCTCACACAGGAAATTCTGTGTATGTATGGTTGCAATACAGGCTTTTAAACATGTGGGTCTAGCTTGCAGTATGCTACCCTTTCGTAGCTTCCCAGCAACAGTAACTACTGTTAACCTTCTTTTGGCACTTTGTACAACATCTTGGCAAATCCTAAAGGACACTCTGGAGGGGGGGAAAAGGAACTTTATTGTTGCTTCATAAATGAAACCTGCAGCAATTGGATTATACTGTTGTGTTTTTTATGGAGGTGTTTTATATACTCTAACCATGCTGTAAACTACAGGTTCTGTTTACTTGGCTATCATACCAGCTATTTGTAGTCTGAGTCTTTTGCAGATGTGATTCATAGGTTTTTAAAGCCAGCAGGGACCATTACCATCTTGTCTGACCTCCTGCATAGTACAGTCCAGAGAACCTCACCCAGTAATTCCTGTATCAAACCTGTAACTCCTGGTTAAGATACAGTGTATTCTTTAGAAGAGGCACCCAATCTTGATTTAAAGACTTTGATGGAGAATTCACCACGTTCCAGTGGTTCATTACCCTCACTGTTAAAAATTTGCCCCTTTTTTCCAGGCTGTCTCCTTCTTGCCATCACATGCCCAAAGCATCCAGGTGGACTTAACAAAACCTGCAGCTAAGGCAAGCATTCTTATCTGTCTCACCCCACTGCCAATCCTCTCCTCTCCATTCTCTGTAGGGAAATAGAAGAAATTCCAGACATTCTTTGGAAGGGAGAGGGTTAAGTTTAAAGAGCTGGATGTCTTGTCTTTAACTGCTGCTGGTGGAGGAGGGGATTGAACTGAGCGTGCTCTCTGGAACTGCTTTATTATAGGTTTGACATGGCCTTGGCGTGTCCTTGGTTGGTTTGGTTAGGTAGCTCTTCCTTGTCCAGGGGTCCTCAACACAGAGCCTGGCAGCAACAACTTAGAAAACATTTACTTTGGAAGATGAGATTTCTTCAATAAAGAGAGTCACAATTATTATCTTGTGTAATTTAGCTTCAAACAGGTAGGGGCTAAAGGGCCATGTTAGTTTAGGATTCTGAAGTCACTAAAGTTTTTGCTAGGTGCTGTACTAACGAAGTAATAGACAAACTCTGCCACCAAGCGCTTACAATTTAAATAGACAAGACAAAGGGTGGGAGGGGAAGTAGAGGCACAGAGGTGAACTAATGGGCTCAATTTCACACAGCAGGTGAGTGGCAGAGACATGCTACTGAGACATGCACTCTTTCCTAAATCCCTGTGTCTCAGTCCTCTTACTTGGACTCTTGAAATTCTGTCTTAAGGCCTTGTCTAATTGACCGCTCTAGCTGTTCCAAAGAAACTATCCCACTATAACTATCTTGGTAGAATTTAGCTTTGAGTAGATTAATTATTCTATAATAGTCACTTTATTTCAGAACAGTGTGTCCACGCAGGGAAATATTCCAGAATAGCCGTGTCTCCCCCTAAAGACAAGCCATTAGAGCAAGAAGAGGCTATTGACACTCATCTTCCCATTTTCCTAGATGACTAAGTGAAAATAACTTACTTGTGGTCTCTTAGAAAGTTGATATTCTTTGACTTAAAGGAGATGCTACGTAAGAAGAATGACCAATCATGAAAGGACATCTAGAACTCCTGGTGCCCAGCTCTGCAAGTAGACCTCTCCCTGGGCTCTTGGATATAACCCATCCTAGCTGCCAGTACTTCCCCAAGGACTTTCTATGCTGGAGGAGATCTATGGCAAAAAACCCCAAACATTAACTTGATGTGGCCATTCTGGGATGCGCAGAATGTGCCCTATGCATCTTTTTCCCAGTATCTTTATAGAATAAGTCTCCAGCTGCAAGTGGCCAAGTCTTGGCTCCCTAAGCAAACACCATAACTCATAATTTCACCCACTGTAAAATTCGTGGTCCCTTCAGACAGGCAGCTAAAGTATAACTGCATGTTCAGTTCTCACTAGGGAAATGACTGAAAATGAATACCAATTCTGTAGGTAGTGAATGCACCAATGCTCTCCCAGTTCACTGTACATTTTAATGTAACAATTGGATTCTCAGTCCTTCTCTGACTCCTTGCATGGGAGAACGTTGAAGAAAATATAAAAGGCAGAGCAGCTGTGGTCTTGGTCACGCAGGTCCATCCAGGAAGGCCTGGACAACAGCTACCCACCTATCACTAAGTTCAAAAATATTACGTTCTCCAAGTTGTTTGGTGTCGGTTCAAATGTAGTTACAGCTCTGGAAGTCCTCAGATTGGGAAAAGGAGAGGCAACAGCGAGGAGCCTAGCTGCTAGAGGGTTTGAAGAGTTGGTTCCTCACCACTATTTGTCCTGGCTTTGCTGCTTTTCACCCCTTCAGGTATGTCTACTCTGCAATTAGCTGACTTGGGCTAAGGGGCTGTTAACTGAGGTGTAGACATTCGAGCTCTGGACCCTCCCACCTTGTAGGGTCCTAGCTCCTGGCCCCAGCCCAAGCCCAAATGTCTACATGGCCTTTAAACAGCCTCTTAGCCAGAACCCCACAAGCCTGAGTCAGCTGGCACTGGCTGCCTATAGATTTTTAATTGCAGCGTAGACATACCCATAGAATCCAAGCTGCAATCAGAAAACACACATGTGACTCCACTGTATCATTCACTCACTGCACCAATGTAGCAGGCTCCCTTTAATGGACCTTTATTTAGTCACTAATCTGTGTAGGCTGCAGTGTTTGGCTATGTCCTACTGGTCACGAGCATTTTCTGCTTGTTGGGGCTGGGTGTGGGGTGGGAAGTCAGTCAAGGAAAGATTTCAGTGACCAGGAATCCAGATTTCCCTTTTGTCTAACATAGTCTAAACTGACATACTGCCTGTAGCTGGTCAAAACTAGTTACACTTTCTATCCAGAACACCTTGGGAAGAGCTTTCTCTGCTCAGCTAAACAAGTCATCTCTGCACTCATGTCTTATACAGCTGTCATGAGCCCTGGCTGGTCTGAAGATGCCCTGCCTATTGCTTCGTGCTCTCGAAACCTAATTATCCTGCAGTGTAGCATTAGCTTTGCCAACACATGCGGTCACCCAGGAACTTGAAACAGTTCTTGCTTTCCCTCTCAACGTCCCTGGCATGCGTATATCCTACTCGGACTGCTTCTAAGCTCTGCCAGCTCTCTGATTGGGTCAAGTGATAAGATGTCATTCTTGATGGTGCATCTCTTGAGCTACAGCCGACTGCACTGAGCCTCCCTGCTGTGTGTTCTCAGAACAAGAACTTGACAGGTTTTCCCATACATGCCTCCTGGTGACAGAGCACCAACAAATTAAAACAGTGAATTGTCATTGGTCACACTCAAGAAACACAGACCACGAGGAATGTTTTCTGATTCAACCCCCCCCACCTCTCTGTTACTTATCTCACTAGTATTTAAGTTTCTGTCCTGCCTTGCCAAGTGCCCTCATGATATTTGTTACTGCTTGCCTCATAAAAATTACCAAAGGAAAACTAGCTTACTGATGCCACAACATGATAACCACCGTCACAAATGTTACCTACCATTTGTGCTGTGATTTCACTGCTGTAAATACTATAGTAACTTGCTTTAAAAAGCTCTTGTAATCTAGCTAACTGTTGCTCTGGGTGCTCGAGGTCCCGTATGCTCTCATGGTTTAACTTCTACAGTTGGGGGTGAGGGGAACTAGAATGGTGTTTACTGAGCTAATAAACTTCTCACTAAACACAATTCACAGGGTCTAGTTGGCTAATACCCAGGACCTCCAGCTCAATGCACTAACAGCTGGCCCTATACATTTTAAAACAAAGCTTTATTTGAAGTGAAAACTTTAAAAAAAAAAAAAAAAACTACAGGATTTAATTCCTCTTTTTACTATTCTCCATGCCCACCCCTCCAGAGACATGAAAAAGCCTATAACTATTGCATGCATTTTAGAATATTTCCATTACAGTTCTTTGACAAATGCTAGTAGCCACCAAATCTCTCATCCCCCTCGGAATCTAGGGTGTGTGTGTATCTATCTATAATAATATAAAGAGCCCTCATCTTTAAAGCTGCACTGGGTGGATTTTTTTCTTATTAATATTTTAAAAACTGAGTCTGACCGTTCTGCCCTCTGTGAGCTGTTTGTTTCCCCTGTCTGCTATGGGAGTGGGGGAGGAGGAGAAGTGAAGTATTCACTTTTTTTGTTGTAGTTGTTTTTTGTTACTTCAGTGCTTTTAAATTAATTTCATGATCTTTCTTATACCCCCAGTTGAAGTAAGATTTTTGTTTCCCCCCCCCCCCCCCCCCCCCGCCAAGGAGAGAGAGAGAGAGCTTCACTTTAGCAGGCTTGTTTAAAATGTCTGAAGGATTAGTAGCAGGATTTTTCTCCTTTCTCGAAGTAAAAGCATTCTAATTCTACAGGTTCATTCTGTGGATGTTCTTCCTTGTAACATAGTGTTCATAACTCCAAATGGGCTTCAAATGCTCTGCTTTTTCAAGGGTGCACAAATTTATACCAGATATGTAATGTGCTTAATATTCAGCTGCTTCAGAGCCAGGGTGATGGGTTAAATACCCCTGGTGATGAGGACTATTCTCTATTAGATACATACATAGCTCCCGTTGTTTAGGATGCAGTGTTAAGTGGTTAGATCCAGGATTTGGGAGTCAGTGAACTTGGGTTTCTATTTTTACTCTGCCCCAACTTGCTCCATGATCTTGGGTGAGACACCTGACTCGTTTATGTGTGCATGCCTCAGTTTCACCAGGGGTAAGAACACATCCCGATGTTCTGTAAATCACTTTGAGGCCTGTATACCAAAGATGCTATATAAATGCAAGGTATTAACCTATTAATTGTTAATAAGGTGTTACACATGTGCCTTGAGAGGACAAGAGACATGGTAGTTTTGCCCTCCACTTAATGGATTTGTTACCATTGCCCTTGTACAGAGCTTTTGGGGTAATTCTATAGACTGCCCTTTTTGGAGGGGTGGAAAGAAGTTAGTAAGGAACAATGAGATGTTCCGAAAAGCAGTTTTCCTGGCCATGATGTACAAGTTTGAGTAGGGTTGCCAGCCCTCCAGGATTGTCCTGGAGGTCTCTAGGAATTAAAGATGGTCATGTGATGAAACCTTCAGGAATACATCCAACGAAAACTGGCAACCCTGTGTACAACTTTAAAGGATAACAGTAAGTAGTATTTTTTTAAGAGGCAAGGGAATCATTAATGCACATATACAGTAACTGGGTTTGTCAGTCACCCCATGCCTGCTAAATTTGTCCTCCCCATTCCCAATCTTTTGAGGACTTCTTTTGTGATACAGACTCAGGATTTTGTTCTATTGCTGTATGGAGACATTCGATTTTTATGTACTGATTTGATGAGATAATGGAATAAACCTTAGTTCATTCATGCAGCCCTTTTTGGTCCAAAAATAAGTTTATTGTGTCAACTCTTCTTCTTTAATGAATTAAATTGAAATATTGCTAACCATTTTAGACAAATTTATGTCTAGTAGTAACTGAGTTAAGAAATTCAAATGAAGTTAAATAGTCAGTCATCAGTGTGGACAATAATGTAGTTTTCTCTGTTTTACAATAAGCGAGAATATCTTTACTTGTAGGTTTTGGATTTCCTGGCTTTTATTAGCTAGTGTTGCAACTACTTTTAATGTTGATCGGTTTATTTGTCTCTTGTCTGTGGCGATGCCTGCTGCTCGATATCTGGCATGGGTAGTTGAATGAGGACTTGGGGGCAGGAGGGGTTGTTCTGAGTTTGTACAGCACCTAGTACAGTGAGGTTCTGGTCCATGTCTAGAGTGCCTGGGTGCTATGATAATAGTTAATAATAATGCAACAATGGCAGCTGATTTCAAGCAGAGTGTCCGCAAAGCAGGGGTATGAGCGAGCTGGTTTTCCAGGATGCTGCTCTGGGCAGATATCCGGTAGCAATTTCTGTAGAGTACACCTCACAAGGCCTCAATCTGAGGGCTAATCTGGCTTGTAGCCAAAGCCAACGGGGAAGCTTCATCCAGAGACGTGGGCCTAATTTCCCCCAAATGGCAATTTCCTCAGCTGACTCAGAACCTCCTAGCTCAAGAGGAAGACAGAGGCCATTGTCTTAAATGCCCCTTTGGAGTGGATGCAGTGTGTCCTGGGCCTGAGGTTTACAAACTGGTGTATGAATTTGCCCTACCGCTCTGCTGTGAGAGGTAAGGCTCATCCAAAGGCTAATAGGAAAGAGCACTAAGAAAACTAGGTTTTCTAGCTGCAGAAGCACTCGTGGCACAGGAGTGATTGGTTTGGGGTGTTTGTTTTTTTTTTTTTTTTAAGCTCGCTCTTGGGACCTTCATGTCTGGTGCTGTCAGTATTTCTGCTTTAAATCTAGCATTTTACAGTACAGTCTGCAAATGGCCGTTTTGCTGGTCCTTCTTTTCTTTTGTAACACATCTACTCCAGTGCACCCCTTCCCCCATTGAGGGGGGCTTAAAGGGCCAAACTTAGCCCCCTAAGCACCTACAACTGAAGTCCAAGTTTGGCCCTTGGTGTTCTTGAAGCAACCTACCCACTGCCATGCTCTCCTGCTTCCCACTAGCCTGAGCGCAGGCCTGATGGGGAGCAAAGGCTATCTAACAGGGCTGTCTGTTAATGGAACTTGCTATCTAATATTCTACACTTTCCCCAGCATGTTCTTTCCTTTCCAGCTTGGAATGCAGGAATTGCTATGCCAGATCAGAACCAGGATCTGTCTGTCTAGTCTGGCATCCACTCCAATAGAGGCAAATGCCAGATGCTTCAGAGAAAGGTGACAGGACCAGTAAAAGTAAATTTTTAAGGAATAACCTGCTCATAGAGGAGGCAAGTAGTTGGTTTTATGTACTGAAGCACGAGGTCTTTTATCCCTCAGATTTGTATTCAGATTTGTGTAAATGGGTATTCACATCCATTTTTAATTTTTTTTTTTTTTTAATCCTCCTAAGCTCCCAGCCTCTTGTATCTTGTGGCAATGAGTTCCATAGGCTAACTGCGTGTTGTATTTCAGTTTCAAATGCATTTTGAGTTGTTATTGAGGGGGGGATAAATAGTGCCTGCTTGCCTTTCTTTCTTCTCTGTAGCATTCCTTGTTTTGCAAACCTCCATTATGTCTTCTCAGTGAACTAAATAGCTCCAATCTTTTCTTGCTGTACTCCTACAAAAGTCTTTTCATGCTGTAATTTTTTTTTTTTACCTGAATCTCAATCTTTTTTTATTTCTGCTAGACCTGGAATTCTGTTGGTCATGCTGGATGTTCCACACCTTAAAATAACTTGATATGGAGATGGTCATCTCATGAGACTGTGTTCCAAGATGCTCTAACCAGACACATCAATATTTTTCCTGTTCAGTAAATCATTGCATAAACTCTACCTTCTCTCTCTCACCAATGAACGGGAGGGAGCTGCTGATCCGTTCCATTCAGTACAGACTTGAGTTCAATAACTGAGTACCATCTATTGCAGGACAAGATAAGAACTCCCTATCTTCTCTCCCATGCCTAGTGTTTTCCAGCAGCTAAACCCTTTATCACAAACTACATGCATAAACAGTGTGTCCTGCCACGTAGCAATATTGCTGGTCGTTGGTGTGAAATAGCCTCAAAGCAACACAGCACAAGGGGGAGAGGCCTTGTCAGCTCCTTGCTCGAGAGGAGCAAGACCTTAAGCAGCAACTCCGTTTCTGGTGTTGAGGCAGAAGCCAATTTTAGGCAGGACCAGTATCCACCTCTGGGGGTGGCATATCTTAATTTCTGATTTGCTAATTCTTCTGCAGTCACTCAGTGCCCAGGCTTCCCCAGCATTCTGAAGCAGTATTGTATTTAGCTTAAGGACGTTGCTCACAGAATGCTTCGCAATCTACACTCGCTTGGGAGGGGACTTTTCCTCCTGGTGGAATATTCCATTGTGGCAGGCGTGTTTCTCAACAAATTTATTTTTTAAATTATTGATATAAATTAGAGAAATTCTTTACCCAATCCCCCACCTCACTGCCACCATCAGGGGAAAAAAAATGCTGGTGATAAGGACAATATATAAAACTAGCACATACTGTGTTTGGAAATGGTGCCCTGCTTCATAGCATATTCACCTTGGCAAATACTCTTACCCTAAACCCCCGCTCAATGACTTGTATGCCAGCTGAGGGATCTTATTGCTCACCTGTGGTTAATTGTTTTCTGGCCTACTATACAAAAGTATAAAGGTGAAATGTAAGACAGCATGTCTCGTGGTTAGAGCCTGGAAAGGGGGAATTTGGGACTACTTGGGTTCTCGCTTGCTCTGCCTTGGCGCAAATCACTTAACCTCTGCCTCAGTTCACCCGTCTGGAAACTGGGTATAATAAATCCTCCTCACTTCTGAAGAGTGCTTTGCTTTGAGGTCATCTGATGGAAAAACTATATAAATGCACGTATTTAAGTTACATAGTATGGCAAGTGCTGTATATAAATATATATATATATATATTTATATATATATAAAACTAGCACATACTGTGTTTGGAAATGGTGCCCTGCTTCATAGCATATTCACCTTGGCAAATACTCTTACCCTAAACCCCCGCTCAATGACTTGTATGCCAGCTGAGGGATCTTATTGCTCACCTGTGGTTAATTGTTTTCTGGCCTACTATACAAAAGTATAAAGGTGAAATGTAAGACAGCATGTCTCGTGGTTAGAGCCTGGAAAGGGGGAATTTGGGACTACTTGGGTTCTCGCTTGCTCTGCCTTGGCGCAAATCACTTAACCTCTGCCTCAGTTCACCCGTCTGGAAACTGGGTATAATAAATCCTCCTCACTTCTGAAGAGTGCTTTGCTTTGAGGTCATCTGATGGAAAAACTATATAAATGCACGTATTTAAGTTACATAGTATGGCAAGTGCTGTATTACAGAGCTTATAGTCTCTTTGAGGCAGGGATTCTGTTATGTGTTTGTGCAGTGTTCAGCCCAAGGGGGCCTTCTCGGCATTACTATCCAAACAAATAATACAACTTTAAGATGTTTGAGAGTCCCTCTTTCCAGCAACCTGGCAAGAAGGTTAGTGGGCCTGAGCTAGGGAGTTCAGATCTGGATGCAGTTCCAGAATCAAACTTCTCCAGAGATGGGCTGGGGGTGGTTAGTCACTTGGCCTGGTCCCCTTCTATGTGAGAGTGCTCTGTGAGTCTCTATGTACTAATGACAGGCTGTCTTTTTCTCTGTCTGGAACTGATTTAATGTTACCTTCTCTTCCTTCCTATGTTGTTGTTGTTCTTGGACCCAAAACCATATTGTACTCACACGCATATGGCTGTACCGTTCATGGTTCCAATGGATTGAAATAAAGTGGAGGACAAATGCAGGACTAGTGGAGTTCGCACAGACTTGTTCAGAACCTCCCAAGAGTGAGGCCAGGGGATGGCAGAGCCATTTCTGTCCAGAAGCAGTCTAGCATGCAGCTGACCCTTTCAATGAGGGTTTCTGGGCTTTGAGTGGCATTAGCAATTGGGTCAGCCTGCCCCCTCCTGTTTCTCTACTTCTGTAGCACATCTCCACTCCTCTATCACTGCTATAAGCCACTTGTTGTACAATTAAGACAAAATGCTTCAGTTTGGATCATTTCAGAAGAGGAAAGTCATTTTTCAGGTTCTAGGAATTTATTTTGTGATCTGAAAGGCTGTGTCTGGCAAAGGTTTATTTAGATTGTGCAGGACAAGCCAAGGGTGAGGGGGAAAATGTGCGACTTACAGCCATTGCTATGAGGACCTGCACAGTGAAATTCTGCTAGCTGCTTTGCATTTGGATGTGAAAGCAAAACCAGCAGAGTTGCACACGAAACTATTTTTTTGGATCGGCACTCAAGTAAAATTGTGTCTCTCTGGATGGGCATGCTTTGCTGCCCAGAAACAATTTTGTGCTCTCATTTTTCCTTTAGTAAGAAAGTGTGAAACTGGTCACGTGAGTTAAATAAACCCATGCAAATGCTGCTGAAGAAACTTGCTGTCTTCGTCAAGCTCAAGGAGTGCCAGGCCATGTGAACACTGACCGGCTAGCATTCCCAGCTCTATTTATTGCACTGTGTCCCTCCGAGATGTAATGCTCTAATGGAAATTCCAGTAGACTCATTATAATCCTTTGCCTGGCGTCTCATTTCTGCTGGAGGACTAGTAGGCCAGGACCCACTGTATTGCTCCAAAACAGAGATGAAAATGTTTCAGCTGGAATTTCCAGTCGGCTGATTGTGTCTGTTTAAGAGCAGTGGGGAGACCGGTAGTACCTTTTGCTGTACTATTTTCTTTGTATGTGATTAGGATATGGGGACAGGCAGACCTAGGGAAAGTGGTTCTCTATGGATCAGTTAATGAGTAAATGCTCTTCCACCTGGCAAGAGGTGTGTCTGGAATAAAGGCTGCAGCAGCTCATGAGTGCAAAGGCCCTCTCTAGGCTTGTACTGCTTCTGAAAGCCTGGTTCACTGTATGCACGTAATATAAATAAAAATAACTTTTTGAAAACACCATTTAAAAAAACACCTCTGGCAAGGCACATGCTTAACTGAAACCAGCTTGGTGATGGCCACCTCATGTGTGTTGAAAGGGGACTGGAGGGGGGGAGTGGGGAAGAGAAGAAGTGGAGACTGTTCTCTCAGAACAGCCTCTTGTTTGTAGCATTCAGCTGCCCAAGCTCTAGGCATCACAACCTTGGGAAGTCCCTAGGGACTCTTGATATTTAGCCTTGGTTTGTGTATGTGGATGGAACGCTCAAGTACTAAGAAACCTGCACGAGCAGACCTTCAGTCCCCTAGCAAAGGATCAAACCTACTAACTACACTTCGGCATTGCGCTGTTCTCCAGCTTCAGAAAACCAAAGGGCTCTCAGCGATTGACTCAATGGAGACCGGTTTCAGAATGGCAGCCACGTTAGTCTGTATCAGCACAAAACAAAACAAAAATGAGGAGTACTTGTGGCACCTTAGAGACTAACAAATTTATTTGGGCATAAGCTTTCGTGGGCTAAAACCCACTTAATTGGATCCGATGGTTTGACTCAATGGAGTTATTTCTGTCTGTGCCCTTTTTACAAAGGCACTGATGCAGAAGACCATTACTCACAGACCAGTAAGGGGTTAAATGAAATGCCCAGGCCGAGACCCCTTCCTGTAAGAAGGCATTGGCTAGAGGAGGGTTTTGCTGCAGACACGGGCTGATGCACTCCCAGCCAAGATTGCAGGCTTATCAGTAAAGATAAACACAGTGGGGTTTCCAAAACCGTGGGCTCCAGCCACTTATTTGAGATCCTTTTTCAGAAACCAGGCAAAAATGCAAGATCGTCTTGGAGATAGGAGCTCCTTCCAGGAGAGCTGCCAGCAGGCTTTGTAGAAACAGAAGCCATGTATTAATATGTGGTTTGGAACAGGTACAAGCAATATTAGTTTACCTGCTTCAGAACAGTACTTGAGCTGTTGCAATATCATGTAGGGTTAGGTCTGTGTTCTTAATTATCAGCCTTTTGCTGAGCATCCAAACGCATGGCAATATCAGCCCTCCTGCCAGGGCTTTTTGCTGCCTTGACACCCCAGGGTTTTATCACCTGTCTGTTTACCACTCTGCATAAATACCATGTAGGTGCTTTCCTTTTTTCCTTTTTATTCTGATGCTAGGAGCGGGAGGATGGGGATTCATGATGCTTCCTCATACGGGTTGAAGTAAAAATGTCAGACCAGCTCTTGAAGAATTTCAGGACACTGAGGGCATGGCTACACTAGAAGCTTCCAAGTGTTCCCACGGCAGCGCTTTGAAGTGCGAGTGTGGTCGTGCGCGAGCACTGGGAGAGACTCTCCCGACGCTCCTGGTAATCCACCTCCACGAGAGGATTAGCTCCGAGCGCTGGGAGCCTGTCTACACTAGCGCCTTTGAAGCGCTCAGACTTCCTTGCTCAGGGGGGTGATTTTTCGCACCCCTGAGCCGACAAGTTAGAGCGCTATAAAATGTAAGTGTAGACAAGCCCTGAGTGTAGGCAGTTTAAGTCTGTAAAAACTCTCATTCATACAATACCTATCTCCTGTATAGCTTATATATAACTGGTTTCTTTCCCTCTTTTCTTCGTCACTACCAAAAGTGTCATTTTGTGTGAAACTGGAGATAGATAAACAAAACTAGAATGGAGTAGCATCTGGCTTCTCCAAGTACCAACCCCGGAGTCAATACTAACAATTCAGATAAACAATTCACCTTAGTCTCTAAGGTGCCACAAGTACTCCTTTTCTTTTTGCGAATACAGACTAACACGGCTGTTACTCTGAAAATTCAGAGGGTGTTCCAGATGTGTTAGGGGACTGGCAGTTTCTCTCCCCACAAAAAAAGTTTGTGCCATTCTGAAATCTCAGCCTGAGCGCCTCTGTTTTGCCACAGTGGCTGATTGACACGTGTGTGCAGCCCCTTTATACAGGACTAGACTTGAGTTTTAAAACCCCGACATTTCTGGACTGTGACAGCAGTTGGTTTGGTGTTTCAGGCCATGGTTTAGCTTAGTTACTGGCAGTTTAAAAATAGTGTTGCAAACTATTGTACAAATCAAGTGGTAGAGAGATTTATAAAAAATTTATCCCAATCTAAGAAAGGGCCTCAGAACTTGGGAACAGGGGAGGCTTTTGATTATAGGTGCCCAAACCCACATTTAAAACGGATTAATTTTTGCATTTAGATGACTAATGTTGGGTTCCATGTGCTAAAAGGTGTGAATGAAAAGGACTGCGTTGGTGTGAACATGGGATTTCCTGGCTCTGTACTTTTTGTATCATAGCAGTGGCACGAACTGAAAAGTGAACTAAATCGCCCTATCGGGAAAAGACCAGCTCCAGCCAAAAATTCTGACCCATTATGGGAAGACCAGAGGAAGAGTGGTGTTGCTCGTTTGTGTTTGATCTCAATTGCTCTTTATTGCTGACGGTAGCATGTTAATGATGTCAGTGGGAGGTGAAAGATAGGTGAATTTCTACTAGGGCTGAGTGGCAGTTTAATTTTTGTCATCTGGGCTGCCGTGTACTCATAAAGAGGAATTTCTTGTTAGACTAATCTTTGGTCTTTGAGCAGTTTAAAGCACTGTGAATCAAAAAGGCTCTTGGTATTTGACTCAGGTGGTTTTAAGTTTTCTCCCCTCTCCCTGTTCTTGTATTTAAAACTGTGAACTGTTGGTGTTTAAGGGAAGTGACAAGTTCGAAATTCTGAGAATAGTCTGAGCCTCAGTGATCAGTGGCCATCTGTCGACCACAGCATGTTCAGCTTTTGTTCGACTTCTGATGTCGAAATCTCAAGTGCCTCCTGAATGCCCATTAGTTACCTCTTCCAGCAGGGACAAAGACTCCAGCCTTGGTCAGGGGTATTGAAATAGACTTTCAATCCCTTCTTGGTTTGAGGTTTTATCCCACTGATGCAATTTGGGATCTTTTCTACATTGGACACCTACACGCTATTTGTTATGTTTTTGCCTCAGATGAAGACTGGAGATGTTTTGCAGCATGGAGACAGGAGCAGCAAGGGAGCACTCAGAAGGGATGCTCAGCAATGTTTGTGTGGTTTGGAGAGTTGACCTAAATAGTCTCTGGGTCCTTTTTTATAGGCCTGTAAAGCAGGGATCTGCTAGAGGGAGCAGTAGGGCCACTACTAGGGTTGCCAACCCTCTCGGGTTCGCCAGGAATCTCCCGGAATTGGACTCTATCTCTCGGAGGTTACTGAAGCCAAACTGGAAGATTTTAGGCTAAAAGTCCAGTGGCGCAGCGGGGCTAAGGCAGGTTCCCTGCCTGCCCTGACCCCACACCGCTCCCAGAAGCAGCTGGCATGTCCCTGGGGCGGAGGTCCAGGGGGTCTCTGCATGCTGCCCCCACACCCAATCACCAGCTCTGCAGCTCCCATTGGCCAGGAACTGAGGCCGGGGGGGGGCAGGGGGGATGCCTGCAGGCAGGGGCAGAGCCCCCCGCCACCCGAGGCTGCAGGGACATGCCGGCCACTTCCGGGAGCAGCGTGGGGCCAGGGCAGGCACGGAGCCTGCCTTAGCCCCACTGTACCACTGACCAGGAACCACCCGAGGGAAGCGCTGCCTGGCCAGAGCCCGCACCCCTCACTCCCTCCTGTACCCCAGCCCGGAGCCCCCTCCCGCACCCAGACTCCCTCCCAGAGCTTGCACCCTGCATCCCCGCCCCAGGCTCAGCCCAGACCCCACTCCACACCCCTTGGCCCCAGCCCAGAGCCTGCACCCCCTCTCCCGCACCCCAACACCTTGCCCCAGCCCGGTGAAAGTGAGTGAGGGTGGGGGGGAGGGAGCGACAGAGAGGGGGGGTGGAGGGGGCCGGGCAGGGCAAGGGTGTTTGGGTTTGTGTGATTAGACAGTTGGCAACCCAGCCCCTACTCCAGTGGTTTAATCCTAACCCACTTTCTTGGTTGGTAGGCTCCAGTTGTGTTCTGAATGAAAAGCAGTGGCTCTGTCCCTTCCTTTACAAAATGGGACTTCTCCATGCAGGTGAAGCATGTTTTGCTGGAGATGGATCATCCTTGATGTTTCTGCAACTAAATGCTTAAAAGTAGTGTTGAAAGTCAACAGTAAGCACTGTGCCAGGCGACTTTATTACAGTGCTGCTGTGCCCAAGACCTGTATTATAGACCTGGGCGAATTTTGCTTTTTATAAATAAATGTGAGACTTTGTAGATAGAGCATTGTTTTGCCACTAATTAATCTTCAGCTGACATAACTGACAGGTTTTTTTAAGTCTGGGTTTATTTTCTTTGTGAATGTATCTAAGTAGTTAGAGAGGGCAGGTGGAATACCCCAGTGACGGGTGCTGTAAATGCCTAGATGGAATAAGAGGAAACAAGATACATGTACAGGGGGAAAAACACCTGCTCTGTGGAAAAACTCCAAATCAAGGAGAAGAGCAAACTTCTAAGGTTAGGACATTACGTTCTTTATCAAAAGCTGATGTTTAACTCACTAAAACTAAGACAGATGGAAAGTTGTTCCTGCCTGCTACTAGAATCTAGTGCCTCTTGGTCAGTGTTGGACACCTTAACCCTGACACAGTACCGGACTGATGTCCAAGTACACTTCCCTGGCTGTTGTGCCCTTCCTTTAGCAATCACCAGAGGGAATTTAGATGCTGCTACAAAGAAGTTTGTTTGGGGGAAAAATGTAAATCCTCTCATGCTCTGGTTTTGCAATGTATCTTCATGTCCGGGCCCTTAAATGAGATATGGAGATGAATTGGGTGCCAATTAACTGAATTCTGGGGGGCAGATGTGGGGGCATAGTGTATCCAATTTCCTCTAATATGACACTTTCCAAATTGACTTTTTTGGGGGGGCTGCTGTTCAGTGAGAGGGATAAGCCACCATAGAAGCTAGGTTTTTCTCTTAAAATAAAATCAGAAATCTGGGCCTGGGGAGGACCTCAAGAGGTCATTTAGTCCATCCCCCTGCACTGAGGTAGGATGAAGTATACCCAGACCCATCTCTGACAGGAGTTAGTGTAACCTGTTCCCATAAAAGCCTCCAATAATAAAGATTCTACAACCTCCTTACATAACCTGTTAGGAAAAAAGTTTTAATATCCAATCTAAATCTCCCTTGCAGCAAACTAAGCAGATTACTTCTTGCCCTAGCCTCAGTCGACATGGAGAATAATTGATCAGTCCTCTTTTAAACAGCTTTTTATTTATTTGAAGACTGTCATGTATCTCTTCAGCCTTCTCTTCCCTAGGCTAAACATGCCCATTTCTGTCAACCTCTCCTCATAGGTCATGTTTTCTAAACATACCCCCCCCCCCACCCCCAACTCTCTCCTTCTTCAAATGTGGAGCCTAAAACTGGACACATTACTCCAGATGAGGCCTCACCAGTGCTGAGTAGAGTGGAACAATTATCTCCCCTGTTTTACATATTGCGTGGTGTGTGGTGTGTGTGGTTTTTTTTTTTTTTTTGCATCATCATCATTGACTGACTGTTTCAATTCGTGATCCACTATAACCCCACATCCTTTTGTGCAGTACTGCTGCCTAGCCAGTTATTTCCTATGTTGCATAGGAGCTTTTGATTTTTTCCCCCTCCCTAAATATTGTACTTCTCTTTAGTGACTTTTTCATCTTGTTGATTTTTCAGACCAATTTAAGATCATTTTGAATTCTAATCCTGTCCTCCAAAGTGCTAGCAACTCTTCTGACTGTGGTGTCATCTGAAAATTTTATAAGCATACTCTCTACTCTTTCATCCATCATTATGGAAAATATTGACTAGTACCTGACCCAGGCTAGATCCCTGTGGGACTTCAATTGATATGTCCTACCAGTTTGACAATGAGCCATTGATAACTGCTCTTTGAGTATGGCCTTTCAGTCAGTTATCACGGTAGATGTGCAAAAGTCAGCTGGAAAAAGCTGACTAACCATCCACTTTCTGTGTAAGGTGTTGGTTTTTTGGGGTTTGATTCAGTGAGATGCTGCTACCAGTTCCATGTTTTAGATAACATGCCACTACCTAGACACAACACCACCCTTGACACTGAAGGCGTTTAAAAGTAGGCAGCATGGACTCTGGATACACTAAGCAGTTCTTAACCCAGGTCATGAACATCCAGTATCCACAGTAATGATCCTGTTGCTTGTTTTTTCTGAAAATCTCCCACCATTGCTGTAGCACGAATGCTAACAACATAAAAGCATGTGCATTCTTCCTCGCTGCCCTTTCTGGACCTGTTCTAAGCAGTTAGATGATGCAACTGGAAGTGTCTGAGTCACGTCTACGTCATGGTTTCCACTGCTGCTACCACCATTAATAAAATCTAGGTCCCAGTTTTCCTAGTGTATATACAGCCAGTGCATGAACCTGAACCAGGGGTGAAAGCTTAATAGCAAGTGTACAAGGCAACAAGCTATTCCAGCATTGTTCCAAAAAGCATGGTTGAGGTTAGCAAGCTTGTATGCAGGGATACAGGCTAAACATTTTAAAAGTGCTTAAGTGACTTAGGTCTTCCCTGGGTACTACATCATGAGATGCAGCAGGAAGGCTTGTGTGTTTAAATGACCCTTAAAGCAATGCTGGTGGGACCTTTAACTCTAGGGAGGACTGTCAAAGGGTAGGGACCACCGGAAAAGCAGCCAACTGGCCCTCCAGCCTAACCTGTCCCAGTAAAAAAGTTATGTTTATAGAAACACAAAGTAGGTGTTCTGCCAAACAACATGATAGGGAGGGAGAGAGGGTGGGGTCTTGTTCATGCCCTAAGCCAGTGGTCTCCAACCTTTGTATGCCCAAGATCACTTTTTGAATTTAAGGACAACCTAGGATCTACCCCACCCCTTCCCCAAAGCCCTGCCCTGCTCACTCCATCCTCTCTCTCTGTCGCTCGCTTTCACTGGGCTGGGGTAAGGGTTTGGGAGGGGGTGAGGGGTGCAGGCTCTGGGAGGGAGTTCAGATGCAGGACGGGGTCCAGACTGGGGCAGAGTGTTGAGGTGCAGGAGAGGGTGTGGGGTGCTGGCTCCAGGAGGGGCTCAGGTCTGGGGCAGGGGCTTGAGGTGCAGGAGGGGGTTTGGGCTGCTGGCTCCTGGAGGGGCTGGGGATTGGGGTGCGGCCTCCCGCCAGGCAGCACTTACCTTAGGCAGCTCCTGGTTGGTAGCGCAGCAAGGCAGGTTCCCTGCCTACCCCAGCCGTACGCCGCTCCCAGAAGGGGCCAACGCACCCCTGGAGGGTGGGGGGCATGTGATTCTGCACACCGTGCCTCTCTTCCAGCAACGCCCCCGCAGCTCCCATTAGCCGCAGCTCCCTGTTCCCAGCCAATGGGAGCTTCGGGGGCGGTGCTCGCAGGCAGGAGCAGCGCGTGGAAGGAGACCCCTGCCCCTCTGTCCCCAGGGCCACATTGGCCACTTCGGGGAGTGGTGTGGGGCCAGGGCAGGCAGGAAGCCTGCCATAGCGGCTGCACTGCAAGAGATCACAATTGACTAGGAGATTCTCTAGGATTGACTAGTGACGACGACTGCCCTAAGCAAAATGTGATGGCATGGGAAGGATTCAGATTCAGATGTGACTTAGTATCATTAGTCCCCATGACTTTCTTAGGCTATGTCTATGCCACAAAATTACGTGGACCTAACTTACATCGGCATACAGTCACCGCAGTTATTAAATCGCTTGCGTGCGCACACTTGGCTCCTTATGTCGGTAGTGCGTGTCCCTCACCAGGAGCACTTGTATGGATTGTCTTGTCAGTGCGGGGCATTGCGGGACTGCTCCTGAAAGCCAGCAACAGTTGATGTAAGCAATGCCGCGTCTACACTGACGCTGCGTCGACCTAACTACACCCACGTTGACTCTCTGCTGCTTGGGGAGGTGGTGTCGCTAAGGGCAGGTCTACGCTAAAAACGCTGATGCAGCTGTAGCGCTTAAGTGAAGATGCTGCGATGACCACGGGAGGGAGCTCTCCCATTGGCATAGTTAATCCACCTCCCTGAGAGGCAGTAGCTCTGTCAGTGGGAGAAGCTCTCCCATCGACATGGCACTGTCTATGGGGGGTGGGGGGGAGTAGGTTGATATAACTGTCCTGTCCTGTCCTCCCCCCTGAGTTATACCAATATAGGTCTGTAGTGTAGACCTGTTGTAGAGAGGCACTTATGTTGGCGGTAGCCAAACTTAAGTGGAGACACTTCTACAGCTAGGTTGACGCAAGGCAGCTTACGTCAACCTAACCGTGCAGTGCGGAGCAGGCTAAAGTGATGTAGGAACTTACATTATACAGGTTTCAGAGTAACAGCCGTGTTAGTCTGTATTCGCAAAAAGAAAAGGAGTACTTGTGGCACCTTAGAGACTAACCAATTTATTTGAGCATGAGCTTTCGTGAGCTACAGCTCACTTCATCGGATGCATATGAAGTGAGCTGTAGCTCACGAAAGCTCATGCTCAAATAAATTGGTTAGTCTCTAAGGTGCCACAAGTACTCCTTTTCTTTTTACATTATACAGGGACTCTTGACAATTTTATTCAAGGTCTCCTTTGCCTGGCTGCCAACAACTGTCTTCCGTGCCTAGAATGGGAATCCTCTTCAGCAAGGTAAGGCTGCTAATGAGGCTTAGAATTTTACCCAGGAGCTGGGCTGGGAGAGGCACAGATTCCATTGCCTTTGATCCCCATTGTCTTTAATATTAAAGAATAGAGCTGTGGGACCCTACAAGAAACAATTGGCAAACAGCCTCTCTGGAAACCACTCTTGCTGCCTGGGGCCATACTGCATTCCGGAGACTTGCTGCAAAGAGCCGCCTTCTCACATGCCTCCCAGGCAGGGTAGGGGATGAGAGGGGCTCTGCTGTAGATCACATTCTAATGCTGCCTCTGTCATTGGACTGCAATACTCGCAGAGAGTCATGGCCAGAGCCCGAGACCTTTCTGAAGCATGTTCAAAACAGTATGTTGGTGTTACTTCTGTTCTGGTTATGGTGGCTTAAAGCAGAAGCTGAGCCTTAACATATGTGTGAGATGGGGGTGGGGGGCTCAGTCATTCATGCTGCGCAAAAACGTATACTGTGTGTGAACTCCTGCCACACTATTGTACACGTTACTGGGAAGCAAACATCCCCCCGCATTTTCACCCCACGTCCCTCCCCTTTAACTCCAGTTGCTCAGTGATATTTCTAGAGGAGGGATATTTCTTTAGAGGAGAGGGAAGAAAAAATTCTTATTTCCCAGCTGATTTGGTCGATGTTCACAATGTTGTTCTATTATTAATGTGGTGTGTGGGGAATAAGATCTACATGATTGAAAATGTGCCCCGCTAATATTAGAGAGATACTGTATAACTTTGCCTAAGGATAAAATGTAACTTTAATTGAAAGCTGCTGTAACCTGGTAGACAATACTCCGTCTCCAGGATATCTAGTTTAACTTTTCTTTTCTTTTTTTTTTTTAAACACAGAACCAACTCCTATTGCTGTCTCTCTTAGCTCTACATGCCCTCTTTGATCCATGCATGGAATTCACTATTCCCAAGAGCAGGATGGATAAAAATCATATTTTTAATTAAAAAAAAAAACCTTACAGTTTTATTTAAATTAGATTTCATTTAAATAAAGGTTTTTTTCAATAAACCTATTGAAAATTATATTTGAAAATTATGACAACCTACATTAAGGCCTACTCTTTTATTATAATCTATTAGAATAATTTAATACAAAAAAATTAAGCAGTACTTTTGCTGCCAAGTTTTGAAGAAAATCAAACCACTGAGCTGCTGGAAGTTACAGGCTAAACACCTGTAACCACACTTGTTAAAGAGCGAAACCAGCTTTTAACAGTCATCTCTCCCGCAGATGCAGAGAATATTTTCTTCATTTTAGTTCAGCTCATTTAAAAAAGTGAGGAAACCAACTGAGAGTTGAAAATGCAGGAAAGTTTGTTTTCCTCTTCCAATCTATGAATTAAAAACTAGGTGTGAGAGGGTAAGATCTACTAGTTCTAAAATCTTGAAGGACAGGGTGGCCAGAATCTATCAGTTCAGTTACTTAACTATTCATACTTCCTTTGCTTAATCAATTTTCATATCAAAACATCTTTTGGTAAGAAAAGAGTTAATATATCAGGCACTTTTAAGGTAGTTTAATTTAAAAAAATTAAAATTGTTTGTATATTTTGAATTGAATTTCCATCCAAATAGAGCTTGACACAAATCACATTTTTTTATTTACTAAATTTTTTCTTGCATCTTCAAGCATTTTCTAACATAGTAAATGTAAAAAGTAAGAATCTGAATAAAGGTAAAGTTGAGCTATATAATTTAATTGTGTATCGATATAGTGTAGTCTCCTGGTTAGCAAAGAGAAGCATCAAAGTTAGTGAAAAGGCTATATTTAGTTGCAAATAACGTGTGTTAACAAGAATCCACCTACTTCAGGAAAATAAAATACAGTGCAAAATGAAATTTAAAAATCAATAATTTAAATCAGGGTTTCCTGCTTGCTGATTTAAATCAATCTACCCTGCCCAAGAGACAGATCCCTTGCCCACAGCCACAGGTTTTTATATGAAGATCTGTGTACTTCCCAAAAATATATTTATTCAGCGGCAAAAAACTACATTAACACAGAGTTACGGTTGCTTGCTGGTAGGTGAGCCTCTTGCAGAACACAGAGTTGAGGAAAATTTAAAACTTCTCAAAACCAGGAAATGCTCACTTAAGGTTGTCGATACAATCTTAACTCTGCCCTCTTTTCAGCTATGCCCCTTTAACACACAGTTGCTACAGTGTCCAAGCTCTTTGCGTAGCCTGCTCACACTCACTCACAGGATTCAATCTAAGGTGCCACAAGTCCTCCTTTTCTTTTTGCGAGTACAGACTAACACGGCTGCTACTCTAAAAGGATTCAGTCTAACACTGTTAAAAGACAAAAAGGGTGTGGGGAGAGAAGTTGCCTAGGCCACTTTCCCTCTTTGGACAGAGGTACAAAGGTTCGGACTAAAAACATCAGTGGCAAGGTGTTCACTGGGGCAGTTGTGTCAGCACATTCCCTTGGATTATGCAGGCAAGCACAAAGTGGCTGCATAGAAATTGTTCTTTCTTTATCGGCGCATGCACACTTCAGTCCTTCCAGACTGCACATCTGTGCAAGCGAAGTGAACGTGTTCTTAAATACCATTCACAATTTGGGTTTTCCAAAGACTTAGTGGGTACCATGCACTACCTCGGGTGAAAATTGACTGATTGGAGACCATTCTGACACACATCACAGCAACAGTTTGATCTTCAGCTCCGTGCAAAACAAGACAAACCCTAGAAACTTTTTCAAAAATGTCTATTTTTTCTCCGGGATTGTATCTCCGGAACCCCTGGCTCGATTGACTCCAAATGTGGGTCAGTGACCCTACCCTGCACTCCCACAAAGCATAGCAAATTTCAAGGAAATCCATGCAGGCATTTATACCCCTGAGCAACGCAGTTATCCCGAACTAACTCCCAGGGTAGACAGCACTATGTCAATGGGAGGGCTTCTCCCCTTGACATAGCTACTGCCTCTTGGGCAGGTGGAGTACCTACACCTCCTTTAGGTATCATTTTCACGGAAATGCTACAGCGGTGCAGCTGAACTGCTGCAGCATTTTAAGTGTAGACAAGTCCTTACAATCATCGTCCTTTAAACAGGAGGGCTTGAGGGACGATGGAGGGAAAAGGCTCCTCTGCTTGGGCATCTGTAGCATTGGAGGCTCTGAAAGGTCCGAAGTGGCCCATTCCTCACACTGTGATGGTCTGAGCTGAATGAGAACACCCCATGGAGATGAATACAACCTGAAACAGCAGTGAGATATGTGAACTGCTCCATTCATCTCTCTGGGTGTTCCATCCCTCTCGTGTGCTTTAGAGCCTATGATATGGATGAACTGTACCTGTTCTCTGCACCCCCACTCAAATGGGCAGATCCTGGCTGGGGATGGGGCCTCTGACCCTTCCAGAAGGGTAGGCTCCCCCAGAACGAGCTCATATGGCGGGGGAGTAAGGAGGGAGTCCGACCCCTATAGGTGGGCATGGTCCTTCCAGATCCTGGAGTACACAAAGGCAGCAACAACAGGGGCTCAGACACCCTCAGAGGGGCAAGCTCCCCATATCTGAGCTATATTAAAACCATGCAACACCCTATAGTTTCTCCCTTTTGTAGACTGCAGAGCTGAGACCCGGAAAGTTTGTGCGCTGCTTGAGTTAATATGGTAAGTCACTGTAAACAGAGATTAGAATTTAAGACCTGCTGATTCCTGGTTCCTGGCTCTAAGTTTGGCTACTATGATGTACCTAGTTTCAAGGCCTACTTTATTTGTTTTCTCCCACCGTGTCCGAAGAAGCAGCACAAACTCTTTTCTGGGAACGGAGTGCATTGCATGTCTACATTGCATGGACTAAATGGGTCTACAAATGAGTGAATGAAAGGAACTTGATCTTCTGTGGTGTTCTCCAGAAGAACTGTGGGGTATAGGAATCCCTATCTGCCAAATGAGAGGGGAAAAAAGGAGGACTGCCTCTGTAGGTTGCAGGTTTTTTAAAAAGGTTTTATAGAGAAGCATTTGAGTGTGCCTTTAATCTTGGAGCATTAACCTTTTTGTAAAACGTCAGGTTGTAATCCAGGTCAGACCTGGGCTATTTCCTCTTCCTCCATTTTTCACATAGCCTGTGGGATGAAGGAGCACAGAGGAGTGTGCTTGCTGTGCAGTTACCGTTGCTGGCTGCAAACGCCCAAGTTGTACAAGTGGTTCAAACTTTGATCTTTTTGTTGTGGAAATGAAATCTGAGACCAGGAAACCTGCCCTTAGTCACAAACAATGCGGTGGACATTACCCAAACCCAGCTGGAAATGCAAGTGAAGCCAAATCTGATCAAAACAAAAACACTCTCCCCCCCCCCCCCCCCCCGCCTTTGCCCTCTGGTGTATATAACCTGCTCTTACCAGCAGCTTCCACTCCTGCTTGCCCAGCTCTGTTTGTGAATGCAGGCCTGAGTCCCACACCTGGAATGCCCAAATCCAAATACTCCCAAGTGCTGTTGGGGATAATGTTTAAACCACAGGTGCAATTAAGCTTTTAAGTGGTAAGCCTATTTGGTGAGGGGCACACCTATTGCCCAGGACAAGCAATGAGAAATTATCAGTCTTCCAGCAGTATTTGGGGAACAGTTTGTCAGCTTGAAAGGGCTAGAAGACGCCACAAGATTCATAACTCTTCTGGTATTTATTGTAAGAACTCTGAACCAGCTCTGTGTCGATGGGCGATGCTGCCCCAGCACGGGGGAACTCTGTGTATTTGAATAATAAGTCGGGTAATGGATTGTGAAAATGGTGTTGCAGGGATCCAGGGCATCATCTTTATTGCCCCTTGAAAACTTGCTATAAGCACTTTGGTCATCACTGGAGGAGGAAAGGGGGCAAGTCCAGTTCCCTTCTTACGGATTCACTGACTCCTTCTGGCCTTGGAATCTATGTGGTCATCTAGTCTGACCCCCTGTGTACCACAGGTCATAGAACTTCACCAAAATAATTGCTAGAGCATATCCCTTAGATAAACATCCAATCTTGATCTTAAAAATTGTCAGTGATGGAGAATCCACCATGACCCTGGGTAAATTAACCACTGGAACAATTACCCCTACTGTCAAATATTTACTCCTATCCAGTCTGAATTTGTCTAGCTTCAGCTTCCAGCTATTGGATCGTGTTAGACCTTTGCTAGATGGAAGAGCCCATTATTAAATATTTGTTCCCCATGGAGATACTATGGCCATCCACCCCTTAGTGACGTAGTTCTGTTGATCTAACCCCTCATGTAGACAGTGCCATGTTCCCAGGAGAGCGTCTCCTATTGACATAGGTACCGTCTCTCGCAGAGGTGGATTAACAAAGACGACAAGAGAAACTGTCCCATCGACATAATCTTCACTGAAGCCTACGGCAGCATAGCTGCAGTGCTGTCTGTGTAGACAAGCCCTTAGACTTGTAATCAAGTCACCTCAACCTTCTCTTCGTTAGACTCAAGGAGCTCAATCTGTTTATTTTATCGCTATAAGGCAGGTTTTCTAATCTTTAATGATTCTCATGGCTCTTCTCTGAACCCTCTCCAATTTATCAACATCTTTCTTGAATTGTCAGCACTAGAACTGGCCACAGTATTTCAGCAGTGATCGCACCAGTGCCAAATACAGAGGTAAAATAACCTCTCTACTCCTATGCGAGATTCCCCTATTGATGCATCCCAGGATTGCATTAGTTCTTTTGGCCACATGAACATGAGTTCATGTTCAGCTGCTTATCCGTTATGACCCCCAAATCTCTTTGAATCACTGGTTCTCAGATAGAATCCCCTATCCCATATGTATGCCACACTCCCACAAAATAAAACTTCAGAGTTCAGTTTTAGACTTTCCTTGCTCTCCTTCTATACACTCTCTGGAGCCATAAAGACCAAGGAGACCATGCCCCTAATAATGCGACCCCAGCTCTAGAGAACAGAGACCATTGCCAAGAAGTGTAGTCCCCTTGTTGAAGTGGGGTGGGGGTGGGTGTTTTGGTCTCTGTGGCCTTGGATAAGTCACTTAGGTGCCTAATGTTAGCCAAAATTTCCAGGCTTCAATAATTAAGTAAAGGTAGCCTGATTGGTGGTTTTATTTTTTTTTTCCCTTTCAGAAATGATGAGCACCCACAACTCACATTGAAGTCAACATCTTTGGGTCAAATATGCCCTCAATCACAGCCTTGCAATCTCGGTGACTTCAGAGGGACTGTTTACCCATCTATCAAACGGGTATACTATTTATAGCTGCATTCAAGGTAGGTGAGTCATTGATTTTAAAGCAATTTGAAATCCTCTGATTTGGAAAGTTCGAGGGGAGTGCAAACTAGTAGTTTAATCCCTTTTTCCATTGGGTAATGGGGCTTTGGATGAAGCAGCAGAGAGAATACTAGCCTTGTGGTAGTGTCTAACTACAAAATGATACTAGAAATTGAAATATTAACTTTTTCACATGCAACCTTCGGCCTGAGAAGTACAACTTATTCTTGTCTATCGAATATAAAATACACCAGAACATAGATGCAAGGTGCTCTCTATTGCTTGTCATCCCAGTGACCTCACACCACATTATAGCTTTGCTCTTGGTCCCTGTGATGTCATCAGAAACTTGATCTATATAGACTTGAATGCTTCTACTAGGATTTAGAAATGTGATGTTAGCTAACGTGTCCTGACTAGCTTAGTCTGCAGAGGGTCTTAAAAGCTGCATGGTTTGGTTGCTAATTAGCACCAAGGAGGGAAATTATGCTGCCCGTCAGGATCTTTGCTATTTCTGCGCCTTTTGTCGTCTTCCCATCTTCCTTTTCCTTCTCTCTGCCTTCCCTGTCTGTGCCGCCTCTGTTCTTCCCTACAGTAACTCCCATTCCATCTGCTCAAATGGAAGCATTAACTATTTAATTGCTGATCACTGAAGTGTTGTCATTGGGCTTCAGCATTAATATCCTAATGAGATTAATGGGGGGTGGGCAGTCAACATCTTTCAGGCTGCCTGCAGCCCTGGAAGGATGCTGCTGTCGGGCTTCACACACTTATTTGGATTGTTACCTTCATAACCATGAAGACTAGAAATGTTTTTTTCAAAATAAAAGCTTCAGATTTTGCAGTATTTGAATGTCAAAGGCCAGACAAGTCCATCGGCTGAGCTTGATCTGGCCTGCCTACCCCATTGTTTAACGCCTTTGGTCTAGAGGTTAGGGTAGTGGGTTCAGAACTGGAGAAGTCTGGACTCCATGTTCAGTTGCCCCCTTTATTGCTTTTTGGCCTTGGGCATTTCCCCCTTTTATTGCTTTGTGACCTTGAGCAAGTCATCTAACCTCACATCTGTGAAGTGGCAAATAGTACTGCCAAGCGCCATGAGATTCTTGAATCAAGTGACCTATTTAAAGACAAAGGACTAGTCATGTTATCTAGAGTCACAAATACCTTTTTCTAATGATTTTTCGGAATTGTACCCCGAGCTGAGGACGGGAGCTAAGCAGGAGGAAAAAACGGCACTTCTCTGGATAGCGAAAAATACTTGGTCTTTTAGCTTTGTGCTTCAGCAGAAGCAGGTTGGGTTTTGCCCTATCAACACCATGTGGTGTGCTGCTGGTGGATTGGGTGTCCCCTGATATCAGATGTTCTGAGCATCCCTGTGCTGGCTATATTTTTGGCTTCCATTTACATCTATAATACCTGTGTACTTCAGCCAGCTGTCGTATAATACACCTAAAAATTGGGGGGTGAGGGGGAGATGACCAGCAAATGGGGGTGGGTGGCTAGAATTGCACTTGGAACCTTGTCTGGTCTTTGGTAGGAAAAAGAGTGGCCTGAAAGATTCTGAGGACTTGAGAATGAATGAAATGGTGACCTTGCAAGAGTTAAGACAGTGATAGTTTGAACAATTAAGCGGGAAAAGGGATTTTTAGTCAGACTCAAACTCTTTTCATTAACACCTGTTTAACTTAAATGATGATCATTTTGGGGAGAGGAAGTTTTTGTTTAAGACTCTCTACGCTTGCACCAATTAAGGAGTCCGCGCTCACAAAATACAGCCTCAGAGACCCTCCTAATGACTAGTGTCACATTCCTGATATTTCCAAGGAGGGAGGGGGAAGAGGAAGATGACAAACAGGGGAAAAACCACAACTTTGAGAGAGTGACAAATACCAGTATCTATCCTATACCTTCTTTAGCCATCACAAAGAAGACAAAAAGCACACATGTCTAATGTTTAGAAGTCTTCTTTCAACTGCTAAAGACCATTAGCCCCCCTGAAAAGGGGAGCGCAAACTTCTGAAACAAAGCAAACTGGGTTGAAGTCCTACGCATTTAAAACAAACAAAAAAAAAAATGCAGCTGCCTTCTTAACGTGCTTCTGATTCTGGATTCTGATTTCAGTTTTGCTACTGTAAATCTGGAGTAACTTAACTGGTGTGATGTAAGTGCAGCCAGAATCTGGTCCGCTAATTTTGCTGCTTCATCTTCTGTTGGTGACCTATTCGAGTTATGGACTGAAATTTTTGGCCTATTTTGTGGTGTTCAAGGGCCGCTTAAAATTATACTCCCTCTATCATCGAGCTGTAGTTTAGAGATGGCAGCGACCTATCAAATGAGATTTCTGTGTGTGAGTTTCAGATATTGTCACCAAAACATGCAGTGGATTTCCCTCCTTCCCCCTTGATATGTTTAATTTCCAGGACATATGACTCAACTGAATTTGTGTTGGAGTTTGCAAAATGGTCTGGATAATAGGAGAAAATCAGGTTGCACAATAAGGGTTCAAAACCGAACCACGAAACAGACGTTGCAACTCCTTATCCACATATTGTTTCAGTATAACATCTAGTGACATGTGTTTCCCTCCAGTCCATCGTGAAAGTGGTTTCACAATTGAAATGAGCCAGGACAGGTATTTCTGCCACCTCCCTCTTTCTGGTGGCTGGACTTTCAGCCTCTTGCTTTTTCCACTGCACCCCCAAAGGGTGTGGGTATTAGGGAAAGGGGGGGGGAGAAAGGCTCTCACACCTTGTTCTGCCTTATTGCTTACGCTGTAGAATCTCTAGCTATCCGCCCAGTGCAGTTGACTGTATGTGGAGGAGGGGGGGAGCTTATGTTGCAACCTCCGAGAGATCTTTTGCAGCTGCAGCACTTCTCGCTACTTCCCCCCCCCAACCCCCCCCGACTGGTATGTCTGAACCATATCCTTCAAAACCAGTTTTCTAAGCAGATTAGATGGGTAGCAGAGACAGCTATGCAATCAGGCAAAAATGTGAGCTCAAGCCTTCATTTTTTTGCAGTGGCCAGAGCAATAAGCGTCTCACACCTGGATATTTTTTCTCTGTCTCTCCAACATGTTGTAGTCTGTCCATTGCTGTAGAGTGGAACTAAAAGTTCATCCTAGGCACTAATAATGTTACAATTTAATATTGAGCAGGGAGGTGACTGGTTCATGTGGTGAATAACTGTATCCAGGAAGCAGTTTCCTACTGCTTCAAACGTGAATTCCTTCTGCTATCAGGGAGCCAATGTCCCTCCCCGTATGTTCTGAAGTTCTTGATGGGATTCTACCGTGAAAGGTTATGTGGGCCTAGCAGCATAGGTCATGGATATGGAAAAAACCTACACCCTGACCAATGTAGCTATGCTGACATAGTTCCATCTACACTGGGGCTTATGTCAACTTAAGAGGCATCTGCTGACTTAGCCAACGTCGTTCAGAAAAAAAACGCTCCTGTTGGCATAGGCGTCTATATTACAGCACTACGTGAGAGTGTAGAAAACTCTCTTCAGTATCCTGAGTCAGCCGTGCTGACACACTTGGTTTCATTGGTCTTGCTACTGTTGAAACCAGGGCTCCCTGGTTCAACATCAAAAGACTTTTTGTAAGCATCAGTAGTGGTTTCAGGTCTGGCTCATTCTGTATGCAAGCGACTATAAAATGCATTCAGGGTTCTCTTAATCTCGGTTTGGAAAAACTTACTTAACTGTTCTTGCAGAGTGAACGGGCAACTGGGATCGGTTAGAGGGCTGAGTAGCAGGTCCGGGGTCGGGAGGATTGAGCGAGCTGCTGTCTTCCTTTCTGGAGGAAGAGTGGGGAGTTGCATGTCCCTAGGAGCTGTTTGCTACTTCTCTGGAGGATAGGAAGGAACCAAATGTGGAGTGGGCCAGAACTCTGTTCCCTGAAGGGTATTGAGGAGCGTGTGAGTGGGTAGGAAAAAGAAGGGAGAGGTTTAAGATCTAGATGATGATTGAATTATTAAGCTAGAGAAGAGAAGTAGAGGACAGATTTCAGGTGAGAAGGCAGGAGAGAGAAAATAGAGGGGAAAGAGCAGCTAGGGTGTAGGGAAATGAAGGAGACATGAAACATAGGTTGATCTGTGCTAGGAAAGAAAGTGGAATGAAGCTAGAAAAGAAAAAATTAACATTTCAAATCTTAAGTAGAGAATTGATATTAAAAATGTTAGGTTTCAGAGTAGCAGCCATGTTAGTCTGTATTCGCAAAAAGAAAAGGAGGACTTGTGGCACCTTAGAGACTAACCAATTTATTTGAGCATAAGCTTTCGTGAGCTACAGCTCACTTCATCGGATGAACAGATGCAACTTCATCCGATGAAATGAGCTGTAGCTCATGAAAGCTTATGCTCAAATAAATTGGTTAGTCTCTAAGGTGCCACAAGTACTCCTTTTTCTTTTTATTAAAAATGTTGTATACAATGCATTGTTATTGTATTCCTTTACATGTCAGGCAGCATAGCTTTGGGGAGTGCATGGTGGCAAAGGCCCCGTCCCCCATTGCATATCTTACTGTAGTGAGAAACAGAAAAATCAAATCTCCCAGCTAAAGGAGGAAATAAAAAGAAAGCTGGTCATGTGTGTCACAGCCATATGGAGAATGTCCAACAGCAGTAAAATACAACTGTAAAACATATATTGAAGGCTTAAAATCATGAATAAAAACGGTGTTTTTTCCACTCTGGCTAGTAGGCTTAGTCCTTGGGCTAGTAGGTGCTGGGCTGAGACATTTACTCTGGCTTCAGGGGTAATTTTAAGTTTAAGATCCCATTAAATCCATACTCAGTCTGTATAAGTTACTCTGTGAAATCATTAGTCTCCTTATTGCCTTTATATTAGATGTGACAGATTAATATGTTTGAGGGCAGATCACTGCTAGACTAAATCTTTCTCTGGTTATGATTCCTTACAACTATAAAACAGTCACAAGGTTATGGGGTTTATAAAAAAGTTTATTACAGTTTCCAACATTGGAATTCTGTGGGCTAAGTGTTTTTTAAAAAAGTAAATCAAAATATATGCGCACCTCCCATTTCCCCTTTCCCAAGATATATAAGAATTAGGAATACACATTGGTCCTTATGCAGCATCTTGCTATTTACAGTGGGAGGGTAACCCTGCACTCCTTCTAACAGTAGGATCCTCCATTGTGTCATTATGGATGATCTGGACACATACGTGTGGGATGAGAAAGAACTTGCAACCTCAAGAACCTCCATACACACTCACTGCTTCAACCCAGTGAGTAAAGAAGCATCAACAGCTCAAGCAGTAGAAGGATGGGATCTACCTACGGGCAACTGTGTTGAGTAACCTCTATAGTAGAGGCTCTCAAAATTCTTTCCAAACCCCACAGTCTAGTCTTACGATGACCTCAATCCTTTTGAGGTCGTGGGGGGGGGGAGGGAAGGAAAGGGGCTTAGGGAATTTTCCCTAATTTCTAAAGCCCCTTTCCATAGCTGTGAAACTGACTCAAGTCTAAAATACCATTTTAGAGAAATTTCTGTTCTAGAGAATGAGCTTCAATCAAAAGTTTATTTTTAAGGTATCCCAGAATTCTACAGCAGAGAGAGAATTTATTCTAGGAGGATCCAGGAAACTCCACAGAGAAGTTATCCTTCTGTATAAAATTTGATGGAACTTTTGAAGAAGTTAATGAGGGCTGGGAAGGGGTGCAGGCTGTAGCTAGTGGGTAAGGGTGTACGTGGGGTTGTAGGATACTTTCTGTGCCCCTCGATTCTGCGTTATGCTTCCCAGAAGTGTCTTTTATACATAGTGAGACACGGAGCTACTTGGAAATTTTGTCAATGATTGTCCAATGGAAAGTACAGTTTCTGCAAAATCAAAGTCTTCTGTGGGGAAAATTGATTTTGTTGAAAATCTTCAGCTCTTCCCCACCGCCCCCGGTTAGGAAAATGAAATAAATTTGGGTCGGTTCAACCAGAGTTTAAAAAAAAAAAAAAAAAAATCAAAATGTTAAAACTGATTGGAAACAAAATGTTTCAGGTCAGTTCAACAAAACATTACGCTGCATTTCCCTGACAGCGCATTTCCTTTTGGGAGGAGTTGTTCAAGCCATCTTTATCTTCTGTGGGGCAGAATCCCTGGGGATTATGCCTTCCCATAATAAAACACAGATTTTCCTGTGACTGAGGTTTAATAGCACACTGACTTGAAATAAAACATTTCAGCTCAGTTCAGTAAACTGCCCAAACTGAAGTTATTTAGTTTCAGTGTATAACTGGTTTGATGGAAAATGTCCAATTGAAACATTACAACTTTTTGGAAAGACATTTTTCAGAATTTCTGTTCTGCAAAAAGTTTCACAATTTCAACTTTGTGCCCTGATTCGGGATGAAGACAAATGTTGAAATGTCAGAATTCCCTGTGGGATGGAAATTCTGGGTTTTGCATAGCTCTAGGGAAGAGGCAGGTGACAGCTGTGAGCTACTGGTTGTTCTTCTCTAGAGCAGAATGTGTGAGGAAGGGAGGAGGAAGGAATGAGAAGGTGCTGTGGGGCAAGGGTGAAGCAGTGACAACAGCAGGAGGGAAAAAAAGCTTAGTTCCTTGGAGTCTAGTGGCTGCTAGGTTTTGGTGATCTTGCTGTGTCCCCATACCCCTGCCTGGTATGAGAATTCTTTTATCTTCCTGGATCATTTGCTTAAACACAGTCCAGTATGTTACACCATGGATGGTCAAGATGCAGGGTTTCATCTTCTTCCGTGAGGAGGCCTGGATAGCCCCTCTTTCGGGCCAGTTTGTGGTGCTTCTTGCTGAGAGCAGGAGTTTGTTCAGTTGGATGTCCTAACAGCACTGTCTGTTAGGATTATAGGACTTTAGAGGTTTCTGAGCAGTTCGCTGGCCTTTACTGAATGGAACTGGGTGCTTGGGCACACTTGTCAAATTTTGTTACAGTACAAACTGACTTACTCTTTTTCAAAGAGGGCCTTGTGGACAACTGGTCTGAACACAGGACAGGAAGTGGGCAACGTCTAATTCTAATCCTAGTTTTGACCATGACTCTGACCTTGAACAAGTTTTCTAATATCTCTCTGCCTCATTGTCCTATCTGTGAAGTGGGAATAAAAACACTCCCTGTCTTCACCTGAATGTTCAGGTAAAATAGTGGCAGTGTGTATTGCACTGTAGATTGATTTATTAACAAATTTAGTGTCTTGTGTAGAAAATTGATAATTTCATCCAACAGCCTTGCCCTCTGAGAATGAGTAGCTGAGTAAAGAGGGACGTGTGAAAAGACAAACCCAGGTTACACATTAAACAGGTTCTCCGGTATTATTGCCTACGTTACTGGCAAAGACCCCCTGTAAGTAATCATCAAATAATCAGCCTGGCTCCTTTTGTGAATGGCTTGAATCTGTGTGGTCCTCCTTTGTTAGGGCAGCTCGTGGGCTCTGAAAGCTTCTGCACCCCCTGTTCTGTACTGCAGGGCCTGGTGGCACCAGCTGCTTCTGCCTGAAACACGCATTTGCATGAGACAGTGGCTCTCCCCTCCCCCCTCCCCTTATATTTCAAAATGTATTTCCCATCTTTTCAACCCCTTCATTTTTAAGCTCCTCTCAGAACTTTTGGTGCACTTTATTTTTATTTTGCCACATGCCTATTTTTACCAAGTAAAGCTCGGAGGAGGGAGAAGTCGTCTTTCCTTCAGAAATAAAACAGCCGCCAGTGTTTGGAAATATCTTAACAATAGACCATATGGGAGTCCCAAACTGTTAAGCTTTATTATTCAGAAGGCAGAAAATGTGGTTTGATATTCAACTGATGTACAGCATAAATGAGAGCCACAAACTAGGCTCCCTTGAGCTGGGATTCAAGTATTCTTTTGAATATAACTACTAATACTTTGGCCTAGTTCCACAGAATGCGTCCCAGCTTGCTGATCACAAGCCAAGAAACTGGAGGCTATTCCCTCTACCCACCTCCCCCTCCTTCTCAGAAGCAGTTTCCTCTCCTGCCAGCATGGGCTCTTGCCCTGAATATAAATCTCCTGATATTAGTTCTTCAAAGAAGACAGAGAGGGCACAAGCACAGGCTGTTTGTTCGTTTCCTCCCCTTCAACATAAAGTTTACCATGTGCAAGATTCTGGTCAGGAAGTACAATGGCTGTTCCAGGTGGGATCCTCTTTGTGCCTGTTTCTGTAGCCACTGAGGAAATCGTGTACACTGAAACAGGTGAACATGCTTCTTCCCCAGGTTACTCTGAAGTGGTGCCAGAGAGCACATGGGAGAGGGATTTGTGGGATACAGAGATTAGAACTGGTTTCAGTTTACTTCTGTGACCCTACTTGATTTACACGTACTATAATTTTCCTCTCTCCATTAGGTTGACTATTCTTCTTAGCTATGCTGGTCTCTGGGGAAATGAACCCACAAAAGTTGCTTCAGGCTCCAATTTTTTATAGCCTTGAGCAGCCCCCAAACCTGGCAAATTCAACTGAGAAAAATCAAGTTTGTTTTCACAGATGGTCTGTAAATGTTCTTTCAAAAGCAATCACACAACACTACATTAAAAGAACATTAGTAAGGTTGCAAAGTCAAGTTATGAAATGCCACTATTAAGGTTTCAGAGGAACAGCCGTGTTAGTCTGTATTCGCAAAAAGAAAAGGAGTACTTGTGGCACCTTAGAGACTAACCAATTTATTTGAGCATAGATAAGCTATTACCAGCAGGACAGTGGGGTGGGAGGAGGTATTGTTTCATATTCTCTGTGTGTATATAAAGTCTGCTGCAGTTTCCACGGTACACATCTGATGAAGTGAGCTGTGGCTCACGAAAGCTCATGCTCAAATAAATTGGTTAGTCTCTAAGGTGCCACAAGTACTCCTTTTCTTTTTACTATTAAGGTTGCCTGTGTAACCTTAATTCAGCCTTTTGTGCATATGCATTGATACAGGATTTAATTACATGATCATAGTATTTTTTTCCCCACAGGATGCTTGTCTCATACATTGCAGATGGACCTATTCTGGGGATGATTCAGTAGGACCCATGTTTTGCTTATTGCAGCAGTTGGAAAGAGTGTCACGAGTGAGGCGGGGGATTGCTGGCATAGAAGGGACAGTGTCACAGATAAGACAGCTGACTTCTGGAGAACGTGACTATTGATGTCTCTGCCAGAGTTCCTGTGTGATGCTAGTTAAGTCACTTAAACCAAACATTGCACAGGTGCTCACTAATTGTCTGTTCCTCATTTTCTGGGTGCCCTGCTTGAGACCCTGGTTCTGATTTGCAGAAGTGCCGGGCACCCACAGCTGCAACTGAAGCAGCTGAGCTCTGCTTTGAACAAATGAAGTGTGATATAAGTGCTCCGAGGGCCTAGGCATCTCAAATTGTACACCCAAACTCAGTGTTAATTTTGACCTTAATCTGACTCAGTTTCCAGCTGCAAAATGGGGATGATGTTCCCTCAGCTCACAGGGTGTTGTGAAAATAAATTCATGAATGTTTATGAAGTACTCCGCCTGTAGTGACGAGCACCATAGAAAAACCACTGTGGAAATTGATAACCCTGCCTCAGAGCAGGGTTTGGATAGAATACAGTGAATAAGGCTCCTGGCCACACATTGTGCAACGAGAAAGCAATATCGTGAATAGCCGCTCATTAAGTGAGCGCCATCCATCCTGGGCACTGAATGAGGCAGGAGGCCTGTGGAAAATATGTACTTATGCATACGTTCAAGGGGACCAAATTAAGGCTGCACAGGCCACTTTAATTCTGAGGGCTTGACTTTGTGACATTAATGTCCTTTTAACATGGTTGTGGGTGTTTTGATAGCCTACTTTAAAAAAAAAAAAGAGAGAGAGAGAGAACTGAAGAAGCTGATTCCATCATATTGACACCTAAGTAGGTCATCAGCAGAGTTGGACCCTTCAGATGCACCAAACAGGCCTCTGCCACTTGAGCAAACAGAGTAACTGGTAACTGTAGTAGGCTGTTACCTTGTGCGGACTGGCACTAGAGGAGGATTGGACACTTTGCCAGTGGGTTTCACAGATATTGGACAGTGTCTGAGGGTTTGTCTATACTTGACAATTTACCAGAATAGCCATTCTGGAAAAGGTATTAATAATCGTAGTAATTAAGCTGCTAAAATCTGAAGTCTGAGCATGAGAGAACTTGGGTTTGGTTTTGTTCCCCCCCCCCCCCCCCCCCCCCAAAAAAAAAGTTTCCATAACTTGGCTAGGTTTGGTCAGATTTTCACCAAGGCCACCCTCACGCTAAAAGTCAAGTTCTACCTTCAACACATAGCGGGCTTGGAGTTTTTCAAAGAGAAGTTTGCTAGAATTTAATATGGGCCAAACAATATATATTTTTCCCCCCACCCTCCCTTGGCAATGGCTGAACTATTTTCCTTTCAAATTTTCTTTAAAAAGAAGAGAAAAAAAAAAAATCAGCCCGAGGCAGACAGCATGGAAAACTTCAGTCCAATCAGTTACAAACTGGTAAAATTATGAGCAACTGAAAACACCATCTTACGATGAAATGGATCAAGCAACCTTAATGGGCAGTGTGATCATCCCCACTTGTAAGATTACATTATATAAAACAAAGTGGTGGTTTAAGATCTTTAGGTGTATCTGTATTCTGGGTGTTCCTAAATTCTTGCGCTGCAGGACTCTTGGCATGTCAATAAATATTACTGCTCTCTGGCTTCATGATAAAATCCTTAGATAATTCAAGTTTGGGGAGATTTTTTTCCCCCCTCTTTTTTTGAATCTGAGTTCCACAAAGGAATTTAATTTGGGCTGCTGTAATTTTAACTGCATAGGTTGGAGGATTCCAAACTTGGCCTGACTTGTACTTTCCTTAAAAGCGTGCAGAGCCCGTATAAAAAAATTCTTTATGAATGTGTTAATGCAATTGCACGTGACAGGCCTTCACATAGTAGTGGACATAGGTTACGCACACTGTAGTGAAGGCTGAATTTCAGTGTTTGTGTTTTTCCTCCATTTCCCCTTTCAGTTGCACATAAAGAAGTTTTCTATTTTTTTTTTATTTACATCTGCATCTATTTAGTGGAGGGAGGGGAGAGAATTTGTTAGGTGTTTATTTAATTTAGTCAATAATGCCTAGCATCCCTAATGTGCTAGGCATTTTCCATCCTTTTTGGATCAGAAATCTTTTACGCTAATAATGGAAGAACATAAAAAGCTCAAAGATCCCTTTGACTTGTGACCTCACTTAAATCTGAGGAATAAGCCAAATTTGAAGAAAATCTGTCCAGAGGTTTTAAAGTGCAAAAATGTCGCATGTGTATAAGGCCTTCTCTATGCTACAAGTACAATCATGGCTTTTTAACGAGTTCTTGTCTCAACTGTGTTGTAACAAGCATCGGTTAATTTTATGTCCACGTAGCAGCTCTTTTCACAGCACAACTCTGTTCATTTCCTCGTTGTAGACCAGGGGTAGGCAAACTTTTTGGCTTGAGGGCCACATCTGGCTATGGAAACTGTATGGCGGGCCATGAATGCTCATGAAATTGGAGGTTGGGGACCAGGAGGGGGCTCCAGACTGGGACAGGAGGTTGCAGTGGGGGGATGAGGGCTCCAGCTTGGGGTGCAGGCTCTGGGGTGCAGGAGGCTGGGACCGAGGGGTTTGGAGGATGGAAGGGGGATCAGGGCTGCTCCCAGAAGCAGGAGCAGCACGTTCCCCCTCTGGCTCCTACGCAGAGGCATGGCCAGGCGGCTCTGTGCACTGCCCGGTCTGCAGGCATCCCTCCTGCAGCTCCCATTGGCTGTGGTTGCCGGCCAATGGGAACTGCAGGAGTGATGCTATCTGCCCCTGTGTGTAGGAGCCAGAGGGGAGACATGCTGCTGCTTCCGGAAGCCGCATGGACCCACGGCACGCACGGAACGGGCAAGCTGTGGACCCCACTCTCCGGCAGGAGCTCGAGGGCCAGATTAAAATGTCTGAAGCACTGGATGCGGCCCCTGGGCCGTAGTTTGCCCACCCCTGGTATAGACATCTATCACAATGGCTAACTCTCTATAATTGCATTCTGGAACACAATCCCATACTGTCTCAGGGGTGTTCTTGGAAGACCTACAGCTAGAGCAGCATTAGCAGTGAATGGGGCATTATACACTATGATACCCTATTACTATTAGTTGAGAGGGAGTAGAAATAGAAAAACTGGTTACATGTGCACAATAGAGTATGTAGGGGGAGCTGTTCTATTCACCATGCAAAAAACTACATTGAACTGGTTATAGAAAGACCGTTTTCTCTTCTGGCAGGGGTGGAATACTGTAAGCTACCAGTTGCCAAACAAGAATTAACCTTGTGATGTGTGAACACAAAGTATGTTTGGAGCTGTTTATGCAGGTAACTGATAAACTTGGTTTAAAAGTTGTAGTGTGGACAGGACCTGTGTATTTTATACCATTAATTTGTTTACATGTAATACCCCTAACATATGAACAGTCCCTACAATTACAAAAAATCTGTGTATGCTGGGTCAGGACAGTCCTGTCTAAGACTGACTCTAAGAACCAGGAGGCTTATAACTTTTATTTTGGCCTGGAATTTGATATGAGCTTCTAAGACTGGAAGTGAATGTGTGTGTTTCGGGGGGTGGAGGGGAGAGGTGCTCTTGTAGAATTTATTTTGTGAGAGAGAGCTCATGATGGTGTTCTTAGTATATTTGGTATACTACTCCTGGGTACTGTTAGTTCTGTTTTCCTTTTGGACTCTTCTTTCCCCCCTCCCCTTTTTGGGGGGGGAGGTAATGCCGGGGGAGGGGGGGGACGGGGATGGGAGTGGAACAGAGCTTCTCCATTCCATTCTAACTACAGCACTTAACAAGTTAGTCCAGCTGGCCTTCCTCCAGTCTCAAACCTAAATCATTCTCTCAGTGATCACCATGATTATCATCCCCTTGCAGGATTCTCTGCTTCACTGGAACACACACATTGTAAGCAACAGAGGGCAGGGAGCTTTTGTCTGGTCTCTATAAAGTGTTATATTTGCATTTAGATATCTCTGTGATAGGCACCTTAAATGTTACATTTTGCATGGCTCACCCTATAGATCTGTGCATAATGTACTGCCTATGTATGTGTGTAATATAATTCTCTAGTGTCTGGCCCTCAGAAGAAGAGGGGCTTTATTATTAATTATTATAAGCTATGGGGGAGCAGCTTTAGCCCAGGTGATAGAGGTCATTGTGTGTGTGTGTTTTGGGGGAGCTGAAAGATCAGTGCTCTAGTCCAAACTATGCAGATACGTAATTTACTTAACTGCCTGTCTACTATGTTGGATTTGTTACAAAAGGACAGCGAGTTGGGTTGTAGACCATGCTCTTCTACTGGGCATGCTTTGGGACCTCGGCCAAGTTACTTAACCTCTCCACGGTTTCTCTGTTCAGTATACTACTTTAATTTATCAAGCAACTCTCCTTTTAATAATGGGGGGGTGGGGTGAGGAAAGTTGGTGGAGCAAGGAAAATACAAGCTTGCTGGAAAATCCCAAGAGTGTGGTTTTTAGATGGTGTGCCCAAACACAGCAAAACCACTTCAAAGTATCCTCAGGGTTTCCACTATAATCTTGTTCAACCTTTTTAGTTAAAGGTCCACCTTTAAGAGGCAACCAACTCTCTCTCTCTCCGGTCCCTTGGATGGTTGTGTTAGAAATATTCATGTACATGGAAAATTATTATTTCAGGTCATTTCAGACTTGTCAGTCTTTATAACTCATCTCTATAAAGGACTAATTTGATTCCTTGTATTTATTCAACATCAGTTTGTTGGTGATTGCTTTAGTTTGTTCAAAATATTCATCCCAAATTGCAAAGTTCTCTTCCCTCCCCCACCCCCCAGTCCATGTGACTTATGGGTAAAGTTTTCAGAAGTGCCTGTGTCTCTTAGCAGCAATAACTTCTCTTCAAGTATTATGCTGCTCAGGGCCAAAGATTATGAAGATGTGGAGGATCTACTGGAGTGGTATTTTCTGGTGTCTTGTGTTTTAACAGTGTTATTGGCTACACTTCTTAGACACTTGTCTTCATTGGGGATAGGACACTAGCAGAACTAGGGCCTGGTCTACGCTGCAAAGTTAGCAGGGTTGCCAACCCTCCAGGCTTGGCCTGTAGTCTCCTGGAATTGGCATCAGTCTCCCACAGACTATTGAAAGCAATCCAGGAGATTTTAATAGGATATTTTAAGAAAACGACATTACGTAATGTTGGGGGAGGAGGGAATCTCCTGGAATATCTTCAGTTAAGAGTAGACAGCCCTAAAGGTTAGGTTGACATAAGTCACCTTGCTGTAGAAACGTAGACACCTATGAAAAGATAGCACAGGGGTTGCAGCAAAGGGGCATAATAGGGACCAGCTGCAGCACCCCATGAAAATGAAGGAATTTGGCCAGGCATATCACGAGGCCAGGGAGGCCAACAATCAATCTGGTGCTGAGCCACACACTTGCCGCTTTTACAACGAGCAGCATGCCATTGTTGGCGGAGACCCCAGAGACCACCATGGATACCTCTGAGAAGCCAGAGATTTCTTCTGTGAACAGCGACGAGGAAGAGACGAGAGACGAGACTCCAACGATGTCATGAGCCAAGACCTGTTTGAGACTTCGCCCCATCTAGCGAGTCCCAGCAGGCGAGCATGGACGAGCCCAGTGGAGGGGAAGGGACCTCTGGTAAGCATGCATTTTTCTTTGCAATGTTGACATTTCAAGATGGCACCTGGCCCATCCCCTGGTTAAGACAAAGGTATCTGCTTTTCATTGTTCTGCTCTTACCAAACGAGTTAGAGCTGGCACCTGCTCTTCGTTCCCCTGTTGGATTAGAGGTGGAAGCTGGTGGGGGAGACACATGGAGCCTGTTTATGTACATAGGGAAGTCTCTTATATCCGGGAGATACTCTGCAACCCTCTCCTGAAGATTTCCAGGGATGGCTGATTTCTTCCTCCACGGTAGTACACGTTCCCACACCATTGCAGTGAACAGGCAAGAGGCACGTGGACCCGGGCAGCCATTGGCAGCTGAATGTTCTATGCCTTCGTTACCCTCAGGGGCAAGATGTCAGCTAAAACTCTCGCTGCCTTGGAAAATAGTGCCACTATTCAGTGCCGTTGCCCTGCACATGTAACCATGGAATAGAGACCAACATTTATTGTTTCATGCAACTGAAATTCCTTCCTCGCCCTTGGTGGGCTGCTCTCCTTGTGGCTGGGCTCCAAAGCTGAAGTATCTATAAGCATTTCATATTAAGTGTTTATGGGAACAAGAGAAGGGAGTTTTGAAACTCTTTCCCTTTCCATTGGGACTGTAAATCCAATGACATCTGTTTTTTTATCAGCAGCTGCTGCTTTTGCAGCCTTGAGGGGCACCCCTCCCTTGCTCACAGAACTCCTGGCCCTGACTAGGAGGAGAACGAGGAATAGGGAGGACATATTCAGGGAGATCCTGCAAGCTAATGCTGCACTGGACTGCAAACAAATGGCCTGGAGGGCCAACATGGCAGATGGCATGGAGAAGGAAAGAACGGACAGGAGACAGGCCCAGAAATCCTATCAGGAAAAGGAGAAGGAGATGATCCAGCACATAATGGATTTTCTCAGGCAGCAAACCCAACTGCTGCAGACCCTGGTTGACCTACAGATCCAAGGATTCCAGACTCTCTCCCTTTGCCATCGTTGGAGGACTCCATAGTAGCAGCTCCCTACATCCATTCCCCCCCCTCACCCCCGTGGCATCACAGGCTGCATCCTTAGCCTTTCTATTCCATGTTGGGTGACAGCAAGGGAAACCACAGCTGCACGTACACCAACCTTGGCTCTTACAGATCAGTGTATGTGTAGCCACAGACTACATTTGTGCACTGAAATGGGCAGAAATGTTTGCTGCCTTTCCAATGTCAAAGTTCCATTCTGTTAAGTTTAAAGTTTGTATTTCATTGCCTGCTGTTTTTTGCACATTGCTTTTCTGCACTGGTTTTGCAAGTCAATAAATTTCTATTTTTGAAGAATACTATTATCTTTGAGTTCCCAAGAAATGTTGCAGAATGCACGGCGGTACTCAAAGCACACAGCATTTGTAAGTGTACAGCAAGCACCACATAATTCCTAGCTTGAGGGAAATACACATTTATAAATGTACAGCAAGCACTACACAGTTCCTAGAAGCACCAGTTCTCCGGGCACGGAGAACAGTCGAGCACAGAACATTACTGTGGCTGACCACTGAAGGGGTTTTTCAAAACCTCCCTCAACTGCATAACTCAAAGCTGAGCTCTTGTCTAGCTGTTCAAAGTCAGAGAGCTGCTGCACCTCCACCTTGGCTGTGGCTTTTCCTCTTGGATAGCGTCCGTCACTACAGGCAGCTCTAACCATTGGTATTTTTCTCACTGCCAGCATCCCAACAGTCTACCAACAGCACATTCAAGTCATTTGGCACCAGCTGAGCCAATAACTGAATCTCTCCTTGGTGCTGTCAAGGTGGCTGGTGTACGACTTTGTGAGCAAGAGGGAGTCTGGGTCCCCAGAGTAACTATGGGCATTTCAGCTGGGAAAGATTGTCCCTGTCTGCAGCTTTATGAACAGTCCTGTGTTCTTATAGATTCAAGTGTCATGCGTCTTCCCTGACCAGCTGCCTTGGATATTGGTGCCGTGTGATCCACCAACACTTGCATACTCGTAGAAAGTTAGCCTTTTCTGTTTATGTACTCTGTAGCAAGGCGGGCTAGTGCCAAAAGTGCTGTACTTCTGTATGGATTTTGGAAAAAAAAGGCAAAAAGATTATGGGACGTGGATGACATTATGGGATGGCAAAAGTTGCGTGCTGGGAACTTGACCCCTAGCTCCCAGAGATTCCTGGGACAGTGATTTCTGCCCCAGAACACATTGTGAAAAGGCCTCACACTAGATGGCAGCACGTAGCATGCTGGGATACTTATCTCTGGTGCACCACACTTTACACTGACTAAAGCACTCCTGGTGAGTAGGCATGGTGCCAATCCAAACAGCCAACTATGCCTGTGCACAAATGATATATAAACTTTAGCAGCTCTTTGCCCATGTAACTTGCATCAACTAAAGTCTGGAGTGTAGACCTGGCCTGAGTTTTTAAATGCATTTTCCACAAACAGTTTCTGTCAAATATTCCAAACCTAGGTCCTGTCAGTACTGGGCTTCTGACAGAGCAAAACCTGGCCCGGAAGGTGGTCCGAACATGTCACGTTCTATGGCATCCTCAGTATCCAGCCAAACCATTGTTGGAAACCTGATTAGCTGGAACTGTGTGTTTAGACTGAGATAAAAAGTATTTCCCTGGAGTATGCTGAAGCTGGCTAACATGGCATACACACCACCTCCCCTGGGTACCTATTCAAAGTGGTGGGTGGAACATGCTGATGCTCAGCTCTTGGCCGAGAGCACTCCCAGCAGCCAGTGCTAGCTGCTTCTTGGTGCACATGCTTTCTCTCCCAATGATCAGGAAATAGCTAGCCCAGTGAATTTAGCCCCTCTTCCTGCCCATGGAATATCCATGAGCAGATGGTCACTGTCACATTTTATTTGGCAGCTGTTTTGTGAATTATTTTATTCTATGAATTGCTCCTGTTCATTGTGTGACTGTTCAATCTTCACGCTGCTATTTATGATTGGTCATATAGGCTACCTTGTACTTTTTCTGTTCCCTGATTGGAAGAGGGTAATTTTATCATCTGGAGGCAGCCTTGGAGAAGGCATGTCTTAGGGATTCAGTAGTTTTGGGAAAGGTTGAAGATAAGCAGGATCCGGGAATCTTAGAAAATTGGAAATGTTTTCCCCCTTTCTGGGCTACACAGTCCTTGCCTGAGGTGGTATTCAGAGAGAGAAGTTAGGCTATGGTAATGCTTATGGGCTAATGTAATGTTCCATTCACACAAAGTCGTTGTGACGGGTGTGGTCAGGTCTTTGCCTGGCTCTCACAATTACCTCCGTGCCAGGGCTCTAGCAAGGGTCTTGGGGGAGCTCCTGTTGTGCCAAGATGAAATTAGTCTGATTTATATAACAAAAAACTGGGAGTGCACAAGAGTTGTTGACTTTGTTTTGTTTTGTTTTTGCAAACACTTGTTTGAGTTTCAGAGGAACAGCCGTGTTAGTCTGTATTTGCAAAAAGAAAAGGAGGACTTGTGGCACCTTGGAGACTAACCAATTTGAGCATAAGCTTTCATGAGCTACAGCTCACTTCATCGGATGAGCTGTAGCTCACGAAAGCTTCTGCTCAAATAAATTGGTTAGTCTCTAAGGTGCCACAAGTCCTCCTTTTCTACTTGTTTGAGTAAAACCCAATTGCTCAACCCTTCTGTCGGCAAAGGAGAGTTGTACCTGCCCAGTGTGCCTGATTCGGTGCCCCTCTGGCTAACACCAGGCAGACGCGAATACCTTTTAAAACCTCTGCGGAATGAGGTTCTTGGGAGTCGACAGTCTTGGACTGTCCTCCCTATCTGACAGGACTGAACAAGCATGGAAGTAACTCCTCCTTTCTAAGCAGGTTTTTAATTCCAAAGGCCTCAAGCACACAATATTGGTCTTATTCTGGTTTTAACCGATGGATATTTTTAGTCACTTACTCATGGGTTTTCTCCCTCTCCCACCCTCCGTCAGTCTTGTCTCTTTAGATTGTAAGCTGTTCAGGACAGTGGGGCACTGATCTCAGTTGGGGCCAACGGGTATTATTACTGTAATTCAGATTAATTGCAGAACAGACCTATCCAAACGGGACCAGAACAGCCCCCTCTGCCTCCTTATTAAGGGAATTGTCATGGACATTGGTAAACTATTGCAAAAAGTCACTTTCTTCTAACAATGAACGAAGAACTTTATTAGCTAAGGGAAGTAGTATTGTCCATAAAACTCTTCATTCTTTCTGAAGTCGCTGCCCAGAACCTCCTCCAGCCCCTGTTTAAAGGAACAGTACACTAGTCTTTGAACCATCCACCTGCCTGCCCCCACTCACACGCAAACAAGAATTAATATAGATAGCAACAAATTTGTAGTTCCAAAGGAGTCACCAGTTTCACTGTTTGGCCAGATGTGGTCTTGAATTTTAATTTTTAGGACCTTCTATTCGAAGTGTGCGCCGTCGGAATCTCCCCTCTCCCATTAGTCAATTTAAAAAAGGTTGTTCGTGTGTGTGTGTGTGTGTGTTAAGAGTTTTGAGATCCCCATGTGGAAGGCACTAGGAAAGCACCAACTCTTACACCACCCGGGACATATGCTCTGGTGATTCACACCAGGCCTGCACATCATACAATACAAGCAGCAAAAATACATGACAAATAAGCCACATACCCCCCTCTTTCTCCTGCCTATTCAGTCCATAATACTAAAGTTCAGGATTTGATTGCCCTGCCCCAGGATTTCACCCCCCATTTGAAAACCAACAATATTATTAACCTCACAGAAAGTGTGAGTGGCCAAGTGGCGTTTGCCACACTTGTCCTGACACATGCTTGAATTAGGAAAATTTAGCTCAGTCTGATGTAGGATTTTTTTTATCATTGTAATTACACCAAACAGGTTACTGGATGGCTGATCTTTAGGCGTGGTTGGGTGGTGTGGGGTGGGTTTTTTTTTGTTTGCTTGTTTGTTTTAATCTTAATAACTAAATCCAGACCAGATTAGTTATTATGTACTTTTGTGGTTAACTCTGCCTCTTGATTGGCTGAAGTGTACAAGAGGTCTGTTCCTAAAGCCAATCAGAGTGTACTATATTAATGACTGGGTAAAATGAAGAACTCATTCTACCAACAGCCATCAGATTAAATCACTCATCTGATGTATGAGAAACTACATTGCTGGGCAAGAAACCTCATCACAGGATCAGTGTCCCTTGATTTAAAAACCAAACAGGTTAGCTTTGCATTGGCATTGGTTTAGCTGCAGGAAATAGTTAGCATGTCCACTTGCTATGAGAGTAAAAGTAATAAGTTGATCTATAGTCTTTAAACAAGACTCTGAGCTTTACTATTCTCCATCAGTTAATGGAATGTTTATTTTCCAATAAAAGAGTCCAGGTACACCACCTGCAGGGGTGCTAACCAGCTGCCTAACGTCAAATCTGGGTGTGCAATGAGAAGAGAACTTACAACTCTGCTTCACTTCTGTTTTCCAGGCTTTACAGGTTCAGTCAAAGGCCACGTCTACTCTAAGCATAATGGTGTGGGTTTTTTACAATGAGAAAGCTATCTTGTAAGAAAAGAGAGAAGCTATACTTTTTACTAGTATAGACAAGGCTCAGGTGGGGATAAATCTCATTCCTTTCTTCATCATGCCAGCTTCTTACTCTCCTGTTTGTTCTCTTCAACAAGCTGCAGGACTCATTAATTTTCACTCCTAGTTTTGTCCCAGTCCCTGACTCTAATGTGGCTGTCCTCCTGCACAGTTTCACTCTCTCCTGATGAGAGAACATTTTAAGGGATGGATGCTCCAGACAGTACTGTGGGCACACGTGCAGACAGCCGAAAGGTAGAACAGGGAAGTTGCTTAGTGTCAGTTTCCATAGGAACAGTGTGATGAATACCTGTCTTCTGCTTCTTCATGTAAAGTGGGCTCTGCTCAGGAAAAAGGCTGTGTGTTTTTTTTATACTTTCCCTGATGGCAATATATGCTTCATCTTTATACTCAGGACATGTCCTATATTTTTCCGTAACCTCCTCTCCCTAATCCAAGCAGCTAAAGGAAATGTAGATTGACAACAGGATTAAATGGTTACCATTAATTTAAAATTATGATTTTTTTTTAAACTGACACAATGTCCATTTTCTAATAAGGGGTATTATGGAAGTGTGGTGGAGGTTCCAGTGTGACCAGTATCCAGCACATCAGCGTCTCCATCATTAGACCATGGAAAGCAAAGCAGAATGGAAATTGTCAGGAAACTGTCTGCGTTATCTGGGGTTTTTGGGTGTGGTTTTAGTATTACTTACACTTGCAGAATTGAACATAGGTAGAAGGCTGGAGGAGGTTGTGGGAAGTGTACAGTAGGTGCCATGAAGAAGTGGTTGCTAACCACCCATGGTCGTTAAGAATAGGAACCACCACAGCAAGTTTATTACAGGAAATAGCACACATACTGTAATATGACAAATGTCAAAAAAAACTTTAGTGGCACCCACTCTGCATGTGAGTGTGTTATAATATTATGCACACACATAGCATAGCCTTGGATTTTCCTTTCATCCCCAAAAATTTTAAAAAAAGAAGGGGGAATAGCAGGCATCTAACACCAATCTTCCAGACCTCCCAGGGAGCAAATCAACTATAGGAATCTGAGAGCAAAATTTAAGTGATCTGGTGTTGTCAGGATGCTAGCATTCATGTACAGCTGTTCTATCTTCCTGTGCTCTATGTATTGGAAAAAAAAGAAAACCTAAGGGGATTGTTTTTATTTAACCCTTTAACCATATATTTGGTCTTGTGATTTAGGAAAGGGAAAAACGTGATCTGAAAGGCAGTCCATCCAATGGTAAAATGGTTTGAATGCTGAGCTAGCTGCTGGGTAAAATTATTTTAAAATGTAGGTTATTTATACATTACATTTTTAAAAGCCTAATTCATGGCTATGGTTTCACAGTAAACATGACAGCCTTCTGAATAATCATTGCTGTTCAGTAGCTCATGAATTTTTATTCTTAATGGCAGTGGGATTTGTGCTGTTTCACTAATAAAACTCCTTTCAATTACATAATGCATTCAGTCCAGTTTAAAGGGAATGTTGCTAGGAGTTTATACTCCCAAGACTGACATTTCTCAAAATAGCTATAGTTTGCTGGAGAACATCGAGTGGATTAGGTGCTTAGCTATGCTGGCAGCAGTGAGAGTTCAACCCTTGGACTGAGTCCTGGCCATAGGCTATTGTACAGCTCAATTCCCACACAGCTAGCAACTGGCAGCTAAATCCTTGTGCATCAAGCTGAAATTAGCTATTTTCCCCCCTTTGCACCGAAATTAAGACCCAGTGGCTCTGTGTGGAAACAGAAAGGTGTACTATCCCAGTCCAGATGTGGGCACGTTCGGATAGTTATAAGTTGACCTTGTCCATGGTGGTATGAGTTCTTCCACTCCTGACACTTGTATTTAGCAAAGAAAGTGAGTGAGTGTACTAGAGCTGAAGACAATATATTTTATTGCTCTCTCTTAAATAAGATTATATCTAACCAAGTAGCAATTAAGTATGAAAGATTCCCTAGATTTGTATCCTGTTTGTTGTGAGGAACAGAAAAGTAATTGGGTTTAAACTTCTCTCCAGGTGAGGCAGATGTGATCTTGTGGTTGGTTTTCAGTAGCTGGAATGTTAACATCCTGCGTTTTGGCTTTCTGGAAGTAAAACAGCAGAAGAGCTGCGTTGTGTGTTCATTTTCTTGTGGAGTGACTTGGGCCCTTACCCTTAGTGGTCAGCTCAGTTATGTCTATACTGCATCTGGAAGTAAGCTTCCAAGCCCAGGTAGACAGACTCGTGTTAGCTAGCATGCTAAAAATAGTAGTGTGTATGTGGCAACTCAGACTCTCAAGCCCACCTGACCCCTGGGTCTGAGCTCAGGTGGCTAAACCAAGTCTCCGCCAGAGCTGTGACGTCCACGCTGATATTTTTAGCATGCTAGCTTGTGTAGAACTAGCTCAAGGCTGGCTTGCAGCTGCAGTGTAGACATACTCTGCCAAGAAATCCCTGACGTAGCAGTCACTGTAATAGCAGGTTTCAGAGTAGCAGCCGTGTTAGTCTGTATTCGCAAAAAGAAAAGGAGGACGTGTGGCACCTTAGAGACTAACCAATTTATTTGAGCATAAGTTTTCGTGAGCTACAGCTCACTTCATCGGATGCATTCAGTGGATTTCCACTGAATGCATCCGATGAAGTGAGCTGTAGCTCACGAAAGCTTATGCTCAAATAAATTTGTAATAGCAGTGAAGAGTGGAAACTGTTTAAAATCTTTGGGTTAGGAAAAGCTTAGCTGTTGAACTTCAGTTGTGACAGAACACCGGGTGGTGGTTGTTATGCCATAGATCTTTTCCTGGTCAAAGACCAAGTTGAGTAAAGAATAAGGGTACAGCTGACAGCTGTTTGTGTAGGTATGAATTTGGATCGCTTGAATAGAGGGGAGAGAACAGTGATTAGAGCTAGGGGTATGTTTTGCCTACACAAACCTCAAATCAGAACTGCCAGAGGATGCCCCAGCTCTAGGCTTCCCCGGTGCAAACAGAGGCAGTTTGAGATTCTGTGGGATAAATGGATGCAGGTTTACTAAGGCCTAGACTGAAACCAAGGACTCCTCTCTTCACTGGTGACCTAAACTGGACTGAGGAGCTGGTTCATCTAACCTGCTCTCACCCAGTCCTAAAAAAGCTGGGTCTCAGAAGATGATTGAACTCTGGACTCTGCCCAGCCCTACTAAAGGCACTTGGGCATCCATTTGCTTCATGCCTGCAAGCTACTCATGATTTCTGAAGCTCTCTCTACCTTCACAACAGTATGGATGGACGGATATGCTCATCTGTAGGGCACTGCCAAATTCACGGCCATGAAAAACACGTCATGGACCGTGAAACCTGGTGGTCTCCCATGAAATCTGGTCTTTTGTGTGTTTTTACCCTATACTACACAGATTTCATGGGGGAGACCAGTGTTTGTCAAATCTGGGGCCCTGACCCAAAAGGGAGTGGCAAGGGGGTTGCAAGGTTATTTGGGGGGGGGGGGGGGATGGTCACAGTATGGCCACCCTTACTTCTGCGCTGCCCTCCAAGCTGAGCAGCCGAAGAATAGCAGCTGTTGGCTGGGTGCCCAGTTCTGAAGGCAGCGCCCTGCCAGTATCAGTGTAGAAGTAAGGGTGGAAATACCATAGCAGGGCATCCTTACTTCTGCTCTGCTGCTGCCAGTGGCTCTGAAGGGCTCCTGGCCAGCAGCCGCCGCTCTCCAGCTCGGAAGGCAGCGTCGCCGCCCGCAGCAGCGCAGAAGTGCAGGTAGCAGTACCATGACCCCCCCCCTACAATAACCTTGCAAAACCGCCCCCCCACACACACACGCACGCATGCACACAACTCCTTTTGGGGGCAGGACCCTACAATTACAACACTGTGAAATTTCAGAGTTAAATAGCTGAAATCGTGACATTTATGATTTTTAAAAATCCTACGGCCGTGAAATTGACCAAAATGGACCATGAATTTGGTAGGGCCCTACTCATGTGAGTTCAGGCGGTTCAATCTGAATTAACCATTGGAACAGCCTACCTAGGGATATGGCAGATTCTCCATCACTTGGAGTCTTTTTAATTTGAGGTTGGATGCCTTTCTAAACTATACTCTAGCTCAGCCAGAAATTATGGGCTTGATGCAGGAATCACTTGGTGGAATTCTCTAGCTTTTGTTATGCAGGAGGTCAGACTGGATGGTCACAGTGGTCCCTTCTGGCCTTACTCATTAACCCAGTGGTCCTCAAACACCCCCACCCCACCCCGTCCACACCCCCTGGGGACTGAGAGCCGGGCCGGAGTGGATCTGGGGGCAAAGCATGGCTGGGGGGTGCTCCCTCCCCACCTCCTGTGGTGCTTGACCTAGTCCCCGCCATGCCTCCCCGAACTTCCCTCCGCATCCTCCCTAGGGGTGCGCGCCCCCCATTTGGGCATCGTTGCAATAGCCTATGAATATCCTGGGACAGCTTGGCACCAGCGGTCCCCAGGCTCCCCACCACGTACTTTGAGCTGTCTTTTGTGGGGCAGGAGGTGATGCAGTGACCATATACCTGTGTGTAGGGATGTCCAGCTGGCCCCTTTGGTGGAGGAGGATAGAGAAGGAACGACTGGCCACCAAACTAGCATTGCTCTTTGTGTTACCCAGAAGCTTTTACTATTCAATTTGCCCTTTCTTGGTATCTGCTGTAGGTGATGGCACTTCCTGACCTGCTGCCTCAAGTTTCCTCTTCGTAACCCGCAGTCCCTTTGGCAAATGCTGGGTCTTGGGCCAACAGTTTCTTAAGAATTAAATTGGAACTTCTCTATCACATCAAACATAAACGGCTTCTATTCACTTGCAGGGCCCTTCACAGTCAGTCCGCACCCTACCTGCCATCTCTGATTCACCATCACACTGCTGGTGCTTGCCTCTGATCGACCCACGATGCCAGCCTCCCCTGCCCACGTGGATTTTCAAACACATACCTTAGTGCTTTCTCCCATGCTGCGCTTGGTGGCATCCTCTCAAACATCCATAAAGCCACCTCATTATCCACCATCAAGTCCCTCCTTTATCACAGTGGCTACAGAAAACTTGACAACAGGCAGTTGGTGTGCAGAGCCTACACCCTATCCTGTTGACCAGTATTGTCTCATGATTACTTGTACTCCCGCATCTGTTGTCTCGTCTTACACTTAGATTGTACACCCAGGAGGGCAAGGACAGTCTTTTTGTTCTGTGTTTATACAGCATCTAGCACAATGGGGACCTGGTCTAGGACTAGGGTCCCTAGGTGCAACAGTAAAACGAATAACCAATAACAACACCCCCCCCACACACACACACAATGTGGGTGGCTTTTCACTTACTTTTAGATGTGTATGTTGCTCACTTTCCTTTGTTCCAGATTCTTGTCACAGTTTAACTTCCTCTGAGGCCCTGTGGCTTCCCTGCCTCAGTTTCCACATATCCAACTTTTCAGTCACTCCTGCAGATGCACATGGCTTGGCCCCCACAGCCTTCTGGCCTTTGTGGGCTGAGACCCTGTCCTCTTCTAGTCTTTTTTACCATAGCACTGATTTTCAGGCTGCTTCCCTCAGAGTCCTAACGTAACAGAAAACTGATGGTTGGTCACCTGCTCCTCCAGGCCTCAACTCTCCCTCCCACAGTAATCAAAGTCCCAAATGAAACACCTGAATCTTCTACTAGGCCCAGCTCATCCACGCTAAGGGTCTGCCCTGGCTTTGCTCCCAGCCTTTCTGGGGTCCCAGAGAACCCAACCATCCTTCTGGCTTCCCTCTGGCTGAGCTTGCCTAGCTGTGTTGTTAAAAACCCTCTGACCTCTCCCCAGCTGGGCCCAATAATTGACCAGGGCCCTCTGATTCCTAGTCCGTTAAGACCAGCTGGGAGGATGGCTGGCCTGCTTCAGGGAAGGTTGAGCCCAACTCCTCTTAAAGGGCCAGTCAGCCTGTGATAATCCTGCATATGCAATATTTGAATAGCAGTTCCTGCTTATGAAGTGAGTCCGAGCAGTTGTTCCCTAGTTAAGTAGTTCTGTATCCTCCTTCAAGGCGATCTTCCGTGTTTTCATTTGGCATAAAATCAGCCAAGGATTTGCAAGTAATAAATGAAAAATAACCAGCATAATTATTTGAAACCCTTTGTACATTTAACTTGGAAATACACTCGTTGTTATGTGAGTCTGGGGGAGGAGGGCATGCCTTTTGCTTCTGTATTTGTGCATGCACTGAGAGCACAAGTGTTTGTAAGATGCCAATGAATGACTGTAGAAGGTCATATGGTGAGGGGCTCTGCACGCAATTGAGAGTAGCCCCTCCTCTTCCCCCCCCTTTGTAGGGTGTTACAGGATACCTCTGTGGGGTGAACTACAGCTGGTGTGCAGTGGTACTAAATCCCTAGAACAGTGTCCAAGGGACACAAGTGTGACATGGGAAGTATTTAATGGGACACACCTGTTCTAGAAGTGGTCATGGCTGTTGCATGCCTTAGAAATGGAAGGTTTTAGGGAGGTAAAAGAAAGGTTTGCTCATTTATCCACACTGGTTTCCCTCTTCTCTCCCCTCCTTCCTATTGAATTAGAAAAATTGATATTCTTTGTTTAGAATCCTAATATTCAGGTTATGATGGGCTGTTTGGTGGCTGAGATTTGCATTTGAACTTTCTTACCTTACTGTGTGTTCCCGGCAGGGTTAGCACAACAGAACAGCTACTGGACTGAGGCCTGGTCTACACCTAAAATGTAAGTGTGCTTTGGGAGACCTAGTTAAGCTGACCTAACCTCCAGTGTAGACACCACTAGGTTGACAAAAGAATTCTTCCATTGACCTAGGTACCACCTCTCAAAGGGATGGATTTACTACAGCGATGGAAAAACCCTTTCTGTCCCTATAGCAAGAGTCTACACTACAGTGCTACAGCAGTATAACTACTGTAGTGTACCAGAGGAACAGCCGTGTTAGTCTGTATTCGCAAAAAGAAAAGGAGTACTAAGGTGCCACAAGTACTCCTTTTCTTTTTACTGTAGTGTAGACATACCGATGACTGATGGTTTGGGTGTAACTACTTCCAAGAAAAGGCGGGGGAATTCAGAGAATGTTTTATTATTTATTTGACAATTTAAGTACTCCTCTGTTTACTTATGTTTTTATTAGAAGACCTAGAGCTTGCAGTTAGCAGCAGTAAATTGTGAAAAAGCGATAATATTTTCATAGAACTTTGTTTGAAACTGTTTCATCCTCTTGTTCCAGACCATTTTTTGACCCAAAAACTTTGGGGGTATTATGCCAAATCCTCACGAAATGGCCGCTTTCACATCAAAAACCTGTGAAATGAAAAGTTTCAAAGTTTTCCAATGTGAATTGATATTTTTGGACAAATTAAATTGGGTTTGCTTGAGAATAACATTCCTTTTCCCTGGAAAGGGGACCATTTTGGGAGTAGAAAAAACACTACATTTTGTGGGACTTTTCCACACAAGTGGACCACTTCATTATATTTTGAATGGAAACACTCTTTGACTTTTTCACACACCTTCATTTGAGGGTAAAACAGAATGGGTCACCTTTTGAAAGCCCTAATCTGCAAGCTGGCCTGTGTGACTGGATCCCTGAACTTCGTATGGCTGCAGATGAGCACAGGGACTGGTCTGCATAAAGCAGTTTGCAGGATTGGCACCAAAGTTGCTTCCTAACTGTCTGTCTGTATGTATGTAACAGTGGTTTTAAGTCACCACTTTAATTGGTCAGTAAAATTCAGCATACTGGTCCAATAGGTCATTTGCCTCTAGCCCGGTAATAGCTGTTAGGGATGGCGAAGAGAAACTAATGTTTGTCCATTTTGCTGTTCTTGTGGGGCTTGACTAGCTTTTTGTGGTTATGGGCCTAGGGGCACCATTCACTTACCTGTGAAAACCCCTGAATGGGCTGGAAGGACTAATGGGAATAACCCGAGCCTACAGGAACAAAAATATCCTTTAAAAATGAGGTGTCCTTAGAACAAGGTCTAGGAGTCACTACTCCCAGGGTCTAGACTTTGTTCTGCCACTTATCCGTGCTGTGGCTTCCCCCTGGCTGAACTGATGAACTTCTGTATAAAATGGGCATAGCACATTTCAGAGAGAGCCTTCCCCAACCCCAGTTCCAGCACCTACGTATGAGGCTTAGTGGAAGGATGTCTCTAGCGCTTTTTGAGTTTGACATAAAGGTGCTAGAGAGCAAACTGCTGTCAACTGAAAATGAGATGGTTGGCAGAAGAGCACTTTCTGAAAAGGAATGACCAAATAAACCCTGGTCGGAGCAGGTCACCGGGTTCCCTTTCTAGCCACCATGTTCTGGGCTTTCAGAAGAAGCTGAGGCACCAAAATAAGGGGTCGGATCCTCCAAGCGCTCAACCCGCTGCGTGATGGCCACTTCTGGAAATCCAGCCCTTGGTTTTATATCTGAACTAGCACACGTGGATTTTGGTCCAACTTAGGTGTTCCAACGCACCATGTAAAAACAAATGAGGAAGTATTGAAGTGAGACAGACTTATAAAGGAGGGAAGAGCTCATGCTATATCGTCTTCCGAACCCTGCCGCCTGTTAAACAGTGGGGTGTCTTCCCCCACTCTCCTCCAAAAAGTTAATTGAGTGCAACACAAGTCTGTGTGTTTTCCATCTGTTGCCCCACCCCGCAAAACCCCTGCCCTGCTGAAGTGCTTCCAAACACTGGCATCTCTGGGAAAGGGTTATAAATCACTAATTTAAAGTCTACAACAGGATAATTAACTAACCAGTTTGATGTAAATGGCTTAATGGGGCTTTACTAGACCCTTTGAACTTAAAGTAGCACTAAAAAGTAAACTGTAAATACCTTCAAGAAAAGTAATGCCATGTGTGAATGTGTCACTCCTTGGAGTGAGTGAGCCTGTTTTACTTGCCTGGAATCCAGTGGCTCATGTGACAGCAAACATGTCAATGGACAAAACACCCCTTTGAGATGACTGCAAATCCTCTGGAACACCAGAGTTTGCGCTCTTTGTGGGTTACTAACCCACTTTCCCTGCTTCAGAAAATAAACTGAATTCTCAGTTGAAGTGTAACTGTAATGAAGTGTATTGGGATTGAAGAAAAAGCCCTGAGGGGGAGGGAACCATAGAGCCCACCCTCACTTTCCTGGGGCTGTATTTGCATTAAGATATTTTGGCAAGCCCAGGCAGGAACACTAAATCACTTGAGCTGTTCGACTTGGTTTCAGAAGACCTTGTTACTTACTGAATCAGCTGATACAATGCACGGCCCCCGTGCAGCAGATTCTAGCTGTAGCTTCAGGGCCATTCGGGAGAAAGGGAGTCGCAAACTCTATGGAAAGGAGCCTTTCCCTTCCACAAGATGAAGAATGATCTAGTGACTAAAGTATCAGACTGGGGCTTGGGAAACCTGGGTTCTGTTCTAGTCTCTGTCACTGACTTGAAATATGGCCTTGGGGGAAGTCACTGATTTCTCTGTGCCCTGTTTTCCCCAGCTGTAAAATGGGAGTAATGCACTCATTCACTCTCCCTCACAGCCGTGTCCAGGAAGGTTCGTGAAAAGCTGAGATCTGGTACGGAAGGTGATGATGACAAAATGCAGTACTATACTTTCCTTGCTCAGGTGGCTTCCTGCTTTATTGTAATCAAAGAGTAACTGTTTACTGTCATGTAGGAGAAGAGACAATAAAATGGCCCCAATTTGTTGACTGAAGAAGTTGACAAAATTGGCATTTCCGGCTTGCTGTGGGTGGGTGGACGATATCAAGGAGCAGTACTGATTTAATTCAGGTTTGGCATATGTTGACAGAGAGGTTTGGGGAAAGCTTGCCCAGAGCCTGCCTACACTAGGCTAGAGCTGTTACTCTCTCATGTGAGCACTAAAACTAGATCACAAACTTAAAAAAACAAACTATACTCACTCACTCATGCTGCTTGCAGTGTCTGCTATTAGGTAGCCACCCCCGCTACACCAGTACACCTTAGTACGCAGGCTTTGATATCTCAGCATCTGACTGGGAAATGCTGTGAATACTTTATCTTAATCCCTCACTCCCACATGCTGACTTGAATCCAAGGGGAACTTCTGTGAATATTCTAATTATTTCAGTGTCGTTATAACCATATTTTTTTTAAACATTTCTTATCGGGCACAGTGTTCACCAGGCCTTTTATGCTGGATCTTTCAGATTCAGTGTCTCAAATGAGGAGGCAGAATGGCATTTAATGGTTGTGCACAGCAGGGGAAAGGAACCCTGTGGTGGTAAAGTGCTTCTTGTTTTGTGGGGGGTTTTTTCTTTCTAATTTATTTTTTTCCCTCAAACTATTTTTAAGATAATCTGTCACTGAGTTCTCCAATAATTTGACTCATTAAAAGAGAAATACTCTTTACCCTTTCTAGGAAAATAGCAATTAATTTAAAAAAAAAAAAAAGCAGAGTTGAATAACAATTTTCTTTTTTTAATTAGCAATGATCCAAGAAGGATGCACTGAGGGCTAAGGTTTGAATTCAATGGTGCTGAATTCCAAATGGCTGAGATCCAGCAAGATCCACTGGGATTTTGGCCATGTTAAGTGGAGGATTTTTTTAGTAGGTTAGCATTCTCATGAGACTTTCCACCATCCTTGGCAAAAGTCTGGCATTTTCCTGTGAAATTTCAGCTGCCAGAACTGGAAAGAGGGATGGATCCTTACAGTTGTGTGGTTTTTTTGTTTTTTAATTCAAACCAGGGAAAAAAGCCTTAGGTGTTGGTTTAAATTTGGAGATTTAAATATCTCGCTCACGCAAAATTATGGAGGTTTAGATTTTAGGTTTTGTTTCTTAAATACAAGCAGTCCTAAATGTAAAATTCAGATCTGAACCTGGATTTTCTTCTCCCTGAAGTTCTAATGTGTTTTAGATAAGCCCATATCTTTTTTTTAAAAAGCTTGTTTTATATCCGAAAATGGGAATACTATTCATCAGTTTCTAAAATTTGTAGTATGTATAAATAATCACTGTGGGTGGGGATTTCAGCAGCTCCTAAGTCACTTACAGCATGTCTTCATGGCAATTAGAGATCCACACTGGGCCCGTGCCAGCTGACTCAAGCTGCAGGGCTATTTAATTGTGGTGTAGACAATTTGTTTGGGCTGGGGCTGCAGCCCGAGCTCTGGGACCCTCCCACCTTTCAGGGTCCTAGAGCCCCAGGGCTGGACGTCTACACTGCAATTAAACAGCCCCTTGGTCTGAGCCCCATGAGTCCGAGTCAGCTGGCAAGGGCCAGCTACGGGTTTTTAATTGTAGTGTAGAGATACTCTTAGGCTCCTTTATAAATCTCAGCTTGTGTGTTTAGGCCCAATGCAGGAATTTCTCTTAAAACTACCCTAGTCATGGAATTCAGAATTCCAAAGCTCTATTTCCTCCACTTTCTTACTAAGACCATGTTTTTTGTTTTGTTTTGTTTTTAAAAAGTCAATTTTCTTCTGAGACACACCAACCTGCTGTCCAAGATCCCTTTGGCTCTGCAGTTTGAGGGGCAGAAGCTACCCATAAATCCTGCTGTTAGCATTGTAGATGTTTCTGTGACTGTCAGTGATGTCTGTTCTTTGTATACCAGCTAAACCCAACAGAGCTAAGTAGGGTTCTCCCTGTTATAAACTCCAGGAATGGGTGTCAGAAAATCTCTCTGCTAAATAGTCAGGGCAAAATCAGTGGGAGAGAGCAATAGCACTGAAAATAAAAATGCTAACAGTAAAACGTAGTTTAAAAAAAAAAGTCACAAATTTAGACATGTGTCTGTTTCAGGTTCTTGGGTGTATTCATTGAATGGCCTTCCTGTTAGAACAGGAGATGAGAATTCAACCCCTTTCCCAACATGTCACATCCAACTCCTGCATAGGATCCAGCCGCTGTGCCAAGACCCATTACCTGTTCAGAAATGAATATGTACAGTTGGGAATATCTCTGTGAGGGAGCCAGCATTCTCATATACAGCTGGGATGCATTAAACCAGACTGATGAAAAATTGGCTAAAAAAAGTTAGTGTTTTTTTAAAAAAGGAAATAACCCCCTTTGAAAGTGGAATGTTTCTCCAGGCTGCTCCCAGCCATCTAGGATTTCTCCCCTGTGTAAGATGACGAGGGGCCCAGTAAATACCTTGTTACAAAACTCTCATTGACTTCAGTGGGAGACCTGGATATGCAAGGACTAACTTTGTGAGAACTCAGAGATACGAGGACTCTTGGATACGGGTGTATTGTCGTTGTTACTCTAAGGTCTGCAGGAACACTGGTATTAATAAGGAAGCTGAGGAGAAAAGCCTCCAAAAACATCAGCATCATAGTAGTCGGGGATGGAGAAGACCTACTACTCGTACATTATCTTCTCCTCCTGTCGTAGGATGGACTAGTTCCTTGTTGCAGGATGGATGGATGGTGAGGTGGTTTTTGCTATTCTAGTTCTTTAAAATGGCTGAGCAGTGTATTTTATCTTAAAGACTGACACCTCTGCGGAATTCTAGAGAAATCACCTTGAATACTGTATAGCTAGGGTAGTAGATTGATCAGGCAATCAACCAACCAGGGGTTGAAGACAGCTGGACTGCATCAGAGTATGACTGTTTCCTACCTAGTGTGGTTAGGGTTCTTGATGAGTGCGGTTTCTTCACCTGCTTGAGTCTCACCAGGTGTTTTGTTTGAGGCAGCAAGGATGCAGATTGTGCTGATGCACCTGCACTGTGGCACAATGATGCTTAAATTTAAGTTAGCCCACCATGTGGTTAAATGCTGTTCAGCCAAGGTCCTGCAATGGCAGTTAAATACTGGGTACAGGTGTTTGAGAATTCACCATGCCAAGAGTAAAGTTTTAGTCCAAATATATTCTTCCAAAGAGCATATCGGCATCCCTTCTAGAGAGCTCCTTGATGCTGTTACTTTATTTTAGTGAGCTCAGATGGAAATGGCAGAGTGGTAACCATACTTTTCCCCCCTGATATATAGCATCCATGTTCCTTGAGGTGGTTACTGATAGTTTGTTCTGTTTAGCTGAGCCAGACTCTGATCTCAGTGATATGGCTGTAAACGTGCTGGGATCAATTACTCCATTTAAACCAGTGTAAATCAGTCCAACCTGCTGTTTTTACCACCTGTCCCTTCAAGTGGGAAGGGGAGAGCTCTATAGGAAGTGACTTGGCAGTTTTTTATATTTAAATAGCCTTTTAGTTCTTCACTCCTGCAGCTTTGGAATACACCTATGTGAATTCTCATCAGGAGTGCCTGTGAAACCTGCCAGCCAAGCCTAAAACTTGAACGTGGCCCCACCTATTGCATGTTGTGAGAGCTTTCTTTGGCACAAAGACTATGTGTCTGCACCTTTTGCTAGATTCAGCATTGTCACAGCTTCACCCCTCATGGTTGATTCTCCAGTAGCTCCTGTTTCTTCCAGTGTTATCCTCTATAAATAGAATCTGCCTCACCCCTCTGCTCCCCAGCACCCTTGGGGGCAATTGCCAAATGAGGTTGTGCTAATATATCTTAAAGAACTAAGGGAATCCATTCAGTCTTCATATAAAATGTTCTTTGAGGCTTCTGTCCTTCAGCAAATGAATAGGCAGTTAAAGTAGCAGTTTGCATAGGTGGTAACTGAAGATGAATGACTTTTGAAATACTTAACCCTGGGTATTCAGGCAGTTACCAACAAAACACCCATAGGTAATCCTGATAATGGGACTTTCCTAGTTGCCCCATACTCATGGCTTGATTGTTTTGTAACCCATAGAATGTACTTTAAACTGGCATTATAGAATTGTTATGACAATATACCTGCCTAGGTCAGTATCTACTCACTTGCCTGTATCGTGGTGGTGATGATGGAAAATACTAATGGCATCTCACTCACCTGTCCAGAAAACAAAAAAATCGCACACCCCAAGCAAACAGAATTTTGCAAGGGGTGCTGTTGGATCTGCTTCAGATTGTGCCACATTGAATTCTCTCAGTATTTGAAACTGGTGCCAGAACACGTAGGCATGAAAACTCAGCGACACAGGAAGGTGGGGAACTAAAAGAGAGCCGTGGTGGGTAGGAGGGTGGGGAACCCTTCATCGCTGTGCTGTAGACTCTAGCTCTACCAACTCAGGACGAGATTCTCATGGAGTAACAGCAAAATCTGGTCCTCCAAACTATATGAAGTAACTGGCAAGTGATATGCTCAGCTACCATGGTGCTCAGCATGGTATAAAAGCCTAGACAGACACAGATGCTTTGTAAATGAATCATTAGTGGTACACAGATGCAAACTGGCAAATTAGACTCTACTGGATGAAGGGAAGAGAAATCTCCCACAGTATATTTAATCATCCTCATCACCTCTCTGTTAAAACATTAATCTCAACAGTGTCAATAAAAGCAGATGTCCAGCATAGGAAATCTTCCAAATCGCCTCTAAAATAAAAACAGGGTGCTTGTTGGAGTAAGTCAGGTGAGGGCAAGCAGTATCTCTGGCAGTCCTACCAACAGCATTGATTAAGGTATGGAACAGCAGTGTTTTTGCAATTTTACAGACAGCATCTCTGCTAAATGATGATTTATTATTTACTACTCCTTGTTTGGTACTCTGTGAAGTTAAATGGTGCTTTACAAAGTAAGACATGCGCCCTGTCCTGCGGAATTTGTGGCCAATTTCATCTTTCATTGGTTTTACTCTTTTTTGCCTTTTACTGGTGGGAGGGAGAGGACTTTCCAGGACAAGAATTTCTAGCGGCTGACTCAGAAGTGGAGACTTCTCTGAGGTGTAGAAACCTGTACAGGGCTGAGGAACCAGTTAGTACTTAGCAAACCATTCATAGTACATAATGGCTGCTCAAGGTAACTGAGCGCCAAAGACACCGCCTTCATTTCTTGCTGAGGAGCTGGATGACGACTTTGCTGTTTAATGCATTACGTCATCACTAGCTGCACAGACATTTGGGTCTAGGCAAAAATTGCATACCTGTGATAACAAAATCTATTTCTTTGTCTGTTGAGGACACCCAACTTCTGTGCTCTCTGGTAGTTAGGATGTAGAAGTGTAATGACAGCTTGGTCTAAGTTCTCATGGCAGCGCAAAATGTGCTCATATACCTTTTCCTCTCCTCAGCCCCTGCCATCACTGCCTTCACACTGAGTGTTCAGGGCAGCTGCTGCAGCAGTGAGTGCATGGGGTTATTGCACTGTCACGCTGTGCAGTCAGCTCTGTGTGGAATGCTCCTCTCGTGACACAACCAGCGAAGCTCACTGAGGACACACAATAAATGGGACTTGTGTGGGAGAGCCTGTCTCCAGATCTGCCCCATTCCCTCAGCACTCCAAAGCCTGGTTTAACAAACTTTATAACTCTTAATTCTCTACCGGCGATTGCAACAATGCAAGTGGTAGTAGATCAGAATAGCGGAGCTACAGCTGTGAAGTTTGCTTGTGTAAGCACAGCCACCGTCGGGCAAAGGAGAGCGCCAAAGATTGAGTGGGGCGCTCCCTCCCGCTCCGGGATCCTGAAAGGGTACGTCTACACTATGGGTGCTACCCCGTAGAGTAGGTGCTTCCTGCATCAACAGAACTGCTCTTTTCCTGTGGGTGTAGGTCTTCCACCTCTCTGAGCAGCAGTACTTAGGTCAATGGCAGAATGCTTCCATTGATGCAGCAGCGTCCGCACCGGGAGCTAGTTTAGCTTACCACCGATAGCCGCTGTTGCTCAGGGGTGTGAATTTTCCCCAGCCCCGAGCAATGTAGCTGGATTGATCGAAATGTTAAATGTAGACCGGGGCTGAAAATCTAAAACCTCTAAAATCTCTTCCCTTGCCAACTAAACTCCGCAGCCACTGCTTCCTCCATCCTCCAGGCTGTCCAGCACACTGATGTTCAGCTCCTCTTATGACAGTGGGAATGTTTGCTCCTTTCCCATCCCTGACCACCTCTTTATTTGCTGGAGGGATAGCCATACTTGGGGTTCGCTGAGGGGCACGGCTTCACGGTGGAGCAGGACTTCAGCAGAGTATTCAGAGCTGCTTATAGCAACAGTGCATGTGCAGTGCCCTGTTGGAAAGGGTGTGCAGGAGGGGTTGGGAGAACGAATGATGGGGGCTGAAGAATGTAGCTCTCATGGTTTATAGGTTAGTTTGTGGCTGTAGAGTCTGGACGTTGATTTTATGTGATGCAGCATGGGTCAGGCAGGCATGTTGCTGGTGTTGATGGTGGACTTGGTTGCCATTGTACATGGCGCTTGGTTTGTCAATCACGCTAGTTTTATGCAAAGGAAGATCGTTAAAGGGGAAATCTGCCTGCCTGGAGGTTTTTGACTTCAGTTTTAACCCTACAACCCAAAGAGGAAATGTGCTAATTTTTGAAGCTCTAAGATACAAGCATAGTAAATTCTGTCCCCTGAATGGGCAAAGAATCTCCTGGACTTCTTTCCACCTCTCATGAGTCACTTGCCAGCTTTGGCAGAGAGTTGTTCTATGCCCAGTCCCCTAGCCTGCCATCCTAAAATGAAACATGGCAAGCCAGGGCAGGTAGGGGAAACCGTGACCATTTGACTTGCTCCAGGCAAGAAAGTCTTCGAAAGGTCTCGGACATCCAGATAAATCTTAAAGGAAGAACTCTGTATATCAAGGCCCAAAGCTAACTGACTGTAAGAAGCTAGATTAATTTTTGCATACATAAGAACGGCCAAACTGCATCAGACCAAAGGTCCATCTAGTCCAGTATTCGGACAGTGGCCAATGCCAGGTGCCCCAGAGGGAATGAACAGAACAGGTAATCATTAAGTGATTCATCCCCTGTCGCCCATTTCCAGCTTCTGGCAAAGGGACCCGGCTGGTAGGTGCGTCAGGGGTGTCTTCTGCTTGTATGTGCTGGGTCTGCTTAAGGATATGGACGTCTTTCTGAAATAAGAGGCTGTGTCAGATGACTGCTTGGCTTTAGGGCTGCCTTTGTCTGGTGGGTTTTGTCGAAATGCAGGTTTTGGTGAGCTTGTTCAGCCAGTTCTGAGTTGCAGGAGTGTCAGCATCTGTTGCTTGCTACCTGCTCCTCCTGTCTCCTGTGGTTTTTGTTTCATGGTTCTGCTACATCCCTGGAGTCCATCATGCTTGGCAAATATCACAAGGGTTTCACTGCTTCATGGGTGCTCGTTCATGTGGGCAGCAGTAGACAAACGTGTTCTGTACAAGATTTCTGCTTAGGGATGGGCAGCACAAGCAGAGACCAGTGGGAAGCTTGGCCTCCGTGTGAATGGGGAGGCTCCACCAGTGGGAAATGTATCTTTATTTAAACAGTTCTGTGTTGTTTCCGCAAGCTGTTTTTCCCTTACAGCAGAAACCACTGAGCAGAGCTTCTTGCTTCACAGTAGCTAGTAGCAAATTGCTGTAATCTGTATGTAAATCTGCATTTGAGCTGCTGTCTCACTCCAGATTCCAGAAATGCTTTAATGCGTTGCTCAGCACCCCCCTCCTAAACTGGGTATCGCCACGTGCTTCACAGAGTTAGTGTTGGCACATGCAGCCACCATTATATACTCAGCAGTAGCTTACCCACAGCCTGGATGTCATTGGCTTACTCCAGAAAGAGCCGAGAGGTAAAGGTTCCAGTTCGCAGGGGCTGAAACCCTTGTGCCTAAGCTAATACAGACACTGTTTAAACACAGCTTTTCACACTGGCAGTGGTCTATTTTAAACCGGTTCTGCACTGCTGATCCTGGTCCAGTGTAAACTGGGTCAGTAGGAGTGTATGTGCTTAAATTTCACCTTTGTCTGATGAAATCTTGTCAATAAATCTGGCCTGTTTTGACAGCTATAATCTTAATGCAAAAGGCCTGTTATTTCAGCATAAAAATGATTTAGTTACAAAAGTGACAGATGGTATTGGTTCAGCTTTCTGTATATTTCGGGCCTGAACCCAGCACACGTCCAGGCAGAATGAAGAACCTTCTCTCTGCATTCTGTATCCTCTCCAGGGAGGAGCTTTATAGCTGCAAGGCCAGTGGTCCTCATTTACTATCAATCCCTTTTAAGGAAATTCATTACAGTGAAGGTGTCTTGCAGTTTGATTTTTTTTCTGGGACATGGAAATGATGGCCAGGATCGTAACTTACTTGAGAAGTGCTATCCAATCATTAACTCCCAGCTGGACAGGCACACAAGGCAGGCAAAAAGAACTAGAGCTATGCAAATATAATGTGTTGCTCCCTAACGGGGGAGCAGAACCTCATTGCTGAGAGTCCTGTGAAGCTAGGCAAGTTTTCTAGTCCATGAGTACCTATGAAGCTAGGCAGGGGGTTTATTTCCTCTTGGACAAGCTTTGTAGATTGTAATTTCTACTTTTGCTGAGAAAATTATGAAATATCAACACAGTCCCTCATAAAAACTATGCCTGATAAGCCAGGTAGGCCTGAGCCCAAAAATCAAATGCTGTCTAGGAACTTTCCAGCCATCCTTCCTCTTCCTGAGTTTTACCTTGTCCTCCTTTAAAGCCTACCTCCCACCCCCGGCCGAGTCTTTTGGGGGGGGAGGTACAAGAATGTCCACAGGCTTCCAGGTAGACCAATAGTAGGAGGGATGCTGGGAGACAGTGTGGGGAAGGGAAAGAATGTTTGCCATGTTCTGTCCTTGAACCCTTGGTTTATCAGGCCCAGACATATTGTGTAACTGTGTTCACCTGACAACAACATTCACAGCATTAAAAGTGCTTTGCAGGCTCTCCTCCAATTTGAAGCAAAATTTAGTTTTAATTACTTCCCTGATTTCACAAGTGGTATATACCTCTTTTACAAACAGCCCTATAAAGGGACCCATATTTAATGTCTCATCCAAAGGATTATCCTTCTCAGTAATCCTTCTTTATTTGATTATGCTAACTCCTGAGGGAGGAGGCTCTGCGGTTGTAGGACTTGCACTAAGTTTCACAAGCCTGGAGCATCTATGTAACATTCACTTAAAATGGGGAGGTCGCATAAGCTTTTCTTTTCAGCAGGAAAGGTGGAATTATACATTTTTAATGTATAGCAACCTTCAGCTGCAGCACTGCAGTGTAGCTGCTTCCTGCAACGATGGAAGGGGTTTTTCTCTGCGAGGCGGTAGCTAGGTCAATGGAAGAATTCTTCTGTCCACCTAGCTGTGTCTGCAACGGGGAGTAGGTTGAGCTATCTGGTCGCACAGGACATAACGTTTTCACAACCCTGAGCAATGTAGTTAGATGGACCTAAATTTTAGGTGGGGACCGTGGTGTAGTTTGCCATGAATCGGTTTAATCCTCAATCACTGAGACACAGTGAAAGTCCTAAATCGTCAGAGCTCCGTTATCATTGTGGTACACTGAGGCCTGGTCTATGCTTTAAAAATTAGATCAGCAGAGCTACGTCACACAGGGCTGTGAACCGTTTTTGTGCCATGAGTGCTGTAGTTAGGTTGATCTAATCCCTGGTGTAAACACAGCTACCTGCTGCCTCTTGGAGAGACTGATTAACTAGGTAGGGGGAAAAGCCTCTTCCGTCAGCGCAAGAAGCCTCTACGCTACGGTGCGTCCCTGGGAGAGCTGCAGATGTGCCACTGTAGTGCGATACAGTAGGCCATGCCCTGAGGTTCAGTCTTAGAATAATGGACTCTTTCCCTTTCTGTATATAACTGGGTCCACAGGAAACCAGATTGGCTTAACGCGATGGCAGTTCTGTGACAGGCGGATTTCAAGGTAGGGCAGTGGCAGCTTTTAGAAGTGCTCCTTCAAAGCCATGCGAAAAGCATCGTGCAGAGTATGGGACTCTGAAGATTGTGGCATGAAGACTTCAACAATGGAGAAGCATTTCTAAATCACCCATCACTGTAGTGTCTAGTTGCTAGATAGCCTTCAGGGGGCAAAATGAGGTGATGAAGGTGTCTTATGGACAGCTATTCCCTGGGAAGCATTTCCGTGTTCCCATCTGAAGCTCTTCGGGTTCTTGTATTTCTGAGAAAGGAGGTTGCCAGGGAAAAGGATCCAAGAGGTTTGCAAGGGGTTCCCCATAATGTTTGCACATCCCTGCCCTGTGCAGCTCAACAGTCTGAGAGGGGGTTAACGATAGAAGCAGTTGTTGTTGTCTTTAAATTAGGTGGCCATTTGAAATGTACGTTTCAATTTTGATTGCAGTTTTTTAATTGCATTTAACAGCGTCCCTGCTGGTTCTTCATTCAGCATCTGTGCAGCCACGTTCTATTGATGGCCTGTTGTGATTTCAATGGAACATCATGGGATGTACCTGGCACGTCAGGCAGCACTGGATGGAGGTGCCCTTAGCCCAATGTACCTGGCATGGTAAGCGGCAACGAAGTGGTTAACGTGCATTCTAATGCTCCGAGTTTCAACACATAACAAGTTGCCCCTGCTTTGCTGCAGCTTCACGCAGACCTGATCGCCCTTTGTTTTCCTGGTATTGTCAACACATACTAGCCTTAAGGAATCCCTGCATTCTTCACCCTCTTGAGTTTTTCTGCCCCATGTGCAGTTTGCTATGCATCAGGTATCTGGCGCTGCTTGTTACCTTTTGGGCAGGAGGACACGGTGCTGCAGGAATCCTCAAACCTTTTTGCTCTTCACATTTTGAGGACAGAAGCCAGGGGTCCCTAGCTGCTGAGCTTGTTTTTCCCCTCGTGCTTCATGTCCAGACATCACAACACAGGCTACCAAACCCAAGGATGCTTGTGTCAAAAACCAAGCAGAACAGATTCTGCAGCAATTCTGAGGCATTTGCTTTAGTAAGCAGAGACTCCCTTTCTTTTTGAGAGCAGTTCTGCACAGTACTAATTTCACCACAGCAGCCCAAGTGTGGCTCACGTTAATTTCCCAACATCTTACCCTATGGTTTGACAAGATATCGCACTCCTCCCTTCTCTCCCCCATCCCTATTCCTACCGCTTTAACTGTGCAGCCGGTTCCTACTGTGCATGCTGCTCGGCCCCTGCTGTGCACACCTCTGCCCTTGTATTGCTTGCAGGGCTAGTCTGAAATATATTGAGATGAAGTGTGAGATTCTCTCTCCATGAACACCATGGTGCTGCGTCCAGTTTCCCACCTGGATCTCCTGGGGTTTCACCCCTTCCACCTAGAGCTTTTGCTGATCCTCTTCTTCTTCTTTTTTTTTTTTAAAGAGAGAGAGAGAGAATGAAAAGGGGGACTTTATTGACGCTACTTCAGCTCCAGTGCTTTGACTGTGTTCAGGGGATGGGAGGTTGCCATTTGGGATATCACTATCAGCACATCCCTAGGGCCAGCTTTGACTGCTTTAGAGCTGAACCCATGCACCCCGTGTGTGTTTAATTACGGGGCATTTGCAGCTCCCCAGGGAACCTGTGAGGCACCACCAGTCTGCAGGGAGGTGCGCATCCGTGAGAGCCCACGTTTCCTATGCCTCGTCCCAAAGACCACGATGAAATTAACATGTGGGCAGTATTCCCACAGCGCAAATGGCCGTGGGGTGAAGGGAGCGTTAGAGTAGGAATACATCCTGATAAAGCCCTTTTTCACCCAAGCCTCTTGAAAAGGGTTAAGTGTTGTCACCCCATTTTACAGATAGGGAAGCTGAAGCAGAGAGAAGTGAAGTGACTTGCCCACAGGAATTTGGTGGCAGTTGGACACAGTGCATTCTTCTGTCTGTTAAAGGCTAGAGGGACCCAAATAAATTGGTGGAAGAAGAAAGCAGAACAGGGAATAAACTTCCCGTTTGTTTGTTTGTTTTTTGTTCATGTTCACCGGAGTGCTGCAGAGCTGCTGGGGACAGCAGGCAGTCAAGGAGAATACCACCTTTTCCTTCGTATATTAAAATGTGCAAGGCAGGCTAAAGTTTAATGGCATCTAATTTGATACAGAGCTTCTGATCTCCATGTTAGATTTTTATCAATCATAGTTATTTCAGTACACAGCTTCTCCATATCTAGCCTCTCTGCCGCCCACAAATTCTCTAAATGAAGCAAGGGATTCGTTAGGTCTGCTTTGGAACTATTCTTTGCTTCACTGGTGTTCCTTTCAAAATATAAACACTGTCTAACACTCCAGTCTGAAACTCAGCAGTGAAATGAAATAGCGTCTCCTGCCATAGGTTGCAAAGATAGTTACAGTCTTCGTTTCTTTGGGATTTGCTTTGGGGATGGGTGTAAGTATCTTTTTTTTATGGTCCTTAAACAATCCTAAAGCACTGTAGTGGCATTTAGTATTTCATCCTAAGTAGTTATTTTTTGTTACTGTTTGTATGTGTTTTGACAGTCTAATTTTAACCAATTTCCTTTCCGAAGTCTTGATGGTAAATGGAGAGAGGATTAAGTTGTTCTCACTTTGTAATAAAGCAGCAAAGCTCTTAGAGCACATGGTATGTTCTATGCTGTATTCAATGCCCATCAGACCAGAATATGCCCTAGTTTGGCTTTGAGCCACTGATTTAATAAATTGATTATCAATTCTCACAAGCATCCAGTTCCTTAGGCAATATTGCTTATGAAGACACTGCCAGCTCCTAGTTAGTGTAGGTTTATTTTAATGCTGTTCATTGTGTGTAATATCTTAGAAGCATAACATTTCTGTTCTCTCCCATTTTTCCATTAGCTAGACTCTGGCTGTGGGTGGGGGTGAATTCCCTGTAACGCTAAGACTCCCATTTTGTTTCCTTCCTTTATTGTGCATCAGGATCCTTGATGAGGTTCACACTTCTGTAAACGGTGTATACTAAGCGGTTGCTGTTACTGCAGGGTCACTGAAACTGGGCAGGAGCCTTCCTTTATAACTGGGTTATCTCTACTACTATGTGACCAATACACCCCTAGTTCTGTTTGGTCCTAGACAGTATGCAAAGGACGCTCCATTGTGTTTGATCACAAATGTCAGTAATAAGTCTCCTACTCAGCAAAGAGAGTCTGCCATGTTTTTAAGTATCTTTCTTAATGGAAAAGCATCTGAAATCCCACTGTGCCCATGCTACTCCTGGAATGGAACAACTTTTGTTTTTTATTTCCTTCCCCTAGAATAGAGCAAGGCTTCTTTCAGTGGTCCAAAAACAGTCTTAGCATTTGATGCTCCACAGTTGTTGTTTTGGGTTTTTTCAGGAAGCTCTCTTGAGCATTCAGCACTAATACAGTTGTAAAGCTTTAATATCCTGTCCCCTTTCAGAGCTATGATACAGGTGCACCAGGTATTTATAATAAAGTTGTAATGTTCACCATTTATTTATTTGGAATGCTGTGGTATTTTTTTTAATTGGATCTATGCTGTTCCTTACTGTTTGGGAGCATCCTAGGGATTGTATAGTCTCCTAAATGCTATGGATTGCTGAACAATTCCTGCACCCATCTAGTGAACAAGAGGATGCACTCCATCTCAGGATGCATCCCTGTTAAGTAGGTGTTTGGAGCTGGTCAGTTCTGGACCAATGTCTGTAATGGATTTATGATGATTTGCTGAGCACTTCAGAAGATACAGATAAAGGCCAGGTCTACACTACAAATATCTGCTGGCATAGTTGTGCCACCTGCTTTTGCTGGTAAAGCTTATTTTGCTTGGGGAGGGCTGAAATAAGCTGTGTCCACACTAGGAGCTTTTTGCTAGTACAGTATACTGATATAGCTATACTGGCAAAGTGCCTCTAGACCTGGCCTGGGACAGTGCTGCTTCATGGAGTTCACTACACTGTTGCTGCTAAATCAACAGGAATCTCTAGTCTGGGGAACACTTAATCCGTTACGTTGCATTGGAGTGCTTGAAGTTGAAAAGTGACTACTGGTTTTAAAATCTTCAACCCCATCTCTGCTACTCCATGATTGCTTTAGAAAGCTCACTGTTTTTCATGAGTGCCACAAAATAGCAATGTGTGGTAGTAATTACTTAATACTTGTGATGCTGATGCACAAAGACACAAATTGAAGCTCTGTAATAAGCAGTCATCATTAAAGAACACGCACCATGCTAAAAAAACTAAAGAAGACTTACTTAGGAAGGAAGGTCACAGACGTATTTTCATATCTCATAAATAAGAGTTAAAATTCAAAACTTCTTTCTTCCTACCCCTCCAAGTACTGACTTGCCCATTTAGGATAGTTACTTCCATAGTTGGCATTTGTGCTGTAACGTGGAAATGAATATGCCAGCTACTTCAGCTAGTTCCCTGATTTATTTGATATGATTTAATCAAAGGTCTTTCCCCTGAGCAACTAAAGGAGCCCTTTAATCTCTGCAAAGCCTTATATCAGACTGGCATTTGCAATTCAGGCATATTGCATGTTCTGTATATACAAATTTGCCTGGACATCACTGTTTCCAAGTGACACAAACTGTGAAATAAGTTGGGTTTTAGTTCAGTAACCTACTAAATTTCTCATTTGTCTGGCTAGGCAAGACTTATTATTGTCTCTCATTTTCCTTCCCACATATTTCCTTTATGGACCAGCTTAAAATCACTCTCTTTTTGTGGGAAGGGGTGTTATATGCACATAGAACAGCAATCATACTGTTAGTGAGAACAATGCAACTAGCTGACCATTTGCTCTGCTTGAGCAATAGGTATTTATTTATGTGTAGGTGTTGTATTTAGTTATGTTGTAAGTAACGTTTTTCTCCCCTTCCCTGTCCATATGGCTCGATGACGCAGAAGTTAGTCATATTTTACATGACTAGATGATAAATGTGGGTGTCTGGTGCTTTTGTGTGCTGCTGTCTCTTCCCCTTAATCAGGAGTTCCGGAAACAAGCCATGAAAACCAGACAAAGTGGATGTGTGCTGCAACTCTCCAGTTTGGCTAATTACAGCATGCATAGTTTTTTAAAGTGCTTGTCAGTATCAAATAGTGGAGACCCTAGTCTCCTAGGGCTTTCATGCAGCTAGTGTGTGCTTCCCTACCAGACAGAAATGCCATATGGGGAGGGGAGAAGAAATGAATAATTACTGTTTTGCTCAGGCTTGTATTTTATTCTTTGTCCTCCACCCTTTCTAGCATCCACCCATCTCTGGGAACAGTGTTAAACTTCTGCACAGTAGAGGCCAGATTCACCAGTACGCTCTGGCTGCCTTGTGTTACTGAGACAATACAGAACAGCCAGGGTGTACCAGTGAATGTAGCTCTCGGTATTTAAATTCAAATACCAAGTATGTGTGCGCGAGCACTGGATTGGATGAATGTGGATAATGAACATGATTTGAAAATTTTACCAAACACCTACTTGCTGTCAGATCCACCTACTAGCCAGATGTAAAAAGTGAGTCTTCTTGTAGAAGAGTAAACTGACTGCCTTGCAAACTGTTAGCAGCCGTGGAAGCACTGGAGGAGCAGCCTGTTAGCCGACTTGGGAAGTCTTATATTCAAGACTTGGGAAGAAAGCTTTGCATTAGCTTATATTTGGAAGGTTTTCTATACAGCCATAAGAGCTAGAAACTCTGCTGTCCAGTGAAAGCCTGCATGGCACAGAAATTGATGGCACAGGCCACCCTTGACAGGGAACTCTTAACCATTTACCACTGGCTAATGGTAGCATGGATTTTCCCTTCAAGCCTCGAGATTGACAACATAATTCAATATTTCTTTAGCCTGAGTACATGAGACTTGACCCAGAGGGATAAGGTGGGTCTGAATGGGGTAATGGGAAGCACAAGTAATAAAAACATTAACTGGTAACTAACTTACTGAGCTTAAAAAGAGGAAGTTAACCCCTTCACTGCTACCAGAATACTATATTCCAGGCCTGTTTCCTTGGAGAAAGCCATTTGAATGATAGACAGCAGGATGGGGAGTGGGAGAGAAGCTTGTAATGCTGAAAGAGACCTAGTGGAAGCAAATTTTCACTACAATTCTGGATTTCATATAAGCATGGAGGGAACTAGAAAGATGTAGACAAATGGGAGGGAGAATATTTTGGAGTATTCTAAAGGAGTTGTCAGCACATTGGAACCTTCAGCCTTTGCCCACCCCGTTTCCCTTCTTTTCCTTTTAGAAATCCAAGGGCTGGTCTACCCTCCATTCCTGGACTGCTTTAACTAGACTGATTTGAAACTGGTCTTGTTAAGTTGGCACATCTAGTGTGGTGACAGTTATATCAGTGCAAAGGTACTTAAAGTTATAGCAATAAGATCTACTGGTATAAGGTGCCTTTATACCAATATAACTGTTTGTGTGTCAATTGTAGCGGTTGTACTGATTTAACAATATCAGTATAAAATCACAGCATTAACTGAAATAGTTAAATTGGTACAAAAACTGTGTGGAACAGGCCCAAGTCACAGAGATGGTTAAAAGCATGAACACGCTCTGGCAGATGCTGTATATCCAAGAGAATCCAGCCAGAACTTTTATGGCCTCCAAACGCTCTGCTTAATTCTCTGTTCTCACTTCTCATGTTGCTTACTGCTGATTTTTGGAGACCAGTCCTTATATTCAATTACTTCAGTATGAACTCTCCCTGGGTAAGAGCTTCATAATGAAGATGATAGTGGTTTTATTCCAGATCTGGGTCAAAAGTTAATTGGAATTAATTCTTGAGGTTCACTAGAGGGAGAAGAATAGAGGATAATCTACAAACTAATTAACCAAGGTCTAGAGAACGTGTTGACGTGTGTTGTATGTTTGGTGTTTAATAGAGACCAATGAATTTAAGCAACCATTTATAATGAGAAAAATCACAAACTTTTTTTTTAAAAAAGAGGAAACTTACATTTCTATCTGGAGGAAGTTCATTAACCCCAGACCGGTTACCCAAAACTCGTTTGGCTGGGAGGGAAGAGGTACTTTTTAAAATAGATGTCAGGGAAATGCCTCCACAGAATTTGAATGCTGAGATCAGTGAAGTACAGGGCTGGATTCTGTGTGTATGAAATCCAGCTAATGAAGTATAAAAGGAACTGGAAATCCAAATACAATGCGCATAATAGAGGGTTAGTGTCAAGTATTCCATGTAATACCCAGGAAATCCTCAAATGTAATTGATCTTGATTTTCCCCCTTGCCATGCATTTCAAAAGATAAAATAGTGCTTGGAAATCCAGTGGATTTTTATGATGTTTAAAAGTCAGTCGTGCTGCCAACATTAAAAGTCCAGATATATTAGCGCACTGTGTGTGTGTGTGTAATAAAAAATATGCAATATATGGATAGAAAAGGTGTTTGTGGTCTTTAATCTCACCATCATTCAGGGGACAGAATGAGAGAGGAAACATGAGATAGGCGATTCATCTGTTTAAACAAAACCCTTGTGTACTATTATTTCATTTTTCTTTTTTAATCCAAGAAAATAATGTAAAGTTATTGACGAGCTTTTTTTTTTTTAGGAGTGGTAACATGAACATTTAGCACTTTAAAGAACTTTAACAATGCTAATTAATTTGGAGCCCTGGTTTTGTCGTCCTTGTCTTCCTGGGGACCAGGATGTGGATTTGAACAGGGGGAAATTTTTAAACTCACATTTTATACTCTTACAAGTTCCCCCTTCTCTTCCCCCTCCCCTCCCCCCCCGATTTCCCACCTCGATGTAATTAACTTGCATTGCATATGGAATAAATTGCTGCCTGTATTATTTTTAACCCCAAAGACAGAAACCATATATTTAAAGCAATGAAAGCTGCTGCTTATGATAAATATTTTACATGTTTCAAATATATGAATAATGGTGAAACAGCTTGCTTTTTTTCCCCATCCCCCTTAAAGGGGTTCAAGCCGAAGGAAAAAAACAAACTGAAAACTAACCATTGCTTCCCTGCTGATCTTTGGATAGGTAGTTTCAGCCTATCATGAGTGTTTAAAATATATATTTTAAAAACCCTGAGGCTTTAGCATGAGAAATGTTTCTCCCTGTATTCTTAGCAGGAGCACAGCATGCAGTGCTGGAATGCACCCAGAACTCCTTAGTCAGTGTCAAACCTAATATTAAACAGCAGTCTGTTAAACCAGTCTATTAAACACAGGTTTGTCCAAGTGGAAATGGTGGGCTCACAGATCTTATTCTCTTGTCTTGTAGGTGGTAAAGTGAAGGTGAAAGGAAGAGAAGGTGGAGATGGAACTGCCAAATCATGCCAAACAACTGCTACTGCAGCTGAACCAGCAACGAGCCAAAGGTTTCCTCTGTGATGTGATTATTGTGGTAGAAAATGCCCTGTTTCGTGCCCACAAGAACATCCTGGCAGCCAGCAGCATGTATTTCAAATCCCTCGTCCTGCATGACAACCTGATTAACTTAGACACGGACATGGTGAACCCCACCGTGTTCCGACAGATCTTGGACTTTATTTATACTGGGAAGCTCTTAACGACTGACCAGCCCGGTGAACAGAACTTTAATGCTCTCCTCACCGCAGCAAGCTACCTCCAACTGCACGACCTGGCAGCTCTCTGCAGGAAGAAGCTGAAGCGGAATGGGAGGTCTTTCACTGGCAGGGCCGGCGGCCCCAGTGTCGGGAGACCCCCCAGGAGTCAGAGGCTTTCTACCACTTCAGTCATCCAAACTCGTTATTCAGGGTCAACTGAGGGCATGAAGGGCTCACACTCAAAGGAGCTGCCAAAGGGAAAGGTCTCTGACGATGAGATCTTCATCAGCAGCTCTAACCAAGAGAACTCTCACTCCTTAAGCAGGGGAGCCAGCAAGAACGGCGGCAGTGCAAATGGAAGCAGCGGCGACCAGGAGCTCGGCCTCGACCTGTCCAAAAAAAGCCCGTCGCTCCCCGTGGCAGCCTCCCAGGACGACACACAGCACAGTGAAAGCCAGCACGGCTCTCCCCAATCTGCCTCAGCCCCCGCAGCCAACAGTGCCTCATCATTCGACGAGTCTGCAGCCGGAGCCCCCCAGAGTGCAGCAGACAGCAGCGAGCCCATGGAGATGGACATGAACGAGGAGAGCCACTCCCTGGCGGAGAGCGGCCAGCGCAAGAGCCTCCGGCACTCGGCGCGCAAGAAGGAGTGGATCAAGAAAGACAATGCTTTTGACCGGAAAGAGGGGGGCAAAGGTGGCGAGGAAGGCGAGGGGCTACCCAATGGCATCCTGGTGGGTCCCTTGTCCAAGTCGGCCGAGCGGAACCTGAGCAACGCCTATGGCCCGGAGCAGGCATTCCAGTGTAAAGAGGAGATAGAAAACGGCAAGGAGATGAGCGATGACAGTGGACAGAGCGAGTGTGAGAGTGGGGGGCACACCAGCGCCAACTACGTCTACCGGCAGGAGGGGTTTGAGCCTGTGGCCTACGGTGACAACCTGTATGTCTGCATCCCCTGTGGCAAGGGCTTCCCCAGCTCCGAGCAGCTCAACGCCCACGTAGAGACGCACACTGAGGAAGACCTCTACATCAAGGAGGAAGGCACATATGGCGACAAAGAGGAAGCTGAGGATTTGTCCAACCCTAACCAGCCCTATGCTGCAGAATCCCGGCCCTTTAAGTGTTCAGTATGCGAGAAGAGCTACAAGGATCCAGCCACTCTGCGGCAGCATGAGAAGACTCACTGGCTGACACGGCCCTTCCCTTGCAACATCTGCGGCAAGATGTTCACACAGCGGGGCACCATGACACGGCACATGCGCAGCCATTTAGGGCTCAAGCCCTTTGCTTGCGAGGAATGCGGGATGCGCTTTACCCGGCAGTACCGACTGACAGAGCATATGCGTGTCCACTCAGGAGAAAAACCCTACGAATGTCAACTGTGTGGTGGGAAATTCACCCAGCAGCGCAATCTGATCAGCCACCTGCGAATGCATACCTCTCCCACATAAGCCAAAGACTCCAGAATGAGCTTCAAGCCCATCCGCAGTGATTTACCTTTCTGTAGACTTGCTGCTTAAGAGGGCAACTCCCCTCCTCTGTTCAGTCATGGGCGGCCTAAACAAACGTAGCTTTAAGATTTTTTTTTTTTATAAAAGACAAAGAAACGTAGGTCCACAGCCAAGCTGATGCCCTTCTCAAATCATTCCCCACCCCCCCCTTTCTAAATCTCAGTGGCGTGGCAAGAAATGCCGTTTATTTTTGTGGGTGTTGACTTGGTCTCTCTTTTGATCCCTCCACCCAGGTAGCAGGAGTGAGGTCTCCTGCCTGTTGGATGGTAAGTGGGAATGGGGAGAGACATTCCATCTGATCAGCTGGGGCTGTACCAACTCTTTATTCCCCCGCCCCCCTCTTCCTTGGCACTCCTGTAGTGCTTATAGACATTGATCAAGTGTTATTTTCTGCACTAACAAAAAGTGCAAGTGGAACGTATTATCCACTGGCTACTCTGTGGGCTTTGCCTTTCCTTTTGCATTAATGTTACATTACTAATGTCCTTACAACCAGATTCAATAAGGGCATTTCTTGCGACTCCTTTAAAAAACAAAAAAATTAAAAAAAAAAAAATGAACCCCATTTTCTAACAATGTGTTACAAAACCACAAAGCATTGCTTTTGCTGTACCCAGTGCAGAAGCTGTGGACTGACTGTGACAGGGTTGGCAGCCCATTTAAATTCTGTGGGAAGCTGTGATGGTGATGGGAGTCGTCATCCTTCCCCATGAGGTGGAGATGGCTAAAGCAGTCTACCTAGGTGTGTGCCACGTAGTGTTTCAGTTCAGGAAATGGCAACACTTTTTTTTTTTTTTTTTCCCCCTTTTGGGTTTAGTCTTTAACCTTGGCATACCTAACCACATGCCTCACCCCTCCTCGCCACCTCTGCAGCCTTACCCATGACTGAACAGGGGTGTGGGTGCCCTGGAAATTTCTTTCAGTGAGCAGGGGGTAGTCTTTACTTTTCTAGTAGTTTCGTATGAATATTCTTTGCTTAGAGGTACTTGTTTTATTAAAGGAAAAACCATTGTAATGTTTATGTGAATGTTTGAACTGGAAGGTCTGAGGTTAATTCTTGGGGTGGGTGGGGTAGGGAAGGGGTTTGATGTAGGCTGGACTTGCTACAAGTTCCTTAGGTACTTTTTTTTTAATTTTTTTTTTATTTTATTTTTGTGTGTGTGTATGTTTTTAGCTTTCCTCCCTCACTAAAGAGCGAGTCTGTGTGAACAGACCCGTTACCTTTGCTACCTCTTGAATTCATGAGAACAATAAGATGGTTAGTGAAAGATTAGGCAGGTATTTTTTTTTTATTGTAAGTAAATGTATAAAGTAGAAGCTAAATTAAAATTAAGGGATTTTTTTACCACCCCGTCCTTCCATCAAAAGTCAGCTAGAAAAATATTAAAGCAAAGCTCGGCCAAAGACAAAAATGTATTAAGCCAGAGACCCCAGTGCATAGATGCTTAGAATGGTTCACTCAGCAAACTCTTGGCTTTTTGTAGTCACTTTTAGATAAAAGGAAGGAAACTTCTTAGAGCTTTTGGGCCCTTTCCAGCTTTGTTTATTGAACCTGGATGCTATGGAAAAAAGGTCCCCTCATCCTCCATTCTTCCAGCACATCTGGGTCAGTGTGTAAACACCTGGCAGGACAGAGGGTGAGGGGAGTAGCAGCCTATAACTTACTAGAATCCAGAGTGCAATAAGATGGGGAGGAGGGGGAAAAAAAAAAAACCAAAGTGTTTCATATCCTCCCTTTTAGAAAATTGCTCGCGCGCACACACACATACACCTCAAAATGAAAAAAGCAACAAAACGTTTTTGCAACATCTGCCTAAGACATCACAGCCAACAGCTGCTATTGGTTTAGGAGAGAAGACAGAGTTTAGCCTGCCGATTCTTGGCCCCTCGACTTTGTTGGCGTGACCTTGTGGAAAGCTATGGCTTATTTCAAGCCTCCCATGACTGGTGGAGTGTGGTGGTAAAAATTCACAGCCAGTAGAATCATCCCTTCTGAACTGAGTAAGGTTTACACACTCCCCCCCCCCCCCCCCCCCGCCCCCTTCCCTCCCGGCTCAAAACCGTTGTCCTCTGTATCCGTAGGGTTCACTGAACCCTGCATGTCTTGTTTTCAAAACAAAAAACTTTTTTTTTTTTTTTAAGTTTTAGACCAAAAAAAGACAAGTGAGCATGTTCAATTAAAACAAAGAAATATAAGCTTCATTTTCACTAGTGTTTTTCTGTTAAGGTAGACTAGTCCATAAGAAGTTTTTTGGGTCATTTGAATGAACTGAGGAAACTGGAATCCAGGCTCCATGCAATAGACAAACCAAACCTTGCTGAGCCTTGGCCTGGTGTCATGTTCCACAGAACACACTTGTCCCCACTCCTTTGCCCTCCCCACACCACCATGGTGGTTCTAATGCCATTGTCTTGTTGCTCCTAGACTCTGTCAGTGTGAGTCATGGGGCACCCGTGGGGAGAATGGATCTCTTGATCCAAGTGCTGAGATGCGCTGTTTTTTAGTGTCTTTAGCATTTCCATGTTTAAAAGAAAAAAAAAATTCTTCCTCTGAGCCCTTGCCAAACCCTCCTGAGAAAGTCCCTTGAAACATTTGAATAGTGAAGGCCTCTTCTGTCCACCTTCTCCTCAGAGAAGTCTTTAGCTGGGCCAAGGAACACCAGTGCAAGATTAGCATCTAGGCTTTTATTTATCCCCCTTTCCGCCTTTTCCCCTCCCTCTAAAATTCCTAAAGCTGAATTGAATCCCATATTGGTTTAGAGTGCAGCCAGTGCAGAGTTCCCATTGCCACTGGCTGGCTAAGAAACCACCGAGTCCAGAGTTTCAAAATGATTTTTCAGCTCTTTTGTTCAGGAACACAGCTGTCAATGGGGGCTTTGCTGCGTCCTTTGTGGGGCCTTTTTTTTTTTTTTTTTTTCCATTCCTGATTGTGGTGCTACAGTGAATATCTCCATTCCATGCTGCAGTTTCCTGAGGTGCCCTCTGCCACACGCTCCCACCCTCTCTAATGCATCAGTGATGGGACTAGCCAGGCTAGGAATTGCTAGAGCAAAGCTGGTAATGGCAAGGGGTGGGGGAGTGTGTGTGCGCAGAATCCAGCTTTCGGAAACTAGCTCAAGCTGTGACTGACTGAGCCAAGACGTGAAATAGCCCGGAGCTGCAGAGAGTGCTAAAACCAGAGCTAGGCCCTGTTATTGAGCAGATACCCCACTCCCCCGTGTTTGATTAGACTAACAGGTGTGTGTGGGTGTTTGTTTGTTTTTTCTCCCTCCTTGGTTTGTTTTTTAAGCCTTGAGAATCATTTTGAAGCTCAGGACCCAATGCTATATATTTTGTAAAGGAGCCTCCTTTATTTTATTTTTCCCCCCTCAGCACTTAAACAATACGACATAAAGTCTGTGTACAGCAAGAGTATTGTACAAAAGGAAATTTGTTTTTCTTTTTCAAGTAGCTGTGTTAGAGGTGTGTTCCATAGACTGACTCTAAACAACATTTTCCAAATTGTGACAGTAATAATGATGAATAACTAGTAATACTCAAAACTTCAGGGACTGTTTGAGGCCTGCTTGGGGGCCTGAACACTCAACCGCATTTGTACGACATAGTATTGTATCAAACATTTTTCTGTATTTTAATGAGAAAGCAAAACACTAGTTTCATATTTAAGATTTTAAGAGTTTTAGGGTTGGGGGGAGGGAGTTACATTTTTTAATTTTGTTTTTTTTTATTTTGGTTTTCTTTTTTTTTTTTTTAAGATACACAAAGAGCCTCAAGAGGAATAAAACAATTTAAAAACAAAAATAGAGGCCAGGCAGCTTAAATATATGCTTTAGTCACTTAGTTCCAGAATGTTTTCGGAGTAACAGGATAAAATGGCAAAAGTTGTATAAAAAAATAAAAAAGCTCATACCCAAATTCACAAAACTATTTTTTAAACCAAAGCACATTTGAATGAGTATGGAACCTCACTTGGCTCAGAAAAATACTAATATATTTATCTCATTGTTTACATAAACTTTTACAGTTTCAGACCTCAACAGATCTAGGGGCCAGTCAAAATTAATCTTTGCTTTTTCCATTGATTTGTCTTTGAAGACTGTAACAACATTTCTTAAACTAGAACCACGGAAAAACAAAAAGTCATCTATGAACCAAACTGCATTCCAACACGACTTATGGTCTGGGAGATGTAATTAGGGAAATGGGTTTATTTTATTTTTGTCCTCATAACCCATAAGAGAGGTCTTAGGAGAAAAAAGACACGACATCTGCAGGGTTGTGTTGGGTGTGGAGTCTTTGAGGGGGTGGGTAGCCTCATCTGATGTGTTTCATTGCTAAGTTACAAAAAGAAAATTCCACAGTCTATCATTGACAACTAAGGTAGAGTAGGCCGTGGGTCTGTGCCAATGGGAAACGGGTGCAGAAAGAAGAGAGTGGCTATTAGTCCTAAGCAGCCTGGTTCTTCCTCTGAAGGTCTGGCTGTGTGACCAGCAGTGCGGGGAGGAATATACAAGACTCCTAGAAAGGAGAGACTGATGTTGCCTGCAAATGACTCCAGCCACCGTACCCCATACATTTCCCTAACATTAGCCACAAGAGCTGGGCTAATCTCACAGTCTATCCCTTTAGTGGGAGCTGCCAAAAGAAACCCAGAAGCCCAGCCCTGTGCTGTAGGGTAGCTGAGAGAAGCCACAAAGATCACAGGAGACACCAAAGAGCTCTTGCCACGCAGCTTCTGTGAGTCTTTGTCACTGTGGAAGAGAAGGGAAAGTGCAACTTTCAACTGGCCCTCTGCATTGAATAAAAACTATTGCAGAGACCACAGAACTCCCTGCTGGAATGAAGAGGCCAAGCTGGGTAGCTTTAATGGTCTAGATTGAGGGAAGTAGTATATTGTACATATAGTGCCCTTCCTACATTCAGGATAGTGCAGAAGCATGAGCCAAACTGTTTGGACTGTTTTATCCTTCTGTTAATTAAGATAGCTCTACTAATTCACTCCAAACCTTAATATCTTGTGTAGAAGAGCCCAGTTAAAACCCATGTGGAAACATACGCTTGATTTGCATGTTAGAATAGTCTAAAGATTGCCAATGACGATGGTTTGTTAAAATACCGCTGAAGCCAAAAAAAAAAAAAAAAAACCCCTCTAAAAGCTCCCCACCCATAGTCTTGATGATTTCTTTTTAGTTTATAAAATTTGACACCAAAGCCACTTCAAACACCTGAGGGAGGCTGATGGAAAATGAAACATTAATTTTGCCTGGTCTTAATATCTAACAAAGATGGTGCAAACACTATTTGACAGTGTTGTTTTTTGTATCAATATGTATGTGCAGTAATGAATGTATTTATTTCTCAGATTCTGTATGCACAGTTTTGCAATGAAATTCAGAACAGTTGCAAACACAAAGATGTGTCCGCAGGGTCTTCTCTACAGGATTTCAAAAAAAAGAAAAAGAAAAAGAGAAAAAAAAAAGAAAAAATATATTAAAAAAAAAAAAAATCTCAGAGACTCAGCATAGCCATAAACCATAACCTGTGAAGACAATACAAAGACTGGACTTTTGTAGCTTTGCATAGAAGAGGAATTTATGTTTTGCTGTATTTAAATGTTTCCAGTTATGTCACTCTTAAGATTCCTGTCTTTATTTTTATTTTTTTCCTCTCTCTTGTGCGTGGAAAGCATTGTTTTTGAGCAGTGCAGGTTCAAAGTCTGGGTTAACAGTATTTTACCGTGTTGCTTCAGTTCTGAAATGCAGGAGTGTGGGGCTTGGCCAGGGAAACATCCAGGGCATGTTGCAAAGCAAAACCTATGGTTTCTGAGTGACTGTTGGAAAAACGTGGAGAGGGGGTAAATGTAGGGGAGGAAGGCTGGTCTGGCACTGCTGATTAGAACTGGTGACTGATGATTGCATTCCCTTGCCTCTCTAGCCTGTTCTTCTACCATCTTCTCGATACTTACTGTGAAAGCAGTAAGGATCTCCAAGGTGAAGAGTTGGTGCTCAAGATAACTGGAAGAAGTCTAATCCCAGCTGCAGCCAAAGAGCATCCTGGCATTGTGATGGGATTTGCAATTTTAAGTTGAAGCACTGCATTCACTGTTGTAGCTATGTGGAGTCCAAGATCTGTATAAAACATAACTGGCTGTGACACTTCAGACGTAAACTGAAGCTTGCTGAAGCTAGACAGTCATAGCTGGGGTCTAAAACAAAGAAGCCCTTCCAATCAGCAGTGCTGGGCTTAAGACAAAAGGAATATTTTGGAGGGAGGTTGGTAGACCTCAAACCTGTAAGCAGGTCCACAGCAAAGACCATGCATGCAAACCACTTCCCCTTTACAGACTCACTCTCGCAGTCTGTACCTAGCCATATTCTCTAGATGCAAAACTTCAAAATCCTATTAATTTAATTAGTTAACGAGCTCGTTACAGAACACACACTTCTCCAGACTCTCTAGGAGCAGCATAGGCAGGCTGTGTCGGATTTCCAGGCCCCTTCCTTTCTTTCCAAGTGTTCCCTTGTTGTAGGTCAGGGAGAGAAACTGCATTTTTCTCTCACTGGTTTCTGTAATTGCTTCTTTTCTTTTGAAAGGAGATGGTGCCCAGAACTTCACTGAGATCTCCCACTGGGCACTTCCAACTCGCGTAGAGCTCTGAGCTGGACCTCATAGAGAGGAGCGACCCTGATTCCTCTCGGTCCTATGCAGACCTGCTGCGGTCACACTTTTCCTTACTGTAATTTACTGCTCTGAGATGCTGGACCATGAACTTAATGAGAGGGGGAAGTGGCTTTGTTAGATTAATTCCACCCCACTGCTGCCGTTTCATCAGGCACCGACTCCCTCGTCCCTTTTTTTCCCCCATTGGGTATTTGCCACACATTTTGTAGGCCAGTATTAACCATGTGGGTATTGGTGGGACTGATGCTTATATTACTGAGCACTCCCTACAGGATGGAGTGGAGAAGGTTTAGAATAGGGCACCACATCCTGCTACAATGTGCTGATGGCATTGGGGAAACTTTTTAGGTTTTGCTTTCATCAAACTGTTGGATGTTTTTAAACATTATTCACAAATAGCCAATCAAAGCACCCAGGATCACTGTTACTATAACTTCCCAAACAGCTTGGATTGGCTTTTCCTGAGGGGAGGGAGGAGGGTCTCGTTCTGGGTGGGTTTTCTTTTCTTATTTTAAATAAAACTGGAAAAGGGAGTTTGCATTATCTCCTTTTTAAGCCTTAACTATGTCAGCCCAAGAGCCCTGGATGTTTCCAGAGGAGGGACCGACACTCCTGTAATGTTCTGTTCATTTCCTTCAAGAGCTTGAATTCAGGTCAGAGCCACATGCTGCTGTGGCTCCAACACAAGTGTCATATAAAAATATACAGAAACTATAATATGATCTCAGCATTCAGAAATTTACAGTCTTAATGTACAGTGATAAGAAACTGTTATTTTATGATCTTTTCATTAAAAGCTTGATTGAAAATTATACCTTCTGTTTGGATTTGACTTTTTCTCCAATATAGCATATATCTGTGCATGCATGCACCAACATAAAATCATTTGTGTTTAAAACAGGAATTTTTGCCCTACTGCAAGAAGTAAAATGCTCAACTCAACTATGCAACTCACCACTGCACCTACACAGTGCGTACGCACGATGGTCATTAAAGTACAGGAAAGGATTGAATTGCACTGGCTAGGGCTAGATCCAGGCCTGTGCATGTTTATCACATCCCCTCACCCACTACAAAAGCACCTCTATCCTGACCCTTGCTGCAGGGGCCCTGAGCAAAGCAGGTGAGAACGGCCTACTAGGAATAAAGGTGAGATGCACAAACCCGTTTTCACTTGTGTCCTAACAAGAATTTTAAAACTGGATCTGCAAAGAGATTTGTGCATGGGCCTACTGCTGCGGTGAGACCCTTGCAGAATGTTTCCTCTGTAAATCTTGTGGCCCAGATGCATACTGGGGAACAAGGAAGCAGAAGATTGCATGCTGGCTAACACAGGGCACTTTTCCTAAAGGGAATTCTAGGTTCAAATTCTACCATCAGTTACACAAGTGTAAACTGGGATTTACTTCAGATTCACACTGGTATAACTAGTGATAAAACTTGGCCTATATTTATTTTAGATTTCAGCTGCAAGGAGTTGAAGGACCAAAGCTATTTTTCTGACCAATCTTTTTATACCATTTGATTATGGCCTTAGCAAGAAATGATGAGCTCTCTTGGATCTGAAATCTTAATGGGCATCTCCTGTTTTCCATGG